>NC_057803.1:307470775-307800553 GCF_018294505.1 Triticum aestivum | reverse complement strand
GGACCCCCTCCCCCATCCCGTCGAGGCCGAGCCAGGAATGAGCCGTAGCAGGCGACGACGCGGCGTGCCGCGGCGTCGCATGCGGATGCGAGTCCGTAACATGACTTGCCCCCATTATCTTTCTTAGGTGTGTGTGGTTGCGTGTGGGGGAAACAGAATAACCGCACTGCGCCTGTCAAATGAGCGCACTGCCGCGTTAGCGCGAGGCCGAGCCGGGGGGAGGGGGGTCGGGACCCCCCTCCCCCATCCCGGCGAGGCTGAGCCAGGAACGAGCCGTAGCAGGCGATGACGCGGCGTGTCGCGGCGTCGCATGCGGAGGCGAGTCCATAACATGACTAGCCCCCACACCGTATCGCACCGAGGGGCATAGTTGAACTGACGCATCATCCTTGTATGGACTTGCTCGCGCATTGTAGTGCACCGAGGGGCATAGTATTTGCCCCCATTATCTTATCTTTATTTTTTTGGGTGAAAAACCAGCACCGTTATGAATTATTATTTCATTTGTACTTTTTGATAATTTTTAATGTACTATTGTGAGTTATTATTTGTACTTTAGTTGTTTGTTTTCTCCCTCTATATTAATTTTTTTATTGTATTTATTTTTTTATTGTTTTTAATTTTTGCTATTATTTTTGGTAACTGCCCAGAGATAGTGGGCTTCGCCACGGTTCTGGGCTTTAGCCGTCGGTTTTCTCCCACTCACCTTTTAACCACTGCTCTCCCCCGTTCCACTCCGCTCCCCTCTCCAAATCAATTCCTTCTTCGTTCCCTTATTCTTGCAGAGAAGTTGCTTCTCCTGTTTTGCCACGGGAGTGTCGGCCGGCGGGTTGAACCCCAGGGGTGGAGGTCTGGGTGCTCTGTTTGCTCCTTTTGGTGTGGGATTGACTTCCCTTGCGTCCTCTTATGTACAGATTTTCCCTCTATTTCTTAGCTTTTGCTCTCTTGCTGTTTCAGGCTGGATTCGCTAGGGTTCCTTTGCTCTTGAACGAGTGGTTGGCGACAGTGATATTCGATTCCGTGGCGGATTTTGTGTTTTCTTGTAAGAGTTTTTCTTTGTATGGCGTGCTTCTTTTTTTGAAATAGGTCAGAGCCCTAATTTTTGTTCATGTGTCTTGCAGATCTAGCTCGGCAGATTTTTGGTCTGTAGATCTCAATGGGTACATCATCCAGTCCGGACAAGTTGAATGCAGGTGATTTTTCCTTGTAATTTGGATGTTGTTTTAACAGATCTGGTTTTTAGGCTCTATAGGTGTGGTCGTATCGACTTTATAAGTTGTATGTTTTTTCATAGCTGTTAATTTTGCCCTGGATTGTGTGGTGTGCATAGGTTTGGCGGTTGATGTGACCTGCAGACATGTTGTAGCACCAATCACCTTCTGTAGTTTGAACTGTTGTCATGGCATTTGAATAGGTTGTAGTAGTCAGTGAAGAACTGGTATGATGTTGAAAGAGTTTTCATGCTTAAGTTTTGTTGCGCCAGTGGTGGGTTCATATTGTTTTACTGGGTGCACTTGTAGTGTTCATATAGTTGAACTGAATGCTTGTTCATGTACTTTTTTGCTAATTATGATGTTGTTGCAGATGTTGGAGTGCCGGTGCCTCCTGATTTTGAAAAATCAGAATGCTTTCAAGATCTTGTGAATGTTATTTTTGAGACACCAAATCTGTTAGAAGAACTTGTGGATGTTGCTGGTGTTTCCCTTATACTTGCTATTTTTTTATCATCCTTAAATACATTGATATCCTTAGCTACATCAGTTGTTCCTTTGTTTGTGTCTGATGCTATGCACTTTATTTATCTTGTCTCTGCAATGTTAATTTTGTTTTTGATTTTTATACGTGCATGCTTATGTTTGTTGGTTTATGCAGTTAATGACAGCCATGGTGCTGCTGAGGACATTGCTGATGTTGTCAAAGATATAAATGATGGAATGTATTCTCTTAACGTTGATGATGTTGATGGTAGCTTGCAGTTGTCTGTTACTCAGTTACAGAATGTTGATGGCACTGAGCCTGTTACTCAGGCTGAGGATATTCCTATGCAGTTACAGCTCGAGGATGAAAGGATAAGAAAGAATAAGTGTGATTTCCAAAGGAGAAAGGAGTTGGAACGGCGTCAAAAGGCATCCTGTGTACAACAAAGTGATCGGGATGTCGCTCAAGCTACTGAAGGCATAGGTGATGAAGGTGGTGACGCGGCCTTTTCAACTGTTGATGCTGGATCTCATGGAAGTGGCATGCCTGTGAAGACAAACCTGATGCAAACTCATTTGACGCAGTTAAGGAGAAGAAAGCTCTTTTGAAGAGGAAGATGTCAGATCGAAATCCTGATGGCACATAGAGGCGTAGCCCACGTGTGAAAGCTGGTTCCCAACCTGGTAATAGCAAAGCTGATGGGGATACTGTTGCTGTGAAGATTGGTCCAAGCAAACTTGGTGGCTCCCCTGTTCGTCGTAGTCCACGAGTTTTGACAAACAAGAAACCTTCTTCTTCTCCTCTTCGAGAGCGCTCTTTGTTGAAAGAAAATAATAAGCGTAAAGTTCATCCTACGAAGGTGAACAAAGGTGTGAAGAAGCGTGCTCGTGTCGAAGCTGAAGATGTTGTATCTGAAAAAGATGATATCGAAGTTGATTCTGAAGATGAATTTGCAGTGGTACGTCTTTTGTATTGTATGTGACTGACTAGTTGTACTTGCAATGATTTAATTGTGTCTGGGCTTTTATGCTGGCCAGGGGAGGCTGGTCATTGTTTGCATCAATCGAGGGTGGTACTTTTGTTGTTTCAATAGTTGAACTTGTGCATTCTTTTCTTTTTTTCTACTTGCTTTCATATGCTTGTTTTGTTTTCTATATTCATTTATTTGTGGCTTCTTTATTTTCATTTACAGCCTATTAGCGTTATGAGTCCGGTCAAGCCGATGGGATGCAATGCCGGAAAAGTTGCCTTGGATGAAGGTGACCAACAGAAATTGAACTTGATTGTGCGATGTTCGTTGGGAGAGGTTGAAGCTTGTGCTAAATTGCTTGAGAGTCGGCATGTGGCTAGGGTTCGTGCAGCTGGTTTTGGTTCTATCTTCAATTGGAGGGTGAAGTCTAACATTTCCCGCCCTCTGATGGGAGTTTTGTACCTGAGGATAGATCCTGATACGATGACTCTTGACATGGGTGAGGCTAATAAGAAGCTTAGCATCACTATCGATGGTATTCAACAATTATTTGGGTTCCCTCGTGGTGGTCGTTCTCTGCCAAGGCCGTCAGAGGATGGATATGACGACTCTGTGATGAAGTTAAGATCAGAGCTTGACATTAGCAGGAACATAGATATCAAGACAAAGGATTTGAGGAATAAGCTCAAGGTGCTCGTCAAGGATCCTAGCAAAGATGACCTTACTCTGAAAGTGTTCTTCATTATTGTGTTTATGAAGGTTGTGTTGCCTGGTGCCGCCCCGCGTGTTTCCAGAGAGGCAGCACTGTTTGAGGGTCTTGTCTTCGAGGACATGGCTAATATGGATTATTGTTAGGTGATGTTTGATGAGTTTAGAAGGGCTGTTGTGAGGTACCAAGATGGTGTTACGATGGGGAAGGCAAATTATAGGCTGTGCTATAGGGCATGTACTAATGTACCTTGACTGCCTTATCCGTGGCAAGACTGCGGAGCCTGACATGCGAGTCCCCTGCATATGTTTCATGGATCCTGTCAAGCTTTCTGATCTGGTTGATGCAGATTTGATAAAAAATGCAATGCAGATCCAAAGACTTGGGTGTTTTGGAAGCTTCCGATGAGTTTTATTTCTTTTGTGTCTTGCAGACCTTTTTTTTATTTAGTTATAGCTTTTTTCTGCTGGAGTGAACATGTGCCCCGCAGAGTTACCTGTTTGCATTTTGTCATTTCTTAAGCTTTGTGAGGTTTAGGTACGATTTTTAGTACTGTTGTTTCATGTGTGGTTGAACTGAATATCTTTGCTAAAGTGTCATGTCGGTAAATACTAATAAATTGGCACTGACAGCTAAAGATTGATAGTCTTGTTGATTTAAATCTGTTAATATCATGTTTTATTTTCCCTATGTGTTGCATTGATTAATTAACTATTTTCCCCCTTGTTTTGTAGTGGAAAACTCAAGAGGAGGTTGTTTTTCCGACAGTATAAACAGCCAGTCCTGGAGATGTTGTCGTCTCAGGTTCCCAAGTCTTCATCTCTGCACGATGAGTTGAGAGGTGGTCGTGGTGTTGAGGGTGCTGGTTATGTTCCCCCTGGACCTAGTAATGCTAGTACTTCACAGAGGCAGGGTTTTGGTATTGATGTTGCTGTTTCTACGTTGGAGCGTGCTGAGCATATTTTTAGAAATGTGTGTTCTGAGCTGCAAACGGTCCAAACGACAGTTGAGCGTATGAGATGTATCAGTGGTATCCTTCCTGAAGGTCATCAATTTAACACTCAGGAAAAAGTGGACTATATTGAGATGGAGAGAATTTTAATTGGTGATATGTGTGACAGTGCTGCTGATCTAGTTCAGAGCTCGGTTCGTCTGTTGAACAACATGAAGCGTTTCAAAAGTTTGCAAGACTCTTGCTGCAGGCCATATGAAGAAAGTGCAAAACTTGTTATCAGGCAGATTGAGCAGGATGAGGCTGCTGCCGCTGACAGCAGGGTTGGTGATGGTACTGAGGCTAATGTTCCCAATCATGAAACGAATGATGTTGGCTTGGGGCGTGCTGTTGATGATGTGAGTGAGTCCTCGGTGTTTGCAATTTTTACTATGTTGTTCTGCTGTCAGTATTGTAGTTGAACTTTCTCATCGTCATCTGTTTATTAATTTTGCTTCCATGTAGATTGAGCAGGATGAGGCTGCCACCACAGACAGCAGGGCTGATGGTGGTACTGAGGTTAATGTTTCTGATCACCATACGAACGATGTTGGCTTGGAGCAGCCTGTTGTTGATGTGAGTAAGTTCTGTGTGTTTGTATGTTTTTACTATGTTGTTCTGCTGTCAGTATTGTAGTTGAACTTCCTGATCTTCATCAGTTTATTAATTTTTTGTTTTGATGCAGGAGACCAGTCATAATGTTGACGCTGCTATTGACCATGGAGTTAATGATCCATCTACTGATAAATGAAAGGTTATTTTTGTGTTTTAATGTGTTTATTCATATTTCTTTAATTTTCATGTGCACCAATGTGGTTTAATTCCTTGTGTTTATTGTTGCTAATAATAGCATTGTTTTTTTTGTTTCATTACATATGAAATCAGGGTGCTATTGTTGGCGACGAGCCTTGTTCGCCTGTTGGTGATGTTGCTTTTAATGTTAGCAACAACAAGATCGATGATGTTTCTGTGAATGCTTCTAAGGTTTTGTTTTTCTATGCACCTCTCGCTAGCTTATTTTTGATTATTAGTTTTGCTCATATTATTCACTTTTTCTGAATTTTTATTTCTTCATATGACGGATGTTGATCGTGAGGCTGTTGTTAGTGGTGGAGATGATACTCATAGTGTTCCATTGAGTAGTGGGCGCGATGTTGGTGCCAAAGTTGCTGATGAGGATTTTGGTGCTGCTAGCATACTTGATGGCAAATAGTCTGGTGTTGGTATTGCTGGGAGTGAAAATCTTTCGGATTTTGAAGATTTGCCGCCGGAAAATTTCCTGCCTAGAGGGCTTGATTATGGTTATGCATTGCAAGATTCTTCTAGCGTGGAGGAGGTGCCATCCAAGGATGATGATTTTCTTTTGTCGATTTCTTCTGGCCCCTTGACGCAGGAGGCGCGCGTGTTGTCCCAGGATTTTCTTTCCACAAACCCTGAAAGCGCAGCGATATTGGTGTCCTCTTAGGATGTGCCTGTGCCATCATCAAACCATGAAACTGGAGGCATATTGGTCTCATCGCAGGAACTACTGTCATCCCCAAACACTGATAGTGCAGGTAAGGACTTGTAAATGAGGCGTACTTCTCAATTTTGGCATATTGGGCATGTTCACTTGAAGTGCTTGAATTTATTGTTTTTCTTCTTTTTCTGCAAGCAGAAAGTGGAAATGTTGTTAAGGTTGACATGTTTTTCTTCGCTGTTACGAGGTTGCGCACGAACCGTGCAAAACAGTTAGTTTGGGATTTTGCCCATATCATTTTCGTATCCTTTTCTTTCTCTCATATGACTATTGTTGTTATTGCAGTAGTTTTAATTCGTGTAATATTTTGTGTTTTCTTAGTGACAAGCCGATGTTTCAAAATAAAGAGTGTGATGCCAGTGTTGGTTCTATTGCTAAAGCGTTTGTCCCCACTGGCATGCTCAAATCAGACAGTGCTGACGTTGTTTTATATTCTCTATGTCAAAAGTACCGAGACACTAACAAGTTGATAGTTCCTAGATGGGTGACAGTGAGTATTTTGCTTTTGTACACAGGATGATAACTTGTTTTTGCCAATTTTCTAAATGTTGTTGTTCTTTTTGTACAACAGACCAAGATCCGTGATGGAAATATTGATTCCAATGTGCTAAACTGGTTTACGAGATCGTGCGCTGATGGTTTTGACCAAGTAGGTGAACTTGTACTTTTTATACTCATGAACTAGAACTGTCATGTTTTTCTTGCAAGTTTGGGAGGTGGTGGAAAGAACTTGAGCAGCCTGCTTCTAGCCATGCACTTATGAATGATGTGTGCTTCTTTTGTTGAAGCTGAACTTATTGTCGCAAGGAAATTGAACTGATATGTTTGTTGCAGTTTTAACTAGAATAGCATATATATTTTTTGTCGTGTTTTGCTTACTCAATTAAAACTTATGATTATCTTATTTTTTGTTTGTACTTCAGAATTTCACTTTTCTTCTATTATTTTATTTTTTGGAGGCTGATTTTTTTGTTTCATTATCTTTTGTTAAATTCATTTTTCCTCTATGATTTTTTTGTCAGCTTCTCTTCCCTACTTTTGATCCGCCGTCCATTGCGACTACCATGAAACCTAGCGAAGTATCTGGGCATTGGTGCTTGATTGTTTTGAATTTGAGGTTCCGTCGTTTTGAGTGTCTTGATTCACTGCGATGAAACCTCGAGTGATGTAGTTAGATTCTTAAGGAATATGACAGATTACATAAAGAAGGTTTGGAGGGAGTCTAGCGTAGACAGGGCGAAACCGTTCTCGCCGGCGCATATTGATGGTTTCTATTGCGAGTTTGTGCGGGTGCTGCAGCAGAAAAACACGTGAGTATCCGTTTTTAATGAGTTTTTGTTAGTTGTTTTTGTTGCTGGGAGGGTGGTGTTACTGTGTTTTCGGATTTTTTATGTACCCATTTTGTTTTTATTTTGTTAACAGGCATGATCAAGCTTGTCAGAATCGTGATTTTGAATCAGATCGTAGCTCCGATGGTAGGATCGCAAATCATAGAATCTTCACTATCAGGATCGCATAAACATAGATTCTATGAACTAAAATCGTAGAATCACAAGGGTCAGTTTGGATCGTAAAGTCGTAGAATCGTATTATAGAATTGCGATTCTGACAACCTTGGGCATGATTGTGGATTCTTTATGCTACAAAGCTGCAAGAGCTATCATTACCGGGAGGATGGTGTGATTGAAATGTTAGATTACAGCCACGAAGACATTCTTGACATTAGGAAGACTTTTCTGTAAACCTGCACAACTAGCGATGTGTTTGATGTTGACTTCCGTGGTTTGTTTGGCATCGAACCCTGTACGTAATGCATGACCTTTTGTAATTTTTTGCATCTTGTACTTCTTTGATTGGTACTTTCATGATTTATGTATTTGAACTTTACCCTTGATGCTTTCTTTTTTTTTGCAGGTGATTTGCTGGATCTTAATGAGCATGACTACATGATCTTTGGTAGCCAGTTCTCGGAGATCGAGCGCGTATCTATTGATCTTAGCCAGTGGCGTTCTCCAGAATAGACAAGGTCTGGTGTTCTTAAGAGGCGGTTGGGGGCTCTAAAAGGTTCTACGGCTGCTTGTGCAGAGAGCCCCTCTACACCCAAGAATCCCATTGTGGAATTGATAGACAGCGATGATGATGCATTTGACAAGATTGCTGGCATGGGAAGAGTCACCAGGAGCGCTGCTGCTACGAAGGGTTTATCCCCACTTGCTAGAATAGTGGCCCGTAGAGCTAGTGGTGCTAGGAAGGATCCTGCTTTGGATTCTGGCAATGTTACAAGCACGAAGCATGCACCCAGAGCTCCTATAAAGTTTTGCTCCCCTGTGCAGCAGCTTCAGCCTCATAGATTCCCTCACCTGGACAAGGCTCGCAAGTTGTATAATCTGTTGCTTAGCAATGAAGCATGTGAGAAGTATGCCGAGTGAGTATCCCTAATTACGTTTCCTCTTATTTTCATCTTTTGTTTGTAACTGCTAGATAGATATGACCTGAACTGTTACTATTTATACAACTTGAACTGCTATGAATGTCTTATCTTTGCTTCCCCTGCTTCTTGTTCTTGCCCGTGCTGCAGCAATACATTCTCAATGATACCTCAGCCTGATGATAGTGTAAGCAGCTTCACTGGGAAACACATCTGGGATGTTTTTGCACCTGGGCAAATGATGGAGCGTGATGTAATGGACTTCCTTATTGATAATTGGAAGAAAGATCCCGATAGAAATGTTGATTTTGTGTCTGGGAAAAGGGTATTGCTGAGTCCCTATTTCATCATGGTAACCAATCAGATCGTTTGTTTCTCTTAGACAAGAACGCCTATTTTGTTTTACGAGTTTTGATAATACCTTGCTTTGTTTATCCTTTTCCCCTGTGTATTTCTTTTTTGGCTTTGTTTGCAGGTTGTTCTTGACTGTATGTTTTACGGTGATGAAAATAAAGAGTTTAATGTGAAGAGTGCAGCGAGAGATTTCAAGAGCTATGTTAAAGATAATGAAGACTTGCTCAGTGCTGACCTTGTGAGATCTACTAGCTAATTTTTGGTTTTATTTGTTTGTTTCCATGCTGGTTTTTATTTTGAATATTTAACATCTCTTTTTTGGTCATCTATTTTTAGATCATGATGCCTCTATTCAAGCCTATGGTTTTACCGAAGGATAAGAAAGTGAACCACTTTTCCTTATATGTCATGAATCGGTACCGAAGTAGCGTCGACATCCTTAACTCTTTACCTTATCCGAAGAACCATCGTCCTTCAAAGAACACCTATCATAAAGACTACGAGAAGATTGTGAGTGACATTTATTATCTGTTCTGGATTAATTTTTCTGCATCTTTGTTTCTACTTTTTTCTTAGACCTGAAAATGTGTGGTTTCTTTTCTTTTCTTACAGATCTCCAGGATGGTCCAAGTAATGAAGGATGTGTATGGTGATGCTCAGTACAATGCGAGCAAGCAACCCAAATGGGAGCTTTTTGCAAAGAAACCAACGTTTGTGAAGGTTCCACTTCAAGGGGAGAAATGTGGCCATTATACTCTGAAGTATGCAGGATCCTATGATGGTGAAAAGATCGTTGGGAACATTCGAGATAAAGATGTGGGTTCTAGTTGAGCTTTTCACTTTTCCGTGGTTGGCTGATTGTGTGTTCTTCTTTTTAATGTGTCATGATTTTTTTGATAATTTGTTTCATTGTTTTGCAGCCTCGTATTGTTGATTGGAAGGCTGAGGATCTGTATAGAGTTGTGTTCAACCGGAATAACCAGCTTCTGGTGACGGAGCTTCCCAAGGAGTTTCAGCCTTTGGCTCCTAGGGCATAGAAGAAATGGTCATCATTCGCATAGTGAAATGGATAGTTGTGTGATATATCTCTTGAAAGCATTGTAGGCTTTGATTGTAGTGTTTTGGATGTCTTTGATTTTTGATAGTTGTGTGATATATCACTTGTTTATGTTTCATTAGGAATTCGCTCTAGTTAAGTTCTATATTTTCTACTGAAGTCTTGTAAACTAGTTGAACTGAAAACACGTCTTCCCAAGTTCATTACGAGTTGTTGCTGGGAAAAGTGAGATTTATCATTTATTTTCATCTGTCCCAACCTAGGTTGGACCTTTATAGTTTCTGTACCCTCTTTTTCCTCTACTTATAGTATAGTTATGTTAGTACTGAATTGTAATGTCGTTCAACGTTAGGCTTTTAAAATTTTGGTGTCACGATGGCACTTGTGGATCTAGCGTGAGTGGAGTGACGCTTCCTTGTTATGTGGAACTAATTGCATATAATGTATAAGAACTGAAGTTTTTTTTGTGATTGAACTTATTTACGACCAAGTAGCTACGTCATCTCTAGCCAGATTTTATTCAAGTATAAGAAATTTAGCAAGATTTGAGAGCCAAATTTTTGTTTGAACTTCTTGAATTGTAGTAGTTGAACTTCATAGTAAAATTTAAATACTGGTTTAAATTAGCTACATTTAAATATGTCTCGGGGGGGACCTATTTTCTAGGCTGTGGTTCTTCTCAAGGCAATGTTTTCTATGATCATAGTACTTGCCTTACAGACTAAGTTGTACTGACATTTCAGTTGTACTATTAGTGTTATTCTTGAGTGTGTCAATGTTTTATGGAATGTGAACTGAAGCTTCCCGTTCCTTTTTATATTTTTGTAGAATGAATGTACCGTTTTGTTCAAGTGTACCAGAACTCTCAGTCCTAGCATGCTAGTGGCTTGGAAATGTGTACTGATTGTTCTTTGCTTTTCCTGTTGCAGTACTTAGTAAATTTCTAACTACTATTAGCACGATGCTGTTAGTAGTCCTCGGCTGAAACTTAGTCTTTTTAGTGTTCTTCTGAAACTAAAAACTGAATTTTCTTAGTGTGATAGTACTACTGTAAATGTCTAAGATGTACTGAGCATCCAATTCTACTATTTTGCTTTTGTCCTTAGTTAGGGTGCCACTGTTTTTTTGTGAAAATATCCATGTATGATTTTTTGTTTCTGCATGACTAGTTTCAACTTCAACCTACTTCAACTTCAAATGATGGATGAACAAAAATAGGAAGCTAGCAAACTTGTTGACTGACATAAGCAAACGATGTACATGATAGAAATAGGCAAACTTGTTCAAACCCTAACACACATAACATAAGGTAGCTGGTTCAACATAACGAAAGCAAACTACAAATCTGAAACAACAATATTAAGGACAGGCAGAAGTGCGAGCAACACGGATGCAGACTTTCATGCATCCTCATCCCGCGAAGTTGGAGTGGTAGTAGGGGTCAGCTTCCTACTCTTCTGAAATATCCCAACCTGTCACGATGTTGTCGATTGTCTTCCTTGACTTGTACGTGGTGTACGCATCTATTCCTGCGTACGTGATGAGGTTGTCTGGCAGCGGGCTGGTCCCCCACTTTTTGTGGTCTTCCTTCTTCTTGATCTTCTTCTTCATGCCATTGTAGAATGGGTGGATGACGCCGCCTGCAACATCGGCCAAGGAGTCGAAGTATTTGCTGGTGTGTGGATCTTTCCACTTGCGCTGCATGTCGATGAAGTTGTTGGGGTTGATCTCCAAACCAGACTTGTTTAGCATCTTCTTGTCGCCTCCAATGCTGAAACCGACAAATGTGTACAATTTCTCCTCCTGCGGGAACTATTTGAGACACACATTGAAGGTTAGTGTTCTTCTTTGAATATTTAATTCTTTTGTTTTTTGTTTTTGAAAGTGATAATCCATGAGGTAGATGCTTATATAGTATAAGTCATGGATGAATGTAGTCCAGAAACTAGTACACAAAGTCCTGAAATTAAATTCAACTACACCATGCTATTTTTCTTTTTTGCTGTCTTTAGTGCTTCACCAAATGCTTCACCAAATTCAAGAATCATTTTAACAGATTCAATGATATATGTGTGCTTGATTCAAGTTTAGTTCTCTTTTTTGGTTGAATAAAAGACCTATACCAGTGCTTGATATATCTTTGTGCATCAATTCTATATCAAGTTCAGAAATTAATTTGAGAAACTTGTGCATCAAGATATGGACCTATACCACTTCACCAAACATATTTTAATACATCAATTCTATATAACTATACTAGTGCATCAAGATTAGAATCTATGCTAGCACATCAAGTTCAGAAATTAATTTGGTGCATCAAGTTCAGAATTCTATAAACATTTTTTTCAGATGCTAATCTGGTGAAACAATCCACTTCATAGTTTCAGAATTGCATGTAAGTTGAGAAACATGTACTCGTGCATACACTTCAAAAAGTATAGTAGTTCATCTAGTTGGGAAACTAGTTTAATGAAGTTTCTAGTGAGTAGTACTAGTACAACAGATGAATTAACAGTAGTATGTGTTACCATTTTGTGGCTGCTGCGATGTGGTAAACCAAGCAGAGTTCCTCGACGCACAACTGCAGGACTGCCGCCATCTCTGGAGGTTCATCATCCCTGGTGAACTCCATATCAACTCCGATGAAGCTCGGATACAAGTCGCCACCCTTCATCCTGAGCCTGCTCATCACCTTGTCGGCCTTGTCTCGTTCGCTGGTGCAGACGATCTCCCGCTTCTCTTTGCCGTGGAGCTCAACCCCTGTGAGGGTTCTTGTGTACTCGCGCTTCTCACCGGGGACGTGAATGTCGACGAGGTCGCTGCTCTTGTCCGACGGCTCGCCATGATGACGCTTGGCGGATGGTTCCTCCGCCATCGCCTTCCTGCGGCGATTATGGGCTTGGGAGAGAGAAGTTTGTGGTTTGTGTGCAGTGGATATTGAAGCGGCAATGGTGGTTTCTAGGAATGAGGCAGAGATGGAAGACGATGGGGTATTTTGCAGTGCGTCGACGGGGATGTGTGGGAGGCGGTTCATCAGGGGCGTGGGTGTGGTGGTCGTGGGGGTTCCCGTTTGCAGGCCCTTGTGGCAACCGCTCAGTGGGTGGCACGGGTGGTGGCCTTGAAGAAGCAACCGTCCAATTCAAATGGTTTTACTGCTGCACTGACTTGTCTTGTCAAGCTGTACTTATGACCTGCTAAGTCCCACTTGCACGTCTCAGGGGTGGTGATGACGGCATTTTGGACTATTTAGGTGACGTATGCTTTGTGATGTTTTTCCCTAAGGATGTGAAGTATTTGTTTTTCCACTGAAGTTAGACTAGTTTATCTGAAGACATTTTTCAGTGCCCCAGGAGTTGTTGCTCAAAACTGGTACTTATTTTATTTTCATCTGTACTTACCTAAGTTAGGCCTTTATAGTTTTTGTATTCTCATTTTAGTGCACTTATGGTTTAGTGCTGTGTGAACTGAAGTGTAATTTCATACAGCATGCGGTTTTTAAATTTGGTGTTGTAGTGGTGTGAGTGGCCTGACTAATGCTGCTTTTTTAGTACTTATGTCATATGTATGATTGAACTAAGTTTTTTTGGTTTTTTTGGTGTTTTGTGGGGATCGAGATTATTTTACAACCAGACCGTTCGTTGAGGTGTGTACAAATTATATAAATTAGAAATTTAGCAGAATTGACAAATAAATTCTATTTTAACTTCTTTTATTTTAGTAGTTGAACTTGTGAGATTTTGTATAAATTAGAAATTTAGCATAATTGACAAATAAATTCTATTTTGAACTTTTTGCATTTTAGTAGTTGAACTTGTCAAATTTTATGTAAATAAGAAATTTAGCATAATTGACAAACATTATATGTTTGAACTTTTTGCATTTTTAGTAGTTGAACTTGTTAGATTTTATGTAATAAGATATTTAGCATAATTGACAAACATTATATGTTTGAACATTTTGCGTTTTAGTAGTTGAACTTGAAAGTAATATTTAATTCGGTTTTTTAAATTATGTACATTTAACATATAGGCTATTAAGTTCTCTTCTTTTTAGAGGTTCATTGTTTTTAGATTATTAAGTTCATTCGGAAGAGAATTTATATATTTTCAGTTTCGAACATTTTTCTTATAGTTTATATTTTTTTGCCTTGCCCTCTGGTTTGTTTAACTGGGCTTATTTGGTGTGGTGTTTGTAAACGATTCAGGCTATTGGGCCGTTTTCCGGCCTAGATAGCTCGTCCACACAGCTGTGCAGTGCGGCGTGCGCATGCGCTCTGGGTTTAGTCCCACCTCTCTAGTCGAGGGGGCTCCGAACCTGTTTATAAGCGCAGCCGAGGCTCACTAGTCGAACTCCTCTGAATACTTACCTGAGCGCTTATACACGGCGCTCGCTCTCTCTCTCTCTTGACCAGTGGGCCCTGATCGGTGGGCCCTTCGTTGTACGGATTACTAGGGATTCGCCTATGGGCTCGAGTTCAAGTATCTAGCAGCGTCAAGGCCTGCGCCTGACCTTGGGCGGTCAGTTTTTTCTTTTTTTGTTTGTTTGAATCTAGTACTTGACTCCAGCAGTAACTTGGACTGAAATTTTTTGTTCTAGTTCTTGTCAGTTTTGTGTAAGTGTACTTTTAAGATGTACTTGCGTTTAGATTCAGTTGTACTGATAGTCCATTCATAGTAGCGCTTACGGACTGATGCGTCTATGTACTTTTTATTGTAGTAAGTATGTATTGTCCGATCAAGTGTACTAGTACTGTGATTCTTAATCTGCAAGCGACCAGCATAAGTGTGTGCTGATGCTTTCTTAACTTTTTCTGTTTTGTAGTACTTGTTAATTATCTAGCAGCTACATATGAGTGAGAACACTAGATGGAGTACTAAGAATTTTTGCTTCAACTTTTGAAGCATTGTTAAGAAACTCAAATTGTGCTGATTGTTCTCAACTTAATCTAGTACTTGACTCCGGTAGTAACTTGGACTGAAACTTTTTGTTCTAGTTCTTGTCAGTTTTGTGTAAGTGTAATTTTAAGATGTACTTGCGTTTAGATTAAGTTGTACTGATAGTCCATTCATAGTAGCACTTATGGACTGATGCTTCTATGTACTTTTTATTGTAGTATGTACTGTCCGATCAAGTGTACTAGTACTGTGATTCTTAATCTGCACACGACCAGCATAAGTGTGTGCTGATGCTTTCTTAACTTTTTCTGTTTGCAGTACTTGTTAATTATCTAGCAGCTACATATGAATGAGAACACTAGATGGAGTATTAAGAATTTTTGCTTCAACTTTTGAAGCGTTGTTAAGCAACTCAAATTGTGCTGATTTGTTCTCAACGTTATGTTTTATATACAATACTGAATCGAAACTAGACATAGAGCAACGTTGTGTGATTAGTTGCATCATAACTAGTACTTTAGAGCAGATACAAAGTTCTATTCCGAAGCTACTTTTTGAATTTGAAATGATGGATTAACAACATACGAAGCTACCAAACTTATACAATGATATAAGAAAAACATTGTATTTGATGACATAAATAAACTAGTTCAACAATGACAAGCACGACATAATCATACTGGTTCAACCCAACAAGAGCAAACTACTAATTTGAAACAACAAGATAAAAGACAAGCACAAGTGAAAGTAAAACGAAGGCAGGCTCTGAAGTATCTTCATCCCGCATAGGGGCAATAGGGTTGGTCGTAGTAATTCGCAGCCTCCCGCTCTTTTGCAATTTCCGAACCATCTGTGATGTAGTCGATCATACTCCATGCCTTGTATGTGGCGTATGCATCCACTCATGCGTACTCGATGAGGTTGTCTGGCAGCGGGATGGTCCCCCACAGTTTGTAGTCTTCCTGCGTGTTGATGTTCTTCTTCATGCCTTTGTAGAGTGGGTGGATAACGCTGGCTGCAACATCAGTCAAGGAGTCGTACTCTTTTCCTGTGTATGGTACTCTCCACTTGCGCTGAATGTCGATGAACTTGTCGGGGTTGATCTCCAAACCAGACAACTTCAGCTTCTCTTTGTTGCTTTCAATGCTGAAACCGGCAAATGTGAACAACTTCTTATGCTGCAGCAACTCGTTCAGGCGCTTGGGCCTGCAAGGGGAGAGACATTTTTGAAAATCAGCATTACTTTTGATGTTTGAATTATTCATTTTTGTTTTGTCTTACAAGCGATGAATCCATTTAAGTATATGTTTATGTAGCATAAATAATGGATGAATGTACTTCATAAACTAGTAAACAAAGTTCTGAAATTAAATTAAGTACATCATGTTATTCTTCTTTTTTGGATTATACATAGTTTCAGTCAATGCTGTATGTTCTGCTTTGGTACTAGTTTAGTTTACTTTTGTTGAATAGGATAACACATAAATAGTGCTTCACCAAGTCCTTAGTTTTTTCTTATGAGAATAACATTAGATCAAATTCAGAAAATACTTCACTACATCAAGTTCAGAAACATCTTTTTAATACATTGAGTACATAAACTACACTATTGGATCAAGTTCGGAAACTAGACTAATCAGTCAACTTCAGAAATTAATCTTCCGCAAAATTTTCCAAATAGTAATCTGGTGCATCAGGTTCAAAAATACATTGATAGTGTATCTACTTGAGACAATGCAGTAGTGCATCCACTTTTCACAAGCCACACTAGTACATCTAGTTGGGAAACAAGTCTGATGAAAATTTTAGGATACAGTACTAATAAAACAGATAAACCAAACAGGGAAAATGAGTACGATGGATCACCATTTTGTGGCCGCTGCGATGTGGTACACCAAGTAGAGGTCGTCGACGCACAACTGCAGGACTGCTGCCATCTAGGGTGGTTCATCTCCGTTGGTGTAGTGCACACCAACACCAACGATCCTACGAAGCATGCCGCCAGCCTTCCTCCAGAGCCTGGAGATCACCTCGTCGTCCTTGTCTGGTTCGCTGGTGCAGACGATCTCCAGCGTCTCCTTGCCATGGAGCTCAACCTCTCTTAGGGTTTTGGTGTACTCGCGCTTCTCGCCGGGGACGTGAACGTCGATGAGGTTGCTGCTCTTGTCCGACGGCTTGTCTTGATGATGCTTGGTGGACGGTTCCTCCGCCATCGCCCTCCTCCGGCGGCTATGGGATTGTGAGAGAGAAGTTTGTGGTTTGTGTGCAGGGGAGATGGAAGGGCAATGGTTGTTTGTGGGGATGATGGAGAGATGGAAGAGAATGTGGTTTTTTGAAGTGCGTCGACGGGGATTTGTGGGAGGCGGTTCGTCGGGGGCGTGCGTGTAGTGGGTGTAGTGGCGTGGGGTCGCCGTTTGCAGTCCATTGTGGCAACCGCTCAATGGGTGGCGCGGGTGGTGGCCTGGAAGAAGTAACCGTCCAAGTCCAATGGTTTTTACTGCTGCACTTACTAGTCTTGTCAAGCGGTACTTATGACCTGCTAAATCCCACTTGCACATCTCAAGGGTGGTGATGAGGGCATTTTACTATCGCACTGATTTGTCTTGTCAAGCTGTACTTATCGGCCGCTCATCCCACTTTCATATGTCAGGGTTGGTGATGATGGAGGTCTGTACTCCTCCACTGTGGTACTTGGACTGGTGATTGAAGTGTAATTGAACTTACCAAATACCAATGAGACTATGTGTGATGCTAATGTTTTTTAAAACAATTTTTGTATTTTTAAAAGGATTGTTTATATCAAGATAATATCTGAATATTTTTTACAGATAAATTAGATTTTCATCAGTACAGAATGTATTATATTCGCATTTTTGTTTCGGGTAATTATTTTTATGTACTGATGGTCTTTCTGAATTGGGACTGGTAGAAGCAGACATAGCTTTGTTTTTTTCAAAACGATGTTTTTTAGGTGTTCGCGGGTGTGTTTGTTTCACTCTGCCTTTGTACTGACGACTGGTCTGCAGTAGTGTTTTTTGTCAGTACAAATGTATTTTGTGACTGCATTCAAAAGGATTATCAAATGTTTTACGTAATAATGTGACTGCTCCAGCGGGCACAAATCACAAATTATATCAGTACTGATGTGTACTATGTCTTTGTACTGACGACTAAGAACTATCAGTATAGATGTACTATGGGAGTTTAAATTTTCCTTGACATTTTTTTGCTGCTGAGTTACTGGTCGACAGTAGCATTTGCGTCAGGTAAATCCAGATAAGTTTTTTCAAATGTATTTCTGACTGCATTCAAAAGGATCATCAATTGGTTTACATAATAATATTACTGGTTCAACGGACAAAAATCACAAATTATATCTTAACTATAGTACTGATCGAGAAATCGACGATAAAGCTAAATAAGTTTTGGTAACGACAGTGTTTCTGAAAAGTTTCCTCATTGTGTGCCGAGGCAACTGAGACCACTATGTATTGTTCAGTTGTTCAGCCTTGAGCTTCTCCTAACTGGCCCCGAATGTTGTGCCTTGCCAGCGCCCTTTCCTGGTTCAGCCTTGGCAACTTCATCGCCAGATTTAGTTTCCTCGACCCTGACAGTGTCATCTTCATTGTCTTCGTCTGATTGGTCGTCATTCTTGTCAAACTCTTCTTCTTCATCGTCTTCATTTGATTTTTTAGAACTCTGCACCTTGCCCTATGTTTGTTCAGCGCCAATGACCTCCTTGCCCACTTTGCACGTGCGAGCATTATGCCCGTCAGTTCCCCCACACTTGCGGCAAGTGTAGCTGTTACGTGTGTTGTCTCCATTGGTAGAAACCTGGGTGACTCCAATCTGCTTGTGCTTGTTGGCAGTGCCATCTGTGCGGAGTGGGCATGTGCGGTAGTTATTGTTTCTCACGACGTTGCAGAATCCGCATGCCCTTATCCCGAGAGGTTTGCCCTCCGGGCCAAGTTCCACACGCTTGATGAGGCGTGGTGGCTTTTTGGCTGATGCTTTCGCTGCCTGCGTCTTGCTCTTCCTCCCCTTTGTGTTTGAGAACATGGGTGGTTTAATCACTCTTTCCTGGTGCTGCTGGTACGATGTGCTGTTGTCATGTCATTCGCCTACATCACCATCAAGCTCATGATCTCGCATGTGAGCTTGTTGGTGATCTTGAGTGTGCACATGGGCAAGCTCTGGTTGCTACTGCTCCTCTTCCTCGTTGTCGAACGGGTCAACAGCTCCCATATGATTCATCTCGGATAACATTGTAGCAATATCCTTCTCAATGGCATCATTGTTCGCCACACCTCCATTTTCAGCAGAATGCATGGCGTCAAGTTCTTGTTCAAGTTTGTCCATGAAGACCCCCGACCTCGCCATTTGCTCTTGGTTTCTCAAACTTTTTCTGTGCACCCTCATGTTGAGCGTCAGCACTAAGCTTTCAATGCAGTATTGGGATGCCTTGTTCGACGCTACTGTCCTCAAGTCATTTCTGTCAAATGTTGGCTGGATGTTCAGGCGTTTGGTGTATCTCCTAAGGATATATTTCTCTGGAACGCTGGGAGCCTTAATTGTCTGCATCATGCACAGGATATGCACGCAGAAAAGACCTGTATTTTGTTTTTGGAAGAGGTGCATGTATTTTGTCATTTCATTCGAACAAAAACTTTGCAAATAAAGTAGTACAGTATGTAACATCTTTTTTTTGCAGTCCTCACCTGTGTGGTCCCATAACCTGCACTCGCACTCATATGTTTCTCCCACAGGGTCTGCAACCACCTGGAACGCGTGCTGAGACCATGCAAACAGTTTTTGCGGGTTGTTGTAGCGCACGAGGTACTTTGTGGGCTCTTCCGTCTCTATCGTCGTGAAGAGTGTGCTCAGTTTTAGCCTTTTTCTGATCTCGTTGTACACAGCTCGCGAGTAAACCTTTGCCATCTGGGTGTCAAACCAATAGAAGGTCAGCGTGTTTTGTTCCTTCTACACATGCAAGAATGATGAAGAAATTGTTAGTTTTCTCGCAGCAAAAACTTGTCTAACTAATAAAGGTTTACTTTAGTAAGCATGTTCTTTTGTCTCACGACAGGTGATAGAGATATACCATGTTACCCATTGTCTCTTGGTTCTCTTTCTGCCTCCTGGTATTGATGCAGGAGTTTACCTAGCTGACAAACCGGTGTAGGTTTTGTCTCTCACTTACAAAGTTCTTCTGCCTCCTGGTATTGATGCTCTCACTTCGTTGTGTGGATGTCATTTTGGCACAGAAAATTTCTTTGAAGTAGGCTGATATCCATTTCTCACGCTCGTTCCACATGGCCAGCATTGTGGCATCATCATGGAGGTTGTACCTATCGATGAGTCCTTTCCAGGCATCGTCAAACTCAGTTGGCATGAGGGGCCAATTGAGGATTGATGTTAATTCTTCTGTGAAGTCTTCGTGTAGGTAGTACAGGTATGCGAGGTGTTCCCTGTAGTTCTTCATAATGTGCCAGTGGCACAGCTTGTGTACTGTGTTCTTGAAAACTTTTGGTATCGCCAAAGCCATTGCCGGGCACTGGTCTGGTAATGAGAAAAGAGATGTGGAGTGGTCAGCATATGTTGGTGCATATATACAAATAGAACTGACACAAACATTTTTTAACGTGTTATTTTCCTTTTAGTTTTTTGGGGGAAGGGGGTGGTGGTGGTGGTTGGGGGTGGTTTTCGCGGTTGTACCTGTGAGGATGCATGTAGGAGCCTTCCCTCTCATGCACCTTAAAAACGTCTTGAACAGCCATCTGAATGATTCTGCATCCTCATCTCTTATCAGGGCAAAACCAAAGAATGTAGTCTGAAAGTGGTTGTTAGTACTGACGAACACCCCAAGTGGCATATGGTACTTGTTGGTCTTATATGTGGTGTCAAACGTTACGTAGTAACCGAAGTCCTGATAGGCCCCTCGGCAGCTTGCATTCGCCCAGAATATGTTCTTAACTCTGTCGGACTCATCGAGTTGCATGTCATAGAAGAATTCCCTGTTTATAGCTTTCATCTCCCTAAAGAAGTTGACAGTCTTTAGGACATCGTCCACATCATCCATCCTTGAATTTTTTGCTTTCCTGGATATTAAAAGTGAACAGTCATTCAAAAATGCATGTTGAACTGGCGTCAGGTCATGTGTTGCGTAATATGTTTGTACTGACAAAGGAAAAAAGACATAGGCAGTTTATGGGAGGAGAACAAGTTTGTACTTACATGTTAATTAGGTCTTTGGCATTCATTTCAAGGAAGTAGCTACCAGGGTCATCACCGCCCAGTATGCTCATTATTTGCGCGTGTTCAATGCCTTTGAACGGCAGGTACTTGACGTACTCCAAGATTGTTTTGTCAAAGTTTTTGTGGGAGTGCAAGAAGACAAGCATTTGCGGAGTGAGCTGTAGCCTGTGGTTGTGTTCCCAGACTATCTCTTTTACGGGAGTGCAAGAAGACAAGTTAGTCCTGGCTGTCATTTTGTTCCGCTGTCTATTTGCTTCAGAAACCTTCGAATGATAGACTCCATAGCATGTGAAATAAAGGTAGGCTCTGGTCTTAAACTTGGAGCCTTCCCTGATAGCAAAACCCGCGTGCTTCGCATAGAGGTTGTAGAAGTTCTTTGCTTCTTCAAAAGTTTCAAAGCGCATCTCTAGGCTTGGCAGAACATAAGCTTCAATGTTAGGTGGCTGCATGCAATAGTGAGCAAACAAAAATGCAGTTATGAAAATATTTAGATGGGGTGGTCACAGTACCATGGTATGGACTGTGCTTGTATGGTTTTTTTTTCTATATGGATACTTACATGTGTATAGCTCTGTGCTGCCTCTGGTATTTGCTGTTCACCCTGGTGTATGTGCGCGGGTGGTGTCACCCTTGGCACATGCAGCAATGCATCTCTTGGAGTGAGCAATGTTGACGAAGATCTCCGTCTCCCATTGTACGGCCGTCTCCCCTTAGATTCGTTGTGAGGTTGCTCCTGTCTATATGGCTCATATCTTGTACTTTGGAACCTGCTAGAGCGGCCAAAATTTCTGTCTCTTTGGCCTGGTCTTCCCGTTGCAACCGCTTTTGCAGCATGGATGATTGATGTTGACGGAGCGACTGGTGGAAGCCTTGTTGCAACCCATACACGGCTTCCTGTCCTTGGCTTTCTGCATGCGCTAGGGAAGGAAAACATTTGTTGTTGGGGATATTGTTGGCCTTGTTGCAACCCACGAGTGACAAAGCTTGTATTCCCAGATATTGGTGTTTGCTGCATAGAAGAACTTGTCCGTGCTTCCGATGATTCCGGTGTATCTTGAAATCTGCCTGTATTGTTGAAGTATCCAGGTGCTATTTATGGTGTTACCCAACCAGATGGTGCCCCATATCTGCTTGGCTCATCAAACGCTCGCTATGTGCGCCGCCTTGCTCGCTTCTGCAATGACATTCAATAGTTTTGGGATTAATCTTTTCTGCATTTTTCTCGTATACATGCTATGGGTAACATGTCATGCACTGAAGGCATTGTACAAGTTGAACTTGCATCGATGGTTGTTGAACTTCAAAGATGTATGGATATGCATATATATATAACTGATGCATGTCTTCTCTTTTGTTCATCTATAACTTATGCAAGTACACTACAAGTACTCCTAGTTTATGTATCATTGAACTTACTGTGTAGACATTTCCTCCAGTTGACTGACTTCTTCTTCTTCTTCGTCTCGTGGTCGGCATACTGACATTTTCTTGGGAGGCGGCTCCATAGATGCAACTCCTACTTGTGGTGGACGTCTGGCGAAGAGGTCTGGGGAGGCAGCGTCTTGCGGGGATCACTGCCCCGGAGAAGGAGCCCAAGCGATGGAGGGAGGCAGGAGGCAGCGGATCACGGCCCCGTCGGGCGGGGATGGCGGTGCGCGGTGGCAGAGGAAGGCTGGGACGGCGCGCGGCAGCCGCCGGAGGGGGGGCGAGCAGGGAGGATCCGGCACTCGTCGACGGGGAGGTGCGCGGGGAGGGGCCGGCGGCCGTCGAAGGGAAGGTGCGCAGGGAGGTGCCGGCGAGCCTGTCGGCGGGGAGGCATGCAGATGGCCAGCCGGCGGCAGCACGTGGGTCAGAGGAGCGACCCATCGCGGCGCCGCGGGCTCCCTCGCTCTGGCTGCCGCCGTCGCTCGCTCGCCCATGACGGCTGCCTCCGGCGGTAGGAGGCGGGCTAGGTTGGGGACAGATCGGGGAGTTTCTACGGTCGTCTGCGCATCGCGCCCTTATAGGGACCGAGGGTAACAAAATATTATTCTGTTACTAGTAACAGAATAGCCCAGCCCTATATATATATAACAGGACACCATTTTTAATCATATGTACTTAACTAAAACATAAATTTTGTTTAAAATGGGCCTATGTACTATCAAACTAAACTGTGTATATACATCTCTGAACCCTGAGCCCTTAAACCATGGATATTATTTTCATCGCGAACATGGGTTTAGCGTGCCTCTAGGCCATTTGTCCCAACGGGTGCACAAATATAAGTAGTAGGGACAACTGGATTAGCAGTATGAGCAATTGTTTCAATTTTAGCAATAATTGGTTCTTCATGATTTTTTTCAATAGGAGGATGATATTTAGACCACTTCTCCCTAGGGATATCAACATGAGAAGCAAATGAATCAAAGAATGCAGCTACTATCTTAGAGTCAAGTCCATATTTTGCACTAAGCTTATGAAAAACAGTTGTTTCTATATAGGACTTAACATAATCAAATTCAAGATTTATACCTGACTTGTTACCTTTGTCGATTTCCCAATCTTCAGAGTTGTGTTTAATTATTTCAATAAGATCCCATTTGAATTCAATACTCCTCTTTGTGAAAAAAACAGTGGAAGAAGAATCAAGTATTGTTTTATCATTATGAGAAAGCTGAGCATAAAAGTTTTGGATGATCATTTCGCTCGGGAGCTCATGATTGGTGCATGTGTGCATCATATAAGTAAGCATCCCAAAGCTTGAGGGGCACTTTCCCCTTGACATGGCCAAAAAATAATATGTATAATTCCGATCACGATGAACCAAGTGCACGTGATAAAATTTATGATGCAATTCCAGCTTCAATCGGTTCCAATCCCATGTTTTAGATTCATCCAATAGTCTATACCATGCTAATGCTCTTCCCTTCAAAGATAAAGGGAATACTTTATTCTTAACTCCATCCTCTGATAGGCCTGCAAGCTTTAATAATCCACAAAGTTCATCAACATAGATTTAGTGCATATCAGGATGCATTGTTCCATCTCCAACATAAGGATTACCAAGCGGTTTCCATAATACCCAAAGGGATTTCTTAATAAATATTTTCAGTAGGTTTAGTAGGTTGATGAGCGTCTCTTACCACTTCCGGTCGACGTGAAGATACCCCGAACAAGCCCCTCAAGTATTATCTTCCATAGTGGCAAGTGAAGATAAAATTCAACATGTAATCTAAATGCTTCCTGGCAATGGCACTACAAAATAATCTTGGTGACCCACAAGTATCAGGGATCAATCATATTCCTTTCGATAAGAGTGTCGAACCCAACAAGGAGCAAAAGGAATTGCTTAGCAGTTTCAAGATGCTATTCTCTAGAAGTGCTGTAAAGTAGTAGTAACGGATAGTTTTCTAGCAAGATAATTGATGGCAAGTAACAAGTAACCAAAGTAACAAAGTGCAGCAAGGTAGCCCGATCCTTGTATTGCAAAGGACAAGACGGAAGTACTTATTATATTAAGCTAAGTGTTCTCGAGGACACATGGGAATTTTTTCAGTCACGTTCATCATGTTTAGTTGATTCCCGTTCACTACTTTGATAAGTTGTTATGTGTGACTAGTGATAGGGTGATGTTCTTACTTGAACAAACAACCCACTTATGATTATCCCCTCTCGCAAGCATCCACAACTATGAAATAAGAATTAAGATAAATCTAACATATCATGAAACATATGGATCCAAATCAGCCCCTTACGGAATAGTGCGTAAACTAGGGTTTAAGCTTTTGTCACTCTTGCAACCCATCATCTACTTACTAATCCACAATGCCTTCCCCAAGGCCATGCCAGTTAATGTGTCATGTAGTCAACATTCACACAACACCACTAGAGGAAGAACAACATACACTTCATCAAAATATTAAACGAATAGCGACTTCACCAGATTACTTATAAAAAGACTTCGCCCATGTCCTCGAGAACAAATAGAACTACTCTCAAATCATATTCATGTTCATGATCAAACGAGAATAATATATGATTAACAATCTGAACATGTGATCTTCCACCAAATAAAGCAATTAGCATCAACTACAATATGTAATCAACAATGCTAGCAACCAACAGGTACCAGTCTGAGGTTTTGAGGCAAAGATTAAATACAAGATGAGAACTAGGGTTTGAGATGAGATGGTGCTCGTCAATATGTTGATGGAGATTATTTCTTCCACGATGAGAGAAATTTTGGTGATAATGATGGATTCGATTTCCTCCTCTCGGAGGTAAGTATCCCTGGTGGAATTGCCCCACCACAGAGCAAAAGTGCTCCTGCCTAGGTTCCGCCTCGAGACAGCGCCGCTTTGTCCCGATGTCGTCTTCTTTTTTCTATAGCAAATGGCGTCATATAGTAGAAGATGGGCACCGGAGGGCATATGTGGGCCCCACAAGGGGCAGGACGCACCCTTGCCTTGTGGGTCCACAATTGATCTTCTCTGGTACATTTTTACTTCTAGCAATTTTTTGTATATTCCAAAATAATCCTCTGTAAAACTCTAGGTCATTTGGAACTCTAGAGAATAGCTATCTCTGATGTAGCTCTTTTAGGTCCAAAATTCTAGCTGTAGGCAATTTACCTCTTCATGTATATCTTGCCTATTAAGAGAGAAAATGGCATTAGAATCGCAACATAAATTCTAAAACATAATAAATAACAGTAGGAAAACATGATGCAACTTGGACGCATCACTCTGTTAGTCTAAGATGATGCATGCCCAGGTTCGGGCCGCCGTGAGGCGTAAAACCCTACTCCTGCTTTGGTGGATTAATGGTGGAAAAAGTGGTGGTGAGTGCATCATGCTTACGTGGCAGGGTTGCCTCAGGCGAAAGCGGCTATGCACGTATGAGTGTGTGAGGGTCCGGATCAGCCAACCCTTTCTATGATTGCCTTGGGCCTCCGTTTATAGATAAAGGGTCACCATATTGGAAAAAAAAGTCATTGCGCACTAATTAGATAGCAAACAGTGCTATCGTAACTAACTCTGCAGGCTGATAGTGCGCATTAAATGTGCCGCTCAACATCACATCATAGCTTGCCCGACAGGCCCTTTCGGGCTGCTTTGTCAGCTTCGCGCCTACTTGCTTGACATGAGGACGGGTGTCGCTCGGATGTTTTTTTGTAGGAAGTGGCTGCCATGTGGCAGATAACAGCCACTTAGTCACCTTGCAGCTTGACACCACACTAAGGTGGTGCGGTGGAGCAGTGGAGCAGTTTGCCTCCATAAGCCCCAGAAGGCTTGCCGGGGTGATCCAAAATCTTGCTTCTGGGGATAACCCCGTCCTTGCAAGGCTCGCCTGTGCTCCCTCTTGAGCATGTGTTGGTTTTCCCTTCAAGAGGAAAGGGTGATGCAGCAAAGTAGCGTAAGTTTTCCCTCAGTTTTTGAGAACCAAGGTATGAATCCAGTAGGAGACTACACACAAGTCGCCTAGTACCTGCACAAACAGACAAGAACCTCGCAACCAACGCGATAAAGGGGTTGTCAATCCCTTCACGGTCACTTACGAAAGTGAGATCCAATAAAGATAATAAGATAAATATTTTTGGTATTTTTGTTGTACAGATTGAAAAGTAAAGATTGCAAAATAAATAGTAAACTAGAATCGTAGATCGGAAACTTATATGATATGAAGTAGACCCGGGGGCCATAGGTTTCACTAGTGGCTTCTCTCAAGATAGCATATATAACGGTGGGTGAACAAATTACTGCCGAGCAATTAATAGAAAAGCGCATAGTTATGAGAATATTTCGGCATGATCATGAACATAGGTATCACGTCCGTGTCAAGTAGACCGAAACGATTCTGCATCTACTACTATTACTCCACACATCGACCGCTATCTAGCATGCATCTAGAGTATTAAATTCATAAGAACAGAGTAACACATTAGGCAAGATGACATGAAGTAGAGGGATAAACTCAAGCAATATGATATAAACCCCACGTTTTATCCTCGATGGCAACAATACAATACATGCCTTGCTGCCCCTATAGTCACTGGGAAAGGACACCGCAAGATTGAACCCAAAGCTAAGCACTTCTCCCATTGCAAGAAAGATCAATCTAGTAGGCAAACCAAACTGTTAAGTTGAAGAGACTTGCAAAGATATCAAATCATGCATATAAGAATTCAGAGAAGAATAAAATATTGTTCATAGATAATCTGGATCATAAACCCACAATTCATCGGATCGCAGCAAATACACTGCCACGTAGCTAATAACTATGGACCCAAGGGTCTGCGAGTAAACATTGAGGAAAACTTTGTATTGAGATCCAAAGAGAGAGAAGAAGCCATCTAGCTAATAACTATGGACCCAAGGGTCTGCGAGTAAACTACTCACACATCATCAAAGAGGCTATCGTGTTGATGTAGAAGGCCTCCGTAATCGAATCCCCCACTGGCATATCGCCGGAAAAGGTCCCCAGAAGTGATCTCATGGGTACAGAAGGTTGCGGTGGTGGAAAAGTGGTTTCGTGGCTCCCCTAGATGTTTTCAGGGTATAAGAGTATATATAGGCAAAAGAAGTAGGTCAGTGGAGCTACGAGGGGCCCAAGAGGGTGGGGGCGCGCCACCTACCTCGTGGCTGCCTCGTTGCTTCCTTGACCTCCACTCCAAGTCTCCTGGATTGCGTTTGTTACAAAAAAGATCCTCGCGAAGGTTTCGTTCCGTTTGGATTCCGTTTGATATTCCTTTTATGTGAAACAATGAAATAGGCAAAAAACAACAATTTGCACTGGGCCTTCGATTAATAGGTTGGTCCCAAAAATAATATAAAAGTGCATAATAAAGCCCATTAAACATCCAAAACAGATAATGTAATAGCATGGAACAATAAAAAATTATAGATACATTGGAGACGTATCAAGCATCCCCAAGCTTAATTCCTGGTCGTCCTCGAGTAGGTAAATGATAAAAATAGAATTTTTTATGTGGAATGCTACCTAACATAATTTTCAATGTAATTCACTTTATTGCGGCATGAATGTTTAGCTCCAAAATATTTTAGACAGAAGTTTAATATTGACATAAAAATAATAATACTTCAAGCATGTTAACCATGCAATTACGTCTAATCAAAATAACGTAGCCAAAGAAAGCTTATTCCTACAAAATCAAATAGTTTGGCCATGCTTCATTTTCGTCACACAAAATGCTCCCATCATGCACAACCCCGATGACAAGCCAAGCAATTATTTCATACTTAGCCTTTTCAAACACTTTCAACTTTCACGCAATATATGAGCGCGATCCATGGACATAGCACTATGGGTGGAATAGAATATGATGATGGAGGTTGTGTGAGAAGACAAAAAAGGAGAAAGTCTCACATTGACGCAGCTAATCAATGGGCTACGGAGATGCCCATCAATTGATGTCAATGCAAGGAGTAGAGATTGTCGTGCAACGGATGCACTAGAGCTATAAATATATGAATGCCCAACAAAAGAAACTAAGTGGGTGTGCATCCAACTTGGTTGCTCACGAAGACCTATGGCATTTTGAGGAAGCCCATCATTGGAATATATAATCCATGTTCTATAATGGAAAATTCCCACTAGTATATGAAAGTGAAAACATAAGAAACTCTCTATCATGAAGATCATGGTGCTATTTTGAAGCACAAGTGTGGAAAAAGGATAGTAACATTGTCCCTTCTCTCTTTTTCTGTCAATTTTTTTATTTGGGCCTTTTTCTCTTTTTTTATGTCCTCTTTTTTTCGTCCAGAATCTCATCCCGACTTGTGGGGGAATCATAGTCTCCATCATACTTTCCTCACATGGGACAATGCTCTAATAATGAAAATCATTACACTTTTATTTACTTACAACTCGAGAATTACAACTCAATACTTAGAACAAAATATGACTCTATGTGAATGCCTCCGGCGGTGTACCGGGATATGCAATGAATCAAGAGTGACATGTATGAAAGAATTATGAAGGTGGCTTTGCCACAAATACGATGTCAACTATATGATCATGCAATGCAATATTACAATGATGGAGTGTGTCATAATAAAAGGAACGA
This sequence comes from Triticum aestivum, assembly GCF_018294505.1. Taxonomy (NCBI): domain Eukaryota; kingdom Viridiplantae; phylum Streptophyta; class Magnoliopsida; order Poales; family Poaceae; genus Triticum; species Triticum aestivum. The sequence continues at coordinate 307,771,609 of NC_057803.1, read as the reverse complement.
TGGAAAGTTGCATGGCAATATATCTCGGAATGGCTATGGGAATACCATAATAGGTAGGTATGGTGGTTGTTTTGAGGAAGATATAAGGAGGCTTATGTGTGATAGAGCGCATCATACCACGGGGTTTAGATGCACCGGCGAAGTTTGTACCAACTCTCGAGGTGAGAAAGGGCAATGCACGGTACCAAAGAGGCTAGCAATGATGGAAGGGTGAGAGTGCGTATAATCCATGGACTCAACATTATTCATAAAGAACTCACATACTTATTGCAAAAATCTACAAGTCATCAAAACCAAGCACTACGCGCATGCTCCTAGGGGGATAGATTGGTAGGAAAAGATCATCGCTGATCCCCGACCGCCACTCATAAGGAAAGCAATCAAACAACACCTCATGCTTCAAATTTGTCACACAACATTTACCTTACGTGCATGCTACAGGACTTTCCAACTTCAACACAAATATTTCTCACTTCCACAACTACTCAACTAGCATGACTCTAATATTACCACCTTTATATCTCAAAACAACTATCAAGTATCAAACTTCTCATAATATTTAATGCACTCTATATGAAAGTTTTTATTACACCCATCCTGTATGCCTATCATATTAGGACTAATTTTATAGCCAAAGAAAATTACCATGATGTTCTAAAAGACTCTCAAAATAATTCAAGTGAATCATGATAGATTAATAATTTCTATAAAATAAAACCACCACCATGCTCTAAAAACATATAAGTGAAGCACCAGAGCAAAAATTATCTAGCTCAAAAGATATAAGTGAAGCACATAGAGTATTCTAATAAATTCTAATTCATGTGTGTCTCTCCCAAAAGGTGTGTACAAAAAGGATGATTGTTGTAACCTAAAAAGCAAAGACTCAAATCATACAATACGCTCCAAGCAAAACACATATCATCTGGTGAATAAAAATATAGCCTCAAGTGAAGTTATCGATAGATGAAGATGAAAGAGGGGATGCCTTCTGGGGCATCCCCAAGCTTAGGCTTTTGGTTGTGCTTGAATTTTACCTTGGGGTGCCTTGGGCATCCCCAAGCATAGGCTCTTGCCACTCCTTGTTCCGAAATCCATCAAATCTTTATCCAAAAACATGAAAACTTCACAACACAAAACTCAACAAAAAATCCCATGAGCTCCGTTAGTATAAGAAAACAAACCACCACTTTAATGTACTGTAATGAACTCATTATTTATTTATATTGGTGTTAAACCTACTGTATTCCAACTTCTCTATGGATAATACCCCCCGATACTAGCCATAGATTCATCAAAATAAGCAAACAACACACGACAAACATAATCTATCAAAAACAGAACAGTCTGTAATAATCTGTAGGTTTTCAATACTTCTGTACCTCCAAAACTCCTGAGAAATTAGGATGTCCTAAATAATTTGTATATGATCTACTTCAGTTGGAACTAGTATTTTATCGCTCTATGGTAAAAAATGAAAATTATTATCGTGATCACATACTTTCTGTTTTTTTAGCAAGATCAAATAACAATCATCCAAGAAGATCCTAAAGGCTTTACTTGGCACAAACACTAATTAAAACATAAAAGACATAATCATAATAGAGGATAGATGATTTGTTTATTAATAAACAGGAACAAAAATCAATGAACAAAAATAAAATTGGGTTGCCTCCCAACAAGCGCTATCGTTTAACGCCCCTAGCTAGGCATAAAAACAAGAATAGATCTAGGTATTGTCATCTTTGGTAGACAACTCCTCAATTGAACACTTATAACCCTTTGGAGTTTCCTTACTTTTATTGATGATAAAACTCCTAGGCAATAAATCAAGATAATCATTTGTAGCAAAAGGTTCCTTAATGATAGCGAAAAAATTGGGGTGAACACTTATTGATTTGAGATCCACATTCTCCTTACTAGAAGATTCACCCTTATTCCTAGGAACATACAGAAACTTAGCAGCTTTGGTAGGATGAGGGTTTGAAGTGTTTCTCATGGCAGAAAAGGCAGACCTTAAGTTGGTAATAATATCGTCAAGTTTATGAATTCTAGTGGAATCTTGATCTATCTTTTCATTAACTGAGGGTTCTTTTTCTCTCAAAAATTTTAGAGTAACTCCTACCTTAGATCCATATAGGGTAATATGGTTGTGGATCTTTTTATCCAAATTCTTGATCAACTCTATAGTGGCAACTTTATTTTCAATAATTTCAAGCCTTTGCATCACATGTTCCAAAGTTAAAATAGTTCCATCAACCAAAAGAGGTGTTGGGCCAATCAAATCTATCATAGCATTATAAGAATCAAAAGTATAGCTACCCAAGAATTTCCCTCTAGTAATGGTATCAAGAATATATCTGTTCTGAGGAGTGATGCCTACATAAAAATTGCGAAAAGACGAACGAAAGTAGATTGCTTCGTAGTGGATCTTTTCTTAGCATTGCAAATTCTATACCAAGCATCTTTTAGATTTTCTCCCTCCCTTTGTTTAAAATTAAGAACTTCATTATCGGGAGTACTAACAATGATATAAGGACTGGCCATGACGGCAAAACAAATGATCTAACACACGATCACACAAGAGGCAAGCAAAAGAAGGCGAAGGGAAAAGAGGCGAATAAAACGGAAAAGGTGAAGTGGGGGAGAGTAAAACGAGAGGCAAATGGCAAATAATGTAATGCGAGGGATAAGATTTTGTGATGGGTACTTGGTATGTCTTGACTTGAGTGTAGATCTCCCCGGCAACGGCGCCAGAAATCCTTCTTGCTACCTCTTGAGCATGCGTTTGTTTTCCATTGAAGAGGAAAGGGTGATGCAGCAAAGTAGCATAAGTATTTCTGCCAGTTTTCAGAACCAAGGTTTCAATCCAGTAGGAGACTACACGCAAGTCGCCTAGTACCTGCACAAACAAACAAGAACCTCGCAACCAACGCGATAAAGGGGTTGTAAATCCCTTCACGGTCACTTACGAAAGTGAGATCTGATAAAGATAATAAGATAAATATTTTTGGTATTTTTGTTGTATAGATTGAAAAGTAAATATTGCAAAATAAATAGTAAACTAGAATTGTAGATCGGAAACTTATATGATATGAAGTAGACCCGGGGGCCATAGGTTTCACTAGTGGCTTCACTCAAGATAGCATATATTACAGTGGGTGACCAAATTACTGCCGAGCAATTGATAGGAAAGTACATAGTTATGAGAATATATATGTATGATCATGAACATAGGCATCACGTCCGTGCCAAGTAGACCGAAACGATTCTACATCTACTACTATTACTCCACACATTGACCGCTATCCAGCATGCATGTAGAGTATTAAGTTCATAAGAAAAGAGTAATGCATTAGGCAAGATGACATGGTGTAGAGGGATAAACTCAAGAATATGATATAAACCCCATCTTTTTATCCTCGGTGGCAACAATTCAATACGTGCCTTGCTACCCCTACTGTCACTGGGAAAGGACACCGCAAGATTGAACCCAAAGCTAAGATCTTCTCCCATTGTAAGCAAGATCAATCTAGTAGGCCAAACCAAACTGATAATTCGAAAAGACTTGCAAAGATATCAAATCATGCATATATGAATTCAGAGAAGAATCAAATATTGTTCATAGATAATCTGGATCATAAACCCACAATTCATTGGATCTCGGCAAACACACTGCAAAAAGAATTACATCGAATAGATCTCCAAGAACATCAAGGAGAACTTTGTATTGAGATCCAAAGAGAGAGAAGAATCCATCTAGCTAATAACTATGGACCCGAAGGTCTGTGGTAAACTACTCACACATCATCGGGGATTCTATAGTGTTGATGTAGAATCCCTCCATGATCAAATCCCCCGCAGGCAGATCACCGGAAAAGGTCCCCAGATGGGATCTCACAGCTACAGAAGGTTGCGATGGTGGAAAAGTGGTTTCGTGGCTCCCTTCCATGTTTTTAGGGTATAAGAGTATATAATAGGCGAAAATAGTAGGTCGGTGGAGCTACGAGGGGCCCATGAGGGTGGGGGCGCACCTGCCCCCTGGGCGCACCGCCCTACCTCGTGGCTGCCTCGTTGCTTCCTTGACATCCACTCCAAGTCTCCTGGATTGCATTTGTTCCAAAATAGATCCTCGCGAAGGTTTCGTTCTGTTTGGATTCCATTTGACATTCCTTTTCTGCGAAACACTGAAATAGGCAAAAAAACAACAATTTGCACTGGACCTTCGGTTAATAGGTTAGTCCCAAAAATAATATAAAAGTGCATAATAAAGCCCATTAAACATCCAAAATAGATAATATAACAGCATGGAACAATAAAAAATTATAGATATGTTGGAGACATATCAGCCTGCACGGCAAGGGAGGTTTTTCCCTTAGCGATATCTTGCTTCTTTGGCTAGTCTTGATCCTTTAGATCTGCACATTGGTCCTTCGAAGAACTGATCCCTTGTGCTTCAATCTGATCTTGGTGCTGGGATCTTGTCCTTGGGCCTGTGCATAGTCTGGGTAACAGACCCGGGTTTGTTTCACCGACACCCTTTGTTTATAAATCGACAGAGATGGAGATGTTATCCTTGGAGGAAGCTTCTCATTCAGATCGTATTTATTTAGGGGCCTTGGTGGATCTAGTCCTCCTCAACGCCACACTGCTTTAGGGATTTTTTTCATACCACCAATCAGTGTATATCGGCCCGAAGGTGGGCGAATAGGTTGTTCGGCCGAGTTGCACTTGGACAACACACTGTCTTCGCCCTCCTCGTCAAGCCCTAGAAGGAAGTTTCTCCGTTGGTAAAATTATTAGCTCCATTTATTGGAAGCCTGTCCTCGAGATCATGCTCGTACGTGAGGAGTTCGACCCATCTATCATTAAGCTCATCCTTATCGGATTTGAACTGTTGGTTCTTCTACTTGTTGCTTTTGGCCATGCTGGCTAATCGCTTGTGGAAGGTCTCAAGCTGGGGTGCCTCGAGTGTTGGAAATATACCCTAGATGTAATAATATTTGTATTATTATATTTCCATATTCATAATTATGGAGTTTATATTCTATACTATAATGGCTATGATCCTGAATATGTGATTCAGTGCAAAACTCATATGCACGTGTGGAATGATAAACTATTAAATAAAAGGTTCCTAGTATTGCCTCGAGGACTAGCTAAAGTATTCTTGGTGATCTCATTTTCCGGATCTTAGGATATTGTTAAGTGTAACGATAGTCCTAAAACAACATTGAGATTATGACGTTGGAAGAACTATCATATTGAATCGACCCAAACTTGTTTGTTGTGAATTGAATTAATATCGTTTGTATTCGATTGTAATAACATGGAGTGTTAACATGTGATATTGCTCCTTAAGACCATGGGAGTATCGTGTTCACTTCTTCCTGTACGATGGGCGTTGGAGTTTCTCAAACATCACCTATTACACGGTGATCATAACAACAACATAGAGGCACATCAGAAAGTTTGACAAGTGGCCAGATAGCTCAATAATCGGATTTGCTCCTGCGATGATGGAGAGGTATTCATGGGGCCCTCTTGGTGTGATGGCATCGATCATTGTCTAGCTAGACACAGGTGACTGCATCACAAGGATGCCAGAACACAATAACGAGAAAGAAGAACAAAACTAGTAACGAGGATTTCGATATAGTGAGCACACTGATGACTCGGGAGGATACTAATGCATCTCGAGTTTTGTGAAGTATTGGAAGCAAAAGTAATATCACATAATAACCAAAGGTTCACTCAAATATCATTCGTGTACTCATAGGAACCAATGGACATCCACTGTCCCGCTATTAGTCATTGAACGGAAGGTTTCATTCATGTCTGTTATTTACCGAACCTACTAGGTCACAAGCTTAAGGAAATCATGATATGCTGAGTATTAGTAGGAAAGTAGTCATGAGATAGTATTTGTGAAATTATTTCATGAATATTTGGAATAGTTCCGAGAGGATCTGGAAGCATTTTGGGTCATCGGAAGGGTTTCAGTGAATATCAGGTAATACTGGGTATTACCGGTATATTATATATAGGTGGAAAATGTTTCTAGAGATGTTATTATGTGATTATTACTAGGTGATTATAAAGATGCTCTACAGGTATCTCCGAACGTGTTTGTTGGGTAGGCATAGATCTGGATTAGGATTTGTCACTCTGAGTATCGAAGAGGTATCTCTGGGCCCTCTCCGTAATGCACATCATAATAAGGCTTAGAAGCAATGTGAATAATGACTAAGTTGTGGGATGATGTATTATGGAACGAGTAACGAGACATGCCAGTAAGGAGATTGAACTAGGTATGAAGATAGCAAGGATCGAATCTCGGGTAAGTAACATACCGATGACAAAGGGAATAACGTATATATGTTGTCATTACAATACAACTGATAAAGATCTTCATAGAATATGTGGGAACCAATATGAGCATCTAGGTTTCTCTGTTGGTTATTGACCGCAGAGGTGTCTCGGTCATGTTCACATAGTTCTCGAACCCATAGGGTCCGCACGCTTAATGTCCGATGACAATTTTGTCTTATATGAGTTATGTGATTTGGTGACCGAATGTTATCTGGAGTCCCACATGAGATCACGGACATGACGAGGAGTCTCGAAATGGTCGAGAGGTAAAGATTGATATATAGGATGAGGGTATTTGGATACCAGAAGTGTTCTAGGGGTACCGGTTACATATTGGGTCACCGGAAGGGGTTCCGGGCATCCCCCTAGCAACTACATGGGCCTAATAGGCCAAGAAGGGGACAACACAGCCACTAGTGGGCTGGTGCGCCCCATGTAGGCCGAAATAGGAGGGGAAGGAAAGAGGAGAAGAGAGAAAGGAAGGGGAGGGATTCGGCCTCCCCCTTCCTTCTCTCCTCCCTCTTCCTCCCTTTCCCCTCGGGAAGATATGGAAGGGGGGAGGCCTAATTGAGGTGGTGCCCAAGTAGGATTCCTCCTAATTGGGGCGCTCCCTTAGCTGCCTCTCCTCCCCTCCAGCCGATATATATGTGGGGGGGGGGGCAGCGGTAGAACACACAACAACGATTGTTAGCCATCTGTGCCGCCCCCCTCCACAGTTTACGCCTCCGGTCATATTGTCGTAGTTCTTAGGCGAAGCCCTGCGCGGATCACTTCACCATCACTGTCACCATGCCGTCGTGCTAATGAAACTCTTCCTCGAAACTTTGCTGCATCAAGAGTTTGAGGGACGTCATCGAGCTAAACGTGTGCAGAACTCGGACATGTCATACGGTCGATGCTTGATCAGTCAGAACGAGAAGAAGTTCGACTACATCAACCATGTTGTCAAACAATTCCTCCTTTGGTCTATGAGGGTGCGTTGGCACACTCTCCCCCTCTCGTTGCTATGCATCTCCTAGATAGATCTTGCGTGATTGTAGGAAAGTTTTTGAAACTGCATTCTACGTTCCCCAACAATGGCATTCGAGCTAGGTCTATGCATAGATGATATGAATGAGTAGAACACAATGAGTTGTGGGCGGTGATCATCATACTTCTTACCACCGATATCTTATTTTGATTCGGCGGTATTGTTGGATGAAGCGGCCCGGACCAACCTTACATGACCACGTTCATGAGACCGGTTCCACCGACAGACATGGAACTAGTTTTGCATAAAGGTGGGTGGCGGGTGTCTGTTTCTACAACATTAGTGGAATCAAATTTGACTACAGCCGGTCCTTGTTGAAGGATAAAACAACAAACTTGATAAAATCATCATTGTGGTTTTAATGTGTAGGAAAGGACGGTTCTTGCTAGAAGCCCATAGCAGCCATGTAAAACTTGCAACAACAAAGTAGATGACGTCTAACTTGTTTTTGCAGGGCATGTTCTGATGTCATATGGTCAAGACATGATGTGATATACGTTATTGCCAGGGGGATCTTAAGGGACTTTGGTGGTGGTTAGAGCGAGACGGGGAGGCCGGGGCGCCTGAATTTGAGCAGGGGCCTCAGGCGGCAATGGTGGCAGAGGAGTTGGAAGAAGGCACGGGAGGAGGAGTGGGTCGATCTAAGAGGTTGCTATGGAAGAGAGAGAGAGAATGCCGCAAGAGAGAGAGAGCTCGGGGAGACTTAAATGAGAGGGAGAAAGGTGCGCTAATGAGCTCGTGCACCGGTGAGGTCGTAGCCGTCGCGGGAGGCCACAGGAGTGCTCGGCTTCGAGTCAGGGGTCCTCCTGGGGGTGGTCAACGCCCAGGGGGAGAGAGGGAGAGGAGAGTGAGCGCGAGGCGGCCAGGGACATGGGCACCGACTAGCGGATGCGGGCGGCACTTGGGCATGCGTGACCATGGTCGCAGAAGAGAGAAAGAGGAGGGGGTCAACTAGCTGTTGTGTTGCGTATATCGAGGTGCATCATCGGTCGTGCAGGGGAGAGCCGAGGTGGCCGGAGGCATTGGGCAGAGGGTGGCTATAGTGCAAGAGCGCACTATAGCGCTCTCTAGAGAGTGCCTGTGGAATGCCATGCCCTAAAAGGCGGAGTGGGCGCGGCCACTTATGTACAGTAGTGCTAGGGAGTAGTAAACAAGTAGTGGGAAGCATTGGATGCTCTCTAGAGCCTCTAGGATAGGAGAGGGGTTGAGGGAAAGAACTTGTCTAGAGAGAGAGAGGGAGTGGTTTTCAACCCACTCCCCAATAATGGAGCTATGAACTTGCCGTAGTTACAGCAGGTAGAGTAGGACTAGGAGAAGCTCTGGTAAAAATTTCAACCCATGGGAATAGTGGCAGAGGTCAAAATGATGATTTTGGAAACATGGCAGAAAGTGTTTGATGCAAGTTGGGCCACTTGCACTTATCTCCTCCTTCCGCCACTTGTTGGGGGTGTTGAGCATGACCATTTGGCACTCTAGTAGAAATTTGAGATCATTTGGATAAAGTTGCCAATGCGAGGCGGCAATGGCGGCAGAGGAGGTGGAAGAAGGCACGGGAGGAGGAGTGGGTCGATCTGAGAGGTTGCTGGGGAAGAGAGAGAGAGAATGCCGCAAGAGAGAGAGAGAGCTCGGGGAGACTTAAATGAGAGGGGGAAAGGTGCGCTAATGAGCTCGTGCGCCGGCGAGGTCGTAGCCGTCGCGGGAAGCCACGGGAGTGCTCAGCTTTGAGTCAGGGGTCCTCCTGGGGGTGGTCTACGCCCAGGGGGAGAGAGGGAGAGGAGAGTGAGCGCGAGGCGGCCAGGAACACGGGCACCGACTAGTGGATACGGGCAGCGCTCAGGCATGCATGACCAAGGTCGCCGAAGAGAGAAAGAGGAGGGGGTCAACCAGCTGTCGTGTTGCGGACATCAAGGCACATCATCGGTCGTGCAGGGGAGAGCCGAGGTGGCCGGAGGCGTTGGGCAGAGGGCGGCTATAGTGCAAGAGCGCACTATAGTGCTCTCTAGAGCGTGCCTGTGGAATGCCATGCCCTAAAAAGGCGGAGTGGGCGCGGCCACTTATGTACAGTAGTGCTAGGGAGTAGTAAACAAGTTGTGGGAAGCATTGGATGCTCTCTAGAGCCTCTAGGAGAGGAGACGGGTTGAGGGAGAGAGGGAAAGAGGTTGTCCAGAGAGAGAGAGAGAGAGAGAGAGAGAGAGTGGTCTTCACCCCACCCCCCAATAATGGAGCTATTAACTTGTCGTAGTTACTACAGGTAGAGTAGGACTAGGAGAAGCTCTGGTAAAAATTTCAACCCATGGGGAATAGTGGAGAGGTCAAAATGATGATTCTGGAAACATGGCAGAAAGTGTTTGATGCAAGTTGGGCCACTTGCACTTATCTCCTCCTTGCGCCACTTGTTGGGGGTGTTGAGCATGACCATTTGGCACTCTGGTAGAAATTTGAGATCATTTGGATAAAGTTGCCAATGCAACTTTTATAAACCCTAGAAATCAACATAAATGGATTTGCTTAGATATAGCTAAGCTAATCTCCTCTCCTTGATGCACCACTTGGTGTAGTGTCATTATTTGGGTATTTGAGCATATCCACAAAGTTTGGGATCAAATGGAGAAAGTTGGCAATGCAAAGTTGTTAAACTTGGATCTGGACAGAGAGGGTTTTGGGGCACTTTTGTGAACCAAAACTGTTTTCATTGGGTTAAAATTTTGCAAGATCATCACATTAGGCATGTGTGACTTGACAAAAATTTCTTGGAATTTTTAGAGAATATTCCATTTGTAAATCTTTCAAAAGCTTGAAAAATCCAGGAAGGGTTTTTGACGGATTTGACTAAAGTTTGGTCATAACCATGTGTTGAAACTCATATATATGGACTATATATGTCCACTGAGCTTCCCTAAATTTTCGCAAATATTTTTGAAATAATAAAATAGTTTTAACCTATTAAAGACCATTTCTGGCCTAAATAAAAATCCTTCAAATAAAATAGAAAAATAACTTTTAAATAATATTTTTGTGGTTTTTGGGAGTCCTACATCTAGTAGGAGTCAAATATACTTTTTGAAAGATTTTTCATGCCCTAAATTAAGTACTTGTAGTTCAAGCCTAAAGTGATGGGTTTGTGGAAAACCTAATTTAGAAAATACTCTTTGGCCAAATTATTTTTGTAAGAAAATATTTCTATGTCCTATAAACATGACATGATCATTGGGCAACGTTTTGGATCAAGGAGGAGTATAAGAGTTGGAGGATTTATTTGATTTTTAGAGCACTTGCAAACAGCACACAAAATCCAATCAAGGGAAAGAAAAAAACACTCAAAAGTGTTTGTCAAACCACATTTTATCATGATTTACTAGCTTAATTGTTCTAGCATTGAAATCAGGGTGTGACACAAATGGCGTGTCAAGATAATAGAGAGGCGGTTCAGCAAGCATTGCAGCAGCCTTGCCGGGGACCCTCCTCCTCATGGCACCTAGAGATGCATTAATGTTTTTTTCCTAAATAGCAGAGTAAAGTATGATAGCACTGTTGCTATCTAATCATCATGTAATGACTCTTTTTCCATAGTGGTAACCCCTTGAGCTATAAAAGGTGGGCCAAGGCAACATTTAAAAGGGTTCGAACCCATCCAAACCCCATGCACGCATGCATGCATAGCTGCTCTCTCTTTGTGCCTTGCCTGGCAAGAACGCTCCTCTTGTTTGTGCTACCACACACACAATACACAAAACAAGAGTAGGGTTGTACGCTTCCTAATGGCCCGAACCTGGGTAAAGATTGTGGCGTATTCTATTGTTCCTACTCTTTTCGTTTAGTGCATTCCCCTCGCCAAACCACAAAGGGGCCAAGACACCCCATAGATCGTCGTTCCACATCGACATCTTTGGCGCGTCAGGTAGTGAAAGTGATAGTTATTGACTAGACGGGGGTCAATACGAGATTTTTATGAAAGTCTTCAAAACTCGGGGGCTTTGAAGACAAACAGTAGAAATGAACCTATTGATATGCAGTGGAAGGTAGACTACACTAGACAAGCCATAGTCAAGTAAGCAATGACGTGAAAGCACGAAGACTATTAGCAACTAGGTAGTATGGATCTGGATGGAAGATGGTATGAAGCCAAACAACAATAGTCTTCACATAGTGAAGTCAATCAGGTCATGCAAGCAGGAAATGACTTCATCAAGACAAACAATAAGTATAGAGAGGTAAAGGATAGAACCAGTTGCTAGGCGAGGACAAGGATTTGTTGGACCAGTTCCAGTTGATGTGACAACTGTACATCTGGTTAGGGAGGCTGAGATTTAACTCAGAAGAACACGTGTTCACCTTATTCGCCTTGAGCTAAGGACACACAGTCGTCGCCCAATCACTCTGGTATGTCTTCAAGGGAGACTTCCAAACCTTCACAGACTTTGTTCACCAGTGATCCACAATGACTCTTGGATGCTCAGAACGCGACGCCTGACCGGCTAGAGGATTCACAGTCCACAAGTGTAACAAGTCTTCAGATCACGCAGACAGAAAAACTTCAGTGATGCCTAACACTCTTTGGCTCTAGGTGTTTAGGGCTTTGTCCTCACAAGGATTTCTCTCTCAAAAGCTTCGGAGGTTGGTTGCTCTCAAACGACAAAAGTCGTGCACTAACTCCGAGCAGCCACCAACTTATGGTGTAGTGGGTGGGCTATTTATAGCCAGGAGGCAACCTGACCTGATTTGTCCGAAATGACCCTGGTGACCAAGGAACTAACACGTGTCCAACGGTCAGATTTCAAACACATGCGGTAGCTTGACTTGGGCTACAAGTAAAGCTGACTTATCCAGCTCTGGATAAGATTTTCTCTCATTGTCTTCGCTCGAAGACATAGGATTTGGTTTAGCATCACTTCAGTCACTCTGACTTTGTTCACTTGGACCCCACTTAACAGTACGGTGGTTCCTATGACTCAACAAAGAAGAAAAGGAAACTACGAAACAACTATGTGTTCGCAATCCATAGTCTTCATGCAATGCCTTCTCATGTCATAGTCTTCAATGTGAATCTCTTCACTAACCACCATTGTCTTCAATGTCTTCACACATTTTTAGGGGTCATCTCTGGTAGGTAAACTGAATCAATGAGGGACTACTACCTGTGTTATCCTGCAATTGTCACAAACACATTAGTCCCTCAACCAAGTTTGTCGTCAATACTCCAAAACCAACTAGGGGTGGCATGATACGTCTCCAACGTATCTATAATTTTTGGTTGCTCCATGCTATATTATCTATTGTTTTGAATGTTTATGGGCTTTATTATACACTTTTATATCATTTTTGGGACTAACCTATTAACCCAGAGCCCAGTGCCAGTTTCTGTTTTTACCCTGTTTTAGGGTTTCGAAGAAAAGGAAAATCAAACAGAGTCCAATTGACCTAAAACTTCATGGAACTCATTTTTGGAAGGAAAGAATCCCAGAAGACTTGGAGCGCACATCGGGGGATCTGCGAGGAGGTCATGAGGCAGGGGGTGCACCCACCCCCCCTAGGCGCGCCCTCCACCCTCGTGAGCCCCTCGTGGCCCCCCTGACATACTTCTTCCTCCTATATATCTCCATATACCCTTAAAACATCCGTGAGCACAATAGATTGGGAGTTCCGCCGCCAGAAGCCTCCGTAGCCACCGAAAGCCAACCTAGACCCGTTCCGGCACCCTGCCGAAGGGGGCAATCCTTCTCCGGTGGCCATCTTCATCATCCCAGTGCTCACCATGACAAGGAGGGAGTAGTTCTCCCTCGGGGCTGAGGGTATGTACCATTAGCTATATGTTTGATCTCTCTCTCTCTCTCGTGTTCTTGAGATGATACGATCTTGATGTATCGCGAGCTTTGCTATTATAGTTGGACCCTATGCTGTTTTCTCCCCCCTCTACTCTCTTGTAATGAATTGAGTTTCCCCTTTGAAGTTATCTTATCGGATTGAGTCTTTAAAGATTTGAGAACACTTGATGTATGTCTTGTCGTGCCTATCTGTGGTGACATTGGCATACCAAGTGATTCACTTGATGTATGTTTTGGTGATCAACTTGCGGGTTCCGCCCATGAACCTATGCGTAGGGGTTGGCACACGTTTTCGTCGTGATTCTCTGGTAGAACTTTGGGGCACTCTTTGAGGTCCTTTGTGTTGGTTGAATAGATGAATATGAGATTGTGTGATGCATATTGTATAATCATACCCATGGATACTTGAGGTGACATTGGAGTATCTAGGTGACATTAGGGTTTTGGTTGATTTGTGTCTTAAGGTGTTATTCTAGAACGAACTCTAGGGCTATTTGTGACACTTATAGGAATAGCCCAACGGATTGATTGGAAAGAATAACTTTGAGGTGGTTTTGTACCCTACCATAATCTCTTCGCTCGTTCTCCTCTATATGTGACTTTGGAGTGACTCTTTGTTGCATGTTGAGGGATAGTTATGTGATCCAATTATGTTAGTATTGTTGAGGGAACTTACACTAGCGAAAGTATGAACCCTAGGCCTTATTTCCACGCATTGCAATACCGTTTACGCTCACTTTTATCATCCGTTACCTTGCTGTTTTTATAATTTCAGATTACAAATACCTTTATCTACCATCCATATTGCACTTGTATCACCATCTCTTCGCCAAACTAGTGCACCTATACAATTTACCATTGTATTGGGTGTGTTGGGGAGACAAGAGACTCTTTGTTATTTGGTTCCAGGGTTGCTTGAGAGAGACCATCTTCATCCTACGCCTCCTACGGATTGATAAACCTTAGGTCATCCACTTGAGGGAAATTTTCTACTGTCCTACAAACCTCTGCACTTGGAGGCCCAACAATGTCTACAAGAAGAAGGTTGTGTAGTAGACATCATGGCACTAGATGCACTTACAGGTAGGGGCTGCACCGATGTGAACCTAGATAGCAAGCGGCGGGTCAACTCCATTGACTTCATCATCATCACCATACATGGCGCCCTAGAAGAAGGGCTCCATGGCGACGAAGCCTTCTGCGTCCAAGCTTCCATCACATGCATCTGCGGGCGGCGCAAGCGACACCGCCACCGTGGACGGTCTGAGCGCCACTATGGGCACGACCGGCACATGCGGTGTGCTCACTGTACCGACTATGATTGAAATGGACGGTGGAGGCGCTGGAGGCGGACATCTACCTCGACCCTCTCGCTAAAATAGCAACAATGGTGCAGGTGATGCAGGAGCACAACTCCCACCTCCTCAGCACACCGGCGAGCGTAGCTGTTGGAGTGACCCCGTCTGGTCGGGCGCGAGTCGCGACCCACCTGCTGCAGTGACTCCGGTGTCGGCGGGAGGGATACGACATTGAGGCACACACCACGTCCATCGCGATATGCACGGATGTGACTTCGAGCGACGTTGTTGTAGCTCCGCAGCAGTGCCCCACAGCAAGACACCTATTGATCAGGTTCAAGATCCTAAGGCACTGCTCCTGCCACGTCAACTTGCCGTCACACCTGTAGTTCGATGAAAAGATCACAAGGGCTCTCCTGCTGGCTCTACCAGGAGTCAAGTGGTGTCGCATTCTTCGCGCTCCAACATACCTTGACGGTAACAGAGGCGATGGAGCGGGCCCAGATGCTGTTGGTTTTTCCTCCAATAGCCAACAACATGGATGTTTTGAGGGCCACCATCCGGATCTTGATCCAGTTTGCAGATGCAAAAAGATCCCAGTTGGTGGAACCTTCACGATGCCTGTGAACCATACCCGTAGCTCAAACTAATGGCTGTTTGGTAGGTGGTGCACCCACGGTACAATAACCTCTGCGGCAACGACCCAAGCAGAAGCGCCGGCAGCCGCAGCGAACCCGACGAAATGTTGAGCCTGACGATGTGTCAATGGCCTCCTCGGATTCACAAACATAGAGAGATCAGCCGCAGGTGCTGCTAGATAGGCGAGCAGAGGATGCTCGCACCACCATTCAATGGTGTCGGGAGGCGTGCTGTCAATCATACGAGTGCAATAGTCCAGTCATTGATGAGCTAGTGCCTGTTGTTGGCGGGTACTTGCCTTATGAGGCTAGGTGCCTTGCTTTCACACGTGAGATGCACAAGTCCGTTGGCCGTCCATCCGCGCATTCAAGCCTAAAGTGCTAGAAAAGTACAATCACAGTGCAAGTTGCTAGAGGAAGGGATGAGAAAATTCTGGCCAACTATTTCCCATTGTTGCTCAAGCCCAATGTGAGATCTTGGTTGATGAACTTGCCAGAAAACTCCATTTCTTCATGGTTAGATCTATGCAACAAATTCATTGGTGACTTTACCTGAGGACAGAAAGGCACTGGACTGCCTAGTGACTTCCAACTGAGTCCACAAAAAGAAACAGAAGATCTATGCATGTACGTCCAACGATTTAGTCGTGTACATCGCAACATACCAAATGTGCACCTTGCAGCTATGATTGCCGCATTCCAAATGAATGTGTGGAATCGCAAGATGCAGGAGCACAACTCCCACCTCCTCAGGACACCGGCGAGCGTAGTTGTTGGAGTGACCCCGTCTGGTCGGGCGCGAGTCGCGACCCACCTGCTGCGGCGACTCTGGTGTAGGCGGCGAGGAATACGACATCGAGGCGCACACCATGTCCATCGCAATATGCGCGGATGTGTCTTCGAGCGGCTTTGTTGTAGCTCCACAACAGTGCCCCACAGCAAGACACCTATTGATCAGGTTCAAGATCCTAAGGAACCGCTCCTGCCACGTGAACTTGCTGTCACACCCGTAGTTCGATGAAAATATCGCAAGGGCTCTCCTGCTGGCTCTACCAGGAGTCAAGTGGTGTCGCATTCTTCGCGCTCCAACATACCTTGACGGTAACAGAGGCGATGGAGCAGGCTCAGATGCTGTTGGTTTTTCCTCCAACAGCCAACAACATGGATGTTTTGAGGGCCACCATCCGGAGCTTGATCCAGTTTGCGGATGCAAAAAGATCCCAGTTGGTGGAACCTTCACGACGCCTGTGAACCATACCCGTAGCTCAAACTAATGGCTGTTTGGTAGGTGGTGCACCCACGATACAATAACCTCTGCGACAACGACCCAAGCAGTAGCGCCGACAGCCGCAGCGAACCCGACGAAATGTCGAGACTGACGATGTGTCAATGGCCTCCTCGGATTTGCAAACATAGAAAGATCAGCCGCAGGTGCTGCTGGATAGGCGAGCAGAGGATGCTCGCACCACCATTCAACGATGTTGGGAGGTGTGTCGTCAATCATACGAGTGCAATAGTCTAGTCGTTGATGAGCTAGTGCCTGTTGTTGGCGGGGACTTGCCTTACGAGGCTAGGTGCCTTGCTTTCACACGTGAGATGCACAAGTCCGTTGGCCATCCATCCGCGCATTCAAGCCCGAAGTGCCAGAAAAGTACAATCACAGTGCAAGTTGCCAGAGGAAGGGATGAGAAAATTCTGGCCAACTATTTCCCATTGTTGCTCAAGCCCAATGTGAGATCTTGGTTGATGAACTTGCCAGAAAACTCCATTTCTTCGTGGTTAGATCTATGAAACGAATTCATTGGTGACTTTACCTGAGGACAGAAAGGCACTATACTGCCAAGTGACTTGCAACTGAGTTCACAAAAAGAAGCAGAAGATCTATGCATGTACATCCAGCGATTTAGTCATGTACATCGCAACATACCAAATGTGCACCTTGCAGCTATGATTTCCGCATTCCAAATGAACGTTTGGAATCGCAAGATGCAGGAATAGATGCACATACGATTGCGGAAGACTGTCAATGATCTCTACACGTTGGCGGATAAATGTGCATGCACTAAATAGGGAAGAAGGCTTCTCGAGGAAGATGCTGGCGTTGAAGATGATTCTGATGATGATGATGCCGCCACCCCGAAGAAGAAAGGTCGAAGGTGCAACAGAAAGTGCAAGGGCAAGTCAATTATGGCCATAGAGGGGTCCAAAAACTCTAGCCATGCTAATAAAACCAAGACGGAAAGCTCCCGCAAGGAAGCGGTTGTATGTGTTGATTGCCAGGTAGCTGCGGCGGGTGAGAAATCTAGCATGTCCGATGGGTCGTACTTTAAAATTCACCATACCAAGGGTCACAACCACCAGGAATGCAGGCAAGTCAAACAGATTTTTGAAAAACAAAAGGCTAAGTACGAAAAGCGCGACAAGAGAAGGGCCGAGATTGTATAGGCGGATCCGGCAAGAAGGGTCGTGGCGGCCAAGGAGGACACCGCGGCAATGCCAACCAACGGAAGGAAAATCCTACCAGAGGCAGAGAAAAGAAAGAAGAAGATGAAGATAGTGAATGGGAAGATGATGACGAGTCTAGCGAACATGAATTACAGAAGGCAACACCGTCCATGTGCATTAGCGGGGGTCCATCTTTGCACTTCTCTCATCCCCAGCTCAAACAGTGGGAATGTGAGGTCATTGTAGTAGAACTGGCAGCAAACGCTCAAAAGACCCTCAAGTGGTCACCCACGCTGTCACATCCCTAGTTCTGGTATGACCTAGGCTAGCCTTCTTGTGAGCATCATGTTTAAATTTCATTTAAATTTGAAATGGGGATTTGTGAAACCCTCAGAATCATTTCCGGAAATGACCCAGATAAAAATTGCTCCAAAAAGGTCCAAGAAAATGTTCATTTTGCTCTCTGAAAATATTGGTCAGAGGTAAAATTCAAACAAATATTTTTAGGAGCTCATAAATATTTATTTTGGCCATTTGGAATTAATGCAATAATTATTTGCCTTGGATATATATATGTGATATATTTTATATAAATCCAAAAATTCTGATTTTTGCTGAGGGGCTTTGGAATAACCCCTTAGGTCCCTGCAAAATTGTCAGAAGAAAATAAAATGATTTAGTATACCTGCAGCAAATTACTAAGTCAAAACAAATGTCAGAAAATAGAAAAGAAAAAAAAGGAAAAATGCTTACATGTGCCTACCTGCAGCCTGGCACTGTGCAGCCCAGCCGGCCCACCGGCACAGTGCCAGTCGTCTTTGTCCTCGCGCCAGTCAGCCGGGCATGTGGCTGACGCGCGTGCACCGCCATGCCGCCATGCCACCTGCCTACCTGGCCTCCCCCTCATCGCCTGGATGCCCCGCGCGATGCCACGCGCCACCCCGCACCTCTCTCACTCTCTCTCGTTCCTTCCCATCCTCTCTCTCGCTCTCTCCCGCGACAGCCGAAGCGCTGCTGTTGCCGCAGCTCACCGCTGACGCGCTCCCCGCTGTCCCCTCGCCCCTACGTCGAGTCCACACGCTCCGCCACGTCTCCTTCTACCTCTCCATCGAGCCACGCACCTCGGGAGGCCCTGGAGCACCTCCATCGCCGTCATCTTCATCGCCGGTCACCGGAGATCGCCGTCGCCATTCCGCCCGCGTTGGACCTCCCTAGAGCTTGCTGAACCCTCTGTCGGATCCGCTGTGAGCCCTGCCGTCGTTTCCCCCTCTCCATTTTGTCACTCGCGCGCCCTAGCCATGCCAACCACTGGACCCGAGTGGTCGCGCCGCCGTGGATCCTCACAGTCGTGGCCAGAGCCACCGCAGCTCGCACCCGCGCATGCCATCGCGCTCAGGAGCCTCCCAGAAGACCAAAACCGCCCTCCGCAGCCCCTGCTGTGACCTGCAGCCACATGCCGCCTGGAGCCGTGCTTCGGCCGCTGCCCCGAGCTCCGCTCCGGTGAGCTCCGGCCACCCCACGTCCTCCCGTCGCCTCCACTAGATGCGGGCGAGCCTGGGCTTCGCGTAGGTGGTCTCCACCGCCTAAATGGTCGCCGGAACGACGATCCTGAGCCCCTCCGCCGTGTTCTGCCTCGCCGGCGGCTAAACGCCAGCGGATTGACTGGATTTGATCCCCCAGTTGACCAGATTTGACCCGTATGGGTCAATGACATGTGGGGCCCGGCCCTGCTAATTTTACTTTAGGATTAGTTTAACAACTAATTAAACCCTATTAACTAACTGAGTCATTGACGTGTGGACCCCACACGTCAGGTTTGACCTCGTCAGTCGCGGTTGACTCGCTGACGTCATGCCTCTGTCATGCTGATGCAATATATCATTTTCTGGTTTAAAAATATATCAGGAAAATCCAGAAAATTAGCTAAAATTCAAAAATTCATAGAAATTCAACCGTAGCTCAGACTGAAATAATTTATATATGAAAAATCATCAAAAAATGCAATCTATCCATCTGTACCATTTTCATGCATGATAAACCAACTTATACTTGTTGTATAGGTGAAAACATATTAATGGCATTCATAAAGACTTAACTTGGAGTTGCATTTGAATTCTTGGTTCAAATGGACTTCATCCAAATGAATGCTAGCTGCATTAGCTCAAACAACATCACATCTACATGCCATGTTCATGCATCATATTGTTGCATATCATTGTGTTTTGATTTGTCCACACCGTTCCTTCTTGATAGGTCCTGCTCCGGAGAGTGCTCCAGAGTACCTGTCTGAGGAGTAGTGCCCCCCCTGTTGATCTACCAGGCAAGCAAACCCCCTTGTTCATTCCGATACAATCCTACCCTCTCGCTCCTGCTCTCTTTTATTGCATTAGGACAACAATGATTCAACTGCTACTTTATGCTGCTATAGTTGAACCCATTCCTCTGCATGACCTGTCGTTGCCACAGTAAATAGTTGAAACCCACTAGCATGTGTAGGAGTTGATTGAGCCATGTTGTGTTCCTACCATGCCATGCTTGCTATTTCTTAGAGTTGTGTCAGGTATGATTCATCGGGAATGAAATGGAGTGGTACGATATGTTCTGGTGCTGAGAGTTAAGCTTGTGAACACGATTTGGTAAAGGTAGCGGTGAGAGGCCAGGTAGGAGTACATGGTGGGTTGTCTCATTGGGACCGTCCTTAAGAACTGAGTTCTGTGTAAGTTGTCCAATGACTAGTTACTACCACACATTGGGCTCCGGGCGCTCCAAGCTCTCTCGACTTATTCGCCAACTTGATCTTTGTCCAGGTGTTGCAAATAGTTTCTGGTGTTTGTAGGTAGTGTTAGTAGTCTACCAAGTGGCACCCGGCCAGGTGGGCTTGGGATAGACTAGGCACAAGTGGCACGGTGTACCAAGCGTAGATCCATCTGGCGAGGTGGGCTTGGGAACCCTGCACACATCGTTTGGGGCCGTGAGTGAAACCCCGGCCGGATCTCCTTGCGGATGGAACCTGAATAGGCGATAAACCTGGACTAGAGTCTTGTGTGGTTAGTGAGGTCGTGGACGACTCCCTCGCCAGGCTTCCGCTTGAAGGTTGCCGAGATACATGACGTGTACATGGATGTAAGTGGCGAGAGCGTGTGTGAAGAAGTACACCCCTGCAGGGTTATCATGATCTATTCGAATAGCCGTGTCCTCGGTTATGGACTTCTTGGAGGCTTACGTGGTACATAGACAACTTAAAGTGGATACTATAAAATGCTCAAGACAAGTGTGAGTGCTATGAATGGCCTTCTCGTAGGGAGACCGGAATGAATCCATAGTAGAGTATTGATGTGGCGATTAGTGGACTCGTGTGCGCCACCTCAAAAGAGTTACCAGCAGTCGTAGTACAGGATAGCCACTGAGTCAAAGCTGGCTTGCTGCAACTAAACTCCACATTACCTTCTTGATACAAATGCATGTATGATAGGATCTGATGTAAGTTTTGCTGAGTACCTTTGTACTCACGTTTGCTTTATTTATGTTGTGCAGGTGAGACAGTTGTCTCACTAGTAGTTCTGCTTGGACTTCGACAAGTAGCTTGTTACCTCAGCTACGATCTTGTACCCTTGGGAGGGACTTGTAGATAGTCAGGCTTCTCGGCCTTTTTCTTCTGTAGTTGTCTGTACTCAGACATGTAATGCTTCCGTTGCTTGTATGCTATGAATGATGGGTCATGAGACCTCTGTTTTGTATTAATGCTAGGCGGCTCTTTTGGGCCTTTATCTATATGAGTTTGCATTATGTTGTGATGCCATGTTGTACAACACATACTTGCATGTTATGCGTATGTGTAACGTGTATTGCTATGTGTGGGATCCGACAACCTAGTTGTCTATCCTTGGTAGCCTCTCTTATGGGGAAATGTAGTCTAGTGCTTCCACTGAGCCATGGTAGTCCGCTACAGCCCAGTTTACCGGAGTCCTGCTAGCCCAGCACTACTGCTCCGGAACACTTAGACTGGCCGGCATGTGATTCTCTTCGTTCCTGTGTCTGTCCCTTCAGGGAAATGTCACGCGGTGACATCCGGAGTCCTGCCTAGCCTGCTACAGCCCGGGTTCCCGGAGTCCTGTTAGCCCAGTTGCTACAGCCCGGATTCACACGCTGCTGACCGAGATGCTCGATGTTGTTTCATGAATGCCTGTCCCTCAAAGTTAGTGCCACTTTGGGTTCACGACTAGTCATGTCGGCCCGGGTTCTCTGTCATATGGATGCTAGCGACACTATCATATACGTGACCCAAAAGGCGCAAACGGTCCCGGGCCATGGTAAGGCGACACCCGTGGGAATACCATGCGTGAGGCCGCAAAGTGATATGAGGTGTTACATGCTAGATTGGTGTGACTTAGAATCGGGGTCCCGACACATGCCTATCATTTTTTATGTCGAGGACCACCCTGATCGTACCACTATGGTCGGGTGTTTGCCATTGTTGGTTTCACCAACGATATGCAACCTTAAGGTCATGAAAGTGCTAGTGGACGGTGGGGATGGCTTGAACTTGATCTCTCTTAAAGTGATCAAGAGGCTGCGATTCCCTGACAAAGAGCTCGAGAAGACTGGGATGTTCCGAGGAATCAACCCAGGAAGGAGCCAGTCGAAAGGAAAGGTCACACTGCCAGTAACATTTGGCAGCGAACTGAACTATAGGATGGAGAAAATAGTGTTTGATGTTGTCAAGATCCCCTTGCCGCTTAATGGAATTTTTGGGTGTCCAACACTAGCTAAGTTCATGGTGGCATCCCATTACGCCTGCAACATGCTGAAGATGTTCGGGCCAATGGTTGTCATTTCAATCAATTCCGACAAGACGGATGCACTCATATGCATTGACAAAATCTATAGACATGTGGTTGCAGTGGAGAACATCAAAGCAACAGTTCCGCCAAGGATAAGAAGAGCAAGAAACCCGACAAGACATCCAACAAGGATTCAAGGAAGGGCGCCTCCTCGGAGTGCTGCGCACCCGTTGAAGACTTGCGAGAAAGCTCTGCCGGTAAGAGATCCAAGGCCACTCCACCTGCAAGAAAGAAGGTGGCAGCAAGGGAGGACGACACTGGCGGTACTTTCACCGTCGGTGCCACTCTTGACAGTAAATAGGAAAGCACGCTCATTGCCTTCATGCGAGCGAATGTAGATGTGTTTGCATGGCAACCATCAGACATTACCGATGTTCCCAGGGAGGTAATTGAGAACCACCTTGCTGTCTATCAACATGCTCCGCCAGTCAAGCGGAAGGTTGGCAAGCAAGCTTTGGAATGGCTACAGTTCATAGCTAAAGAAATCAAGAAACATGAGGCAGTAGGCCTGGTTAGGGGGTACTACATCCAACTTGGTTGGCGAATCCGGTCGTTGAGCACAAGGCAAATGGGAGTGGAGACTTTGTATTGATTACACTGATCTCAATAAAGCATGTCGGAAGGATCCTTTCCCCTTGGCATGCATCAACCGGATTGTAGACTCCACTACAAACTATGATCTGCTTTCATTCCTTGATGCATATTCTAGGTACCATTAGATATTCATGTGCAAGGAAGATGAGGAGAAAACTGCATTCATTACTCCACATGGCACGTATTGTTTTATACACATGCCTTCAGACTAAAGAATAGTGGTTCAACATTTGCAAGATCAGTCCAAGTTGGTTTTGAGCCACAGTTGCGCAAAAATGTTGAAGCCTATATGGATGATATAGTGGTCAAAACCAAGGATGGATCAACCCTTATTCAAGATTTGGAAGAGACATTTGCGAACTTGCGCAAAATCAACATGAAGCTCCCCGGGTTCTTTGTATATCAACGTGGAATCGAAGCAAACCCCGACAAGATCAAGGCTATCAAACGGATTTAGGCACCCAAGACCGTCAAAGATGTGGGCATCTTGCCAGTTGTGTTTCAGCTTTGAGTAGGTTCATTTCAAGGTATGTTGAACACGCCCTACCATTTTTCAAGATATTGAAATAGGTAGGTCCAGTAAAAATGGACTTCAGAAGCGGAGGCTGCACTGCAAGATCTGAAAAAATGCCTACCTTCTGCGGCAACCTTAGTCGCACCTAGGCCACAAGAGCCGTTGCTACTGTACCAGTACAAGAAATAGAAGTTGATCAGCAGGTAATGCAAAGAAGAAAGTGGTGCAGCAGCCAGTATACTTTGTTAGATCTCTTCTCCAAGGGGCTAGATCATGGTATTCAGGTGTCCAGAAGCTACTCTTTGGCCTCCTCATGTCCTCGAGAAAGCTATGCCACTACTTCCAAGTGCATGAGATCACCATGGTCACTCACTTCCCACTGCAGCGCATTTTGAGGAATCCATAAGCAACTAGCAGAATAGTAGAGTGGGCATTGGAGATGTCAATTTTTACACTCAAATTTTAGAGTACCTCAACCATTCAGAGTAGAGCCTTGGTGGAATTCATTTTGGAGTGGATGCCAATGCATGATGGCGAGATTCGGGAATCAACTCTCCCCAGCAGAGAAAATGAGAAGGATTGGATCATGTACTTTGACGGTGCCTCCTCGCTCCAAGGCTCCGTGCTGGAGTGTTGCTTATGGCGCCCACTAGAGAACACCTCAAGTACGTGGTTCAAATGCATTTCCCTAGGGAGGAAGCAACCAACAACACTGCGGAGTCCGAAGGAATGCTTACCGGCCTCAGGATTGTGGTGCAGTTGGGAATTAGAAAGTTGATCATCCATAGACTCGAAACTTGTAGTGAAGCAAGTGAACAAGGATTATCGAAGCCCATTTATGCAAGCATACATGTATGAACTGAGGAAATTGGAGGAAATCTTTGACGGGTTGTAAACAGAGCATATTCCCTGTGCGGATAATAGCATTGTTGATCAACTGTCAAAGTGTGATGTCCAAAAGCTACATGTGTGATGGGGTACACAAACAGGGGTGTATGTTTCCCCTGGCTTGTGGACGGATAGTAGGCCTCTAACCAGGCACCCCAAGTATCCAAGACAAGGCCAAGCGAGAGAAGCAGCTCTTTGAGAGATAAAAGGGTGGATCAAGAAGACCAAGACAGGCCAAAGGAACAAGATATCACTTTGGGAAAGCCTCCCTTGCCGGGCAGGCGAGCCCGGTAAGGTCAAGGCCGCCCCAAAGGCAAGTCCCAAAATTTCCCCTGCAGGCTTCCGAAGGCCGCCAAGGGCAAATCTCCCCTCCAAGACTTCACCGCTCCACCGCACTACAACGCAAGTCACCTTACAATGTGGTGTCGAGCCCTCGAGGTAATTCAGTGGCTTCTACTAAGCACATTGCAGCCGTTTGGAGAGCAGATTACCTCAACAAGACACCCGTCCATGGGTGTGTCAAGCAGGTAAGCAAGAGATTATTAAGCGGCGTGGTAGGCTTGCCGGGCTGCATCCTCAGCATGACACCTTGCAATGCATTTAATGCACTTTGTCCTAACTGCCAGAGTTAGGTATGGTAGCACTGTTAGCTGTCTAATCACTGGATACTGACTATTTTGCCACTATGGTTGCCCCTTAGCCTATAAAAGGAGGGCATGGCAAACTAGAAAAGGATTCAGAACTTCATACACCTATACGCGCGTAGTCGCTCTCCCCAAGACACCCTTGCTGGGCTTGAGCGTTGCGTGCCTACTGAGATCCTTCCCTCAATCCACCAAAGCAGGTGTAGGGTTTTACACTATACAGCGGCCCAAACCTTGGTAAAATCACCAACGTCACCCATGTCGTGCTACTTCATGGCTTCCACTCTTTGTGCAACGTGACCTTCCCCCTTGACGATTCACAAGGGGCTCATGACACCATAGGTGATCGTGCTCCAGCACAATATATTTGGCGCGCCAGGTAGGGGGAAGCGATTGCACAAAACTGAAGTTGTGAGCAACACATCAAGTTGCATCAGCAACTTCGTCAGTGCTCTCTTTTCATTAATGGCATTGAGGAGAAAGGACAACATTGTTTCCTCGCCTCGTTCTACTCCGACTCCCCCTCTCGTCCCACTGCAGGCGCGACATCGATGGGGGTGGTGAAGGAAATATGCCCTGAAGGCAATAATAAAGTTTTTATTTATATTTCATTATATCATGATAAATGTTTATAATTCATGCTAGAATTGTATTAACCAGAAACTTAGTACATGTGTGAATACATAGACAAACTGTGTGTCACTAGTATGCCTCTACTTGACTAGCTCGTTCATGAAAGATGGTTAAGTTTCCTAACCATAGACATGAGTTGTCATTTGATTAACGGGATGACATCATTAGAGAATGACGTGATTGACTTGACCCATCCGTTAGTTTAGCACGATGATCGTTTAGTTTGTTGCTATTTCTTTCTTCATAACTTATACATGTTCCTATGACTATGAGATTATGCAACTCCCGAATACCGGAGGAACACTTAGTGTGCTATCAAACGTCACAGCGTAACTGGGTGACTATAAAGATGCTCTACAGGTGTCTTTGATGGTGTTTGTTGAGTTGGCATAGAACGAGATTAGCATTTGTCACTCCGTGTATCAGAGAGGTATCTCTAGGCCCTCTCACTAATGCACATCACTATAATCCTTGCAAGCAATGTGACCAATGAGTTAGTTACGAGATGTTTCATTACGGAACGAGTAAAGAGACTTCCCGGTAACGAGATTGAACTAGGTATTAAGATACCGACGACCGATGACAAAGGGAACAACATATGCTGTTATGCGGTTTGACCGATAAAGATCTTCGTAGAATATGTAGGAACCAATATGAGAATCCAGGTTCTGCTATTGGTTATTGACCGTAAGTGAGTCTTGGTCATGTATACATAATTCTCGAACCCGTACGGTCCGCATGCTTAACGTTCGATGACGATCGGTATTATGAGTTTATGTGTTTTGATGTACAGAAGGTAGTTCAGAGTCCCGAATGTGATCACGGACATGACGAGGAGTCTCGAAATGTTCAAGACATAAAGATCGATATATTGGGAGGCTACGTTTGGACATCTAAATGGTTCCGGATGAGTTCGAGCATTTACCGGAGTACCGGGGGGTTACCGGAACCCACCGGGGAGTCAATGGGCCTTAGTGGGAGAGAGGAGGAGGCGGCCAAGGTTGGGGCACGCCCCCCAAGCCCAATCCGAATTGGGAGGGTGGCCGGGCCCCTTTCTTTCTCTCCTCTACCTCTTCCTTCTTCTCCTACTCCAACTAGGGAAGGGGGGAAACCTACTCCTACTGGGAGTAGGACTCCCGCCCCCTTGGGCGTGCCGTGAGAGGGCCGGCCCTCCCCTCCTCCACTCCTTTATATACGGGGAGAGGGCACCCCATACACACACAAGTTGATTTGTTAGCCGTGTGTGGTGCTCCCCTACACAGATTTCCACCTCGGTCATATTGTCGTAGTGCTTAGGCGAAACCCTATGTCGTAACTTCATCATCACCGTCACCACGCCGTTGTGCTGACGAAACTCTCCCTCGGCCTCAGCTGGATCTAGAGTTTGAGGAACGTCACCGAGATGAACGTGTGCAGATCATGGAGGTGCCATGCATTCGGTACTTGATCAGTTGGATCGCTAAGACGTTCGACTACATCAACTACGTTACTTAACGCTTCCTCTTTCGGTCTACAAGAGTACGTAGAAACATTCTCCCCGCTCATTGTTATGCTTCTCCTAGATAGATCTTGTGTGATGTAGAAAGTTTTTTTAAATACTACGTTCCCCAACAGGTGGAAGACGATGGCAGTGCGACAGCCATGGGTGGCATGATGAAAAAGCCCTGTGCTACACACATCTGGAGCGGGAAACAAGGCATGCAAAGGCGACATCCTCCTTGCGAGCTCCAGTTAAATACTGAAAAAGCTTCATTTGGATAGATGAGAGGAACAGTATGTCATCCTTCCCCTCCTTCCTTTTCAATTGTCAATGACCAAGCCATGCAGTGGTAACATTGTCAGCGTCGATAAGCCTGCGCAGAACTCGATTCAGCATTCATCTCGCCGAAGATAAATCCTGAGTGAAATGCTGCTGCGAATCGGTGGGATCATTGGCAAGCATGATCTGGCAAGGTTTCTTGCACCAACACGGCGTTTATACCTGCTGCCGTGGGATCATTGGCAATCCAGGGAAAGGCGGAGGGGGACCGACTCTCCATTGTTTTCCACCCTTACGGCATCAATTAAATTAAAAGAGTACTTTTAGTTTCTCTAGCCCTTGCTGGGGGTGGGTACATAACTAATAAACTGCCAAGTCTTCCCCTTGTGCGCCCTCTTGTTTGTTGTCTTTACATGCCTAATGTGGATATGCAAACGCTATCTCCTTAAGTTATGCGAACAAGAGGAATGGTGGCAAATGCGAAGGGAGATATTATACGTGACCATATACATGTCCGGCAAGAGAGGAGAGCATGAACAAAAGCTAAGTTGGCATGTTCATTTAGTTTTCCTTCAGAACTCGCATTGTCCATCCCTTGGGAGACTGAGATCTTCATATGGTAAGCCTTTCATATAATGTTACCTTTTTGTGTTTGTCAGCGCCCCCGCTTTGTTTCGAGTCTACTCAACAAAGTGGGCGGCAGCATCAAAGACCATTAAGGAAAAACCTACCGGGGCATATCAACGCCAGCAGAATGCTAAGGACCTATTCCTCACAGCAATCGCGGCAATATGTTAATGGCGGGCAACTAGAGTATGCAAAATAAACTAACCATACAAATATTAATAAGTAAACACAAAGAGTGATGGCATGCATTGCCATAATTAAACATCAAGTTCAACGAGTGTAGAATCAAGAGCAGTATGAAACATAAACACAAGACACATGTTTATGTTTTTCTATAGGGCTCCACAACAATGAAAATAGCTGAACGCCGAGAACGCTGATCTTTAGGGACCCTTAGAACAAAGAGAACCTTGTCGGCAAAAGGTGCTGCCTTCGCCTCGGCAGCAGAAACATCAGCGCCCACTGGAGATCTGGATGGCGGTAGGCAAGGTTACTCAAGACCATGAAGAGGGCATCGTGGGGAAGCTTCCGGGACTCGTTTGCAAAGCAAGCGGCCCTTTCACCTTCATTAGTCTCCAGCCCTTCGATCAAGCCCTTGAAGAAGAGCGTTAGCTTGACGCTTGGGAGCTCATGCCTACTAACGGAGAAGGCCCAGTGATACGTCTCTGTCGTATCTACTTTTCCAAACACTTTTGCCCTTGTTTTGGACTCTAACTTGCATGATTTGAATGGAACTAACCTGGACTGACGCTCCATGGTGTTATTTTTGTGCAGAAGTAAAAGTTCTCGGAATGACCTGAAAATCAACGGAGATTATTTTTGAAAAAATACTGGAAGAAGAATCCATGTCAGAGGCCCCACACCCTGTCCACGAGTGTGTGGGTGCGCCTACCCCCTGGGCGCGGCCCCCTACCTCGTGGGCCCCCTGATGCTCCACCGACCTCAACTCCAACTCCATATATTCATCTTCGGGGAGAAAAAATCAGGGAGAAGGATTCATCGTGTTTTACGATGCGGAGCCGCAGCTGTCACAGCCCCAGATCAGCCCTTGTTTGTTTTTGTTTAGCATCCATGCAACATGTTTAAATTTTATGAAGTTTGAAATGGGGATGACCAAGCCCTAGCACCAAAGCATTGCAAATAGGTTCCACTTCAAAGTATTTTCAAAGAACCCAAATTGGTTTGCAAAAATGTTCATGATTACTGGAAAAGGGTGAAAACCATATCCAGAGATGATGGATATTTTTCCAAGACATTTTTGGATTTTTTGAATAAACCATATTGTATTTGACTTTGGGCATTTAAATACTATAAATAATTTAAATGTTCAAATAAATGTTGGAAATTGTTAAGGGTCACTGAAATAATTCAGAAAGCACCCATAATTATTTCCAGGATTTTATAAAATGATTTGATATTTTAAATCAAATCAAAAACAAATTGCAGAAATAGAAAAGAGAAACAGAACAGAAATAAAAGGGAGAGAAGGCCACCTGGGCCACTTACCTGGCCCAGCTCCATCTGGCCGGCCCAGCCCACCTCCTCCCCCTTGTCCTCTTCCTCCTCTGCCAGGAGGACGAACAGAGGCGAGGCGTGGCGCGCGCCGACGCTGCCTCGGCCACCTCCTGCTTCCCCTGGCCACCTCCTGCTTCCCCTGGCCGCGTGGATGAATGCCCCGGTGTCGTCCCGATCCGCCCGACCTCTCTCACTCTTCCCCTGCTCCCTCTCTCGCCGTTTCCCACCTCACCGAACACGCTCGCCGCCGCCGACGAGCTCCCTCGTGGCCACCGGCCACCCCTAGCCTCGCCGATGCGCTCAAAGGCTCCGCCTCGACCCCCTCCTTCCTCCCCACCGACCCACGGCCCTCCGGAAGCCCTGCAACGCCGCCACCATCGCCGTTCCGTCGCCGGCCACCGAAGCTCACCGCCGTCGATTCGTGACGTCTGGCGCATCCCCGAGCCCACTGAGCCACCCTGCTGCCCCCCTGTGAGCTTACCGTCGTTTCCCCTCACCTCTCTCTCTCGCGCGCGCCCTGTAGCCGCCGCCCCACGAGCACCCGAAGCCGCCGTCCGCCATGGCCGGCGAGCTCCGTGCCCCGAGCACCTCTGCCTCGCATAGCAGCTCCGACATGCTCCTGCCGCCCTTTAGGTGCTGCCTAGCACCTCCGTTCACCCACCTATGAGCTGCAGCACCACACCCGCACTTAGCCGAGCTCCGGCCGCCGCGGAAGTGGACGCCGCCGTCGATCTGAGTCGTCTCCGGCAACCCCACTAGCACCAGAGGACGCGGACGAGGCTCGGGGTTCCAACGGTGCCATCCGCGCCTCGATCCGTGGCCTGTGCTGCGATTCCGCGCATCGCCGCCGTCTCGGGCCTCGCCGGCGTCATGTCGCCGGTGGATTAGCCCCGGTTGACCAGGGATTTGACCCCCCTGGGTCACTGACGTGTGGGCCCGTCCCCTGCTAACTCTTGGTTAAGATAATAACTAATTTTAACTAAGACACTGACTCACTGACATGCGGGCCCCGCCCGGCTAACCAAGTTAGTTAGGGTTAATCTTAATTAGGTTAGTTAGTCCAGACACTGACACGCAGGGCCCACAGGTCAGTTTGACCTGGACGGCGCCCGTTGACCTGCTGAGGTCAGCATGAGGTCATGCTGACGCAATAATTCCTTTCTGGAATTAAAATAAATTAGGAAATGATTTATAATTCCAGAAAATTATATAAACTTCAATAAATCATAGAAAATTAACCGTAACTCCAAATTAAATAATTTATATATGAAAAATTATCAGAAAAATTCAAGGAATCCATCTGTACCATTTACATGCATGTTAGAACAACTTATCACTACTGTTTAGGGCAAATGAAGTGAATGACATTTAAATAACCACATATGGAGTTTGAATTTGAATCTTGGATTCAAACCAACTTCATTTAATCTGGTTTTAGATGCATTAGCCCAAAACACATTCATTTTGCCATGTCATGATCATGCATCATATTGTGCATTGCATTGATTGTGTTCCCTTCTGTGTTGCCGGTATTTGTCCCCTCTCGATAGACGTGATACCGATGATGTGATCGTTGACACTGATGAAGACTCAATGTTATCTTCAGAAGTGCCAGGCAAGCAAAACCCCCTTGTTCATTCCGATACAATCCCACTCTCTCGCTCCTGCTCTCTTTTACTGCATTAGGACAACAACGATTCATCTGTTACTTGCTGCGGTAGCTGAACCCCTTTATCCTTTGCATGACCTGTCATTGCCACAGTAAATAGATGAAACCCACTAGCATGAGTAGGAGTTGTTTGAGCCCTGTTGTGCCTACTCATTCATGCTTGTTTGTCATGCCTGCTACTGCTTAGAGTTGAGTCAGGTCTGATTCATCGGGGATGAATCAGAGGTGTGTGAACATGTCCTACTGTGTGTGAGCTAAGTGTGTGAACACGATTTGGTAAAGGTAGCGGTGAGAGGCCATGTAGGAGTACATGGTGGGTTGTCTCATTGAAGCCGTCCTCAGGAACTGAGTTCTGTGTTTGTGATCCATGATTCAGCTACTACCATACATTGGGCCCTGAAATATGACCCCGCTCGACTTCTTAATCACCCTAGTCCTCTGTCCAGGAGTTGCAAGTAGTTTCTGGTGTTTGTAGTATGCTGGAGGCCGTGGACAGCGCTGACCGTAGGGGTGGGCTGTGATGCGGTAGGCACGTGGCCGGGTATACCGGGCGCCCGTTTGGTGTCACGGAACCCTGTTCACATCGTTTGGGGCTGTGAGCGAAACTCCGGCCGGATCTCCTCATGGATGGAACCCGAATAGGCGATAAACCTGGACTAGAGACTTGAGTGTTTAGGTAGGTCGTGGTCTACACCCACGTCGGCTTTCGCTTGAAGTCTGCCGAGCACATGTCGTGTGCAGACGCTAAGTGGTGGAAACATGTATGAAGAAGTACACCCCTGCAGGGTTAACATCATCTATTCGAATAGCCGTGTCCGCGGAAAAGGACTTCTGGGTTGCTTATATCAGTTCATAGACAAGTGAAAGTGGATACTCTAAAATACGCAAGATAAGCGTGAGTGCTATGGATGGCGTTCTCGTAGGGAGACGGGAGCGGATCCATAGTGGTGTATTGATATGGTGAATATGTGGACTCGTGTGCGCCACCTCAAAAGAGTTACTTGCAGTCGTAGTTTAGGATAGCCACCGAGTCAAAGCTGGCTTGCTGCAGTTAAACCCCACCATCCCCTTGTTGAAAATGATGCATATGTAGTTAGTTCTGATGTAAGTCTTGCTGGGTACATTTGTACTCACGTTTGCCTATTTTATGTTTTTGCAGAGAGACTTCAGTCTCACTAGTAGTTCCACGTGGACTTCGACGTTTAGCTTGTTACCTCAGCTACGATCTTGTGCCCTCGGCAGGATCTGGTAGATAGTCAGGCTTCTCAGCCTTTTTCATTTATAGATGTCTGTACCCAGACATGATAGCTTCCGCTTGTGCTTTGATTTGTATGCTCTGATTGTTGGGTCATGAGACCCATGTTTGTAATATCTCGCTCCTCGGAGCCTATTGAATAAATTACTTGAGTCGTAGAGTCATGTTGTGATGCCATGTTGTATTTGCACATATCGAGCATATTGTGTGTATGTTATTGAAATGCTTGGTATGTGTGGGATCTGACCATCTAGTTGTTTATCTTTAGTAGCCTCTCTTACCGGGAAATGTCTCCTAGTGTTTCCACCGAGCCATGGTAGCTTGCTACTGCTCCGGAACACTTAGGCTGGCCGGCATGTGTCCTTCTTCGTTCCTGTGTCTGTCCCTTCGGGGAAATGTCACGCGATGAATACCGGAGTCCTGTTAGCCCGCTACAGCCCGGTTCACCGGAGTCCTGCTAGCCCAGTGCTACAGCCTGGATTCACTCGCTGATGACCGACACGTTCGATGCTGGGTCATGGATGCCTGTCCCTGTAAGTCTGTGCCACTTTGGGTTTACGACTAGCCATGTCAGCCCGGGCTCCTTATCATATGGATGCTAGCGACACTGTCATATACGTGTGCCAAAAGGCGCAAACGGTCCCGGGCAAAGGTAAGGCGACACCCGTGGGAATACCGTGCGTGAGGCCGCAAAGTGATATGAGGTGTTACATGCTAGATCGATGTGGCATTGAGTCGGGGTCCTGACAGCGTTGGTATCAGAGCCAGACTGCCTGTAGGATTACCAAGCCAAACTGGTCGAAGTTGAGTCTAGAAATTCTTAGTTATATAAGGGAATTGATTGTGGGATGGAACGTAAGGCTCTTTTTACTCCTTATACCTCATGGCCCTTCTGATCTAAGTCATCTTATCTTCCTACGGGGATTAAGAACTAGGCTATCTCTTCTTTCTATCAGGATCACGCGTTACTAATCCGTAGACTTATAAGATTGTTGGATTTAAGCTTGAGTTCAGTTCCTACTACTTCTGTATGTTAACTGTTGACCTCCAAACCTTGATATTGTGCTTCTGAGTGGTTATGCCACCATTTTTGTGAATGTCTCAAATCTTTTTTGAGCATTTACAGCCGTTATGCTGTCCGAGTCATCCCAGGGTTCTAAATAGTCTGATGCATTTGCAAAATCCTTTCCTATGGTTTCAATGTCTTTTAGGCCAGGTTAATCACACAAATTAGTGAGTTGAGGTACTTTATTGCCTCGACATATATGTTGGAATAATTATTATGACCCTAGGTGTCTCAGGGGATCATCTAGTAGTCTAGCCATGTTTTGTGTTCCCAGTGTGATGATTCAGGCCGTCATTATCGAAAGCATCCCGCGATGCCATTTAGTTAGTAGGTATTCTATTCCTGGGTTCTTGAACCCGAGATCCACCCTACTTACTTCATGTTGATAGTAATTGCTAGTTCCTTCAGGATATTAGTAACTTTGCGATAGTCCTCGAGGTCCGTGGTATTTTCTTCTTCCAAATACTATGAACCGCTTATGGCAGATGTTTATTGGATCAAAAGATCACAATTAGAGTACTCTTGAGGAGATCTCCATTCATAAATCGTGACTCTGCCAGTCCTACCTCTCTGCATGGGTTATCTGGAAGAAATGTTGATCTCGCTCGACATACTAATCTATGCATCCACAACTCAGAAAATTATATGTTCCTTTGAGTTGTCCCTCTTTAGTTGCCTACTGACCTTCGTCTATCAATTGATAGTCAAGAGTATGCGTGCGTTCGTTTATCGATGCCTATTACTCTTGTGGTCCGTCAAGCCATTCTATCGCGGAATGACTAGGAGAAACAAACTCCAGTACCTCTTCCATATCTAGGATTGGGTCAAAACAATTGTACTCCGCAGATCAAAATGCCAGCCCAGCTTTTGATTCTGTTCTACCTTGGAGTATTACCATCTTTATATCGGGATTGTTATAGGAATTGCACACCATCCTATGAACTCTTGGTACAGTGATACTTCTTGCCATCATTAGTCACTCCTCGGTCTTCGTGTTGATGCAACCGGAATACCGACAAATGAATTGTGATGTGTGAAATCTATACGCCTAGCAACCTCGTTGCTGGGTAGTTAAAGGACAATAATTTCATTCTTAGCATGTTGGTTTTTGAATCATCCTTCTAAGACTGATCGTGCTACCTAGTCCTTATTTCGGTGCACCCTTCGTTTAATGAGTTAGGATCTTGTCAAGTCCTCACTCATTTGATCATATCGTCTTGCCCTCAAAAGCGAGATTGTTCTCGAGCTTAGTAACATACCGGTGGTTCGTGATTTTCCGAATATCTTCTCGGGAGTATTACCAGGTTGTCACCTGACCGCTATGTTGAGTTCGTGATCAAGTTGGTTTATTCCTGTAAACCACCCCTTCTCCAAGAATCCATGTTGGATACCCTGAGCTAGTTGGATAAGCTAAACAACAACTTGGAGAGTTGGAAGATAAAAGCTTGTCCGACTTAGTTCATGTTAAGGGATATCTTTTTGTGTGTGTGTGTGTGTGTTGAAGAAAGATGATATCTTCATCAATTGGTCCTCGTGAACAATTGTTGGATCTATTATCTTACCCAAACCTTTGATTGAGTATGGGCTATCATCCAATCAGACCAGAACCAACGATATTCGTAATGTTGTCTTACTCGTGGTTGATCCCTCGAGCATACACCATTACATCTTTGGTCTGACCAATGCTATCACCGTGTTCACTTAACTATGGAATTCCTTTTAAAAGGAAACCCAGATGAATTGTTGTTGAGCCCATTGACAACATCCTTATCTCCTCCATGATTTTGTTGGACATTAAGCTAGTGTTGGAAACTTTTGAAAGCATTTTCTTCATGCTAGCTCATGGGGTATGTGTTTGATGAAAGGAGTGACTTCCTCTTATACACGTGCATTTGGTGAAAGTTGCCGCCGTGAATTTGAGAAAGTTAATGTTGTTTCCTTTGGAATCATCCCAAATCAGTCATGCACACGTGCGAAGAATTCTGTGGTTTGAAGACTTGCAACCTTCATTCCATATGTGTCCCGAGCACACCAAGCCACTAATTGATTTGTTCAAGGAGAAGAAGTTCCTTCATAAGAGCTAATCATATGACTTATGCAAGGACTTCATTATCCACGGTGATGGTTCCCAACCAGAACTCGGTAGCGTTTTATTGTAAGACTACCACGTGGTCATGCTTGTCCGAGACAACATGTTCACACGTGCGTAGCAGAACCAGCTCATGTTTTGGAGCTTGCTATCGTAGTTCATTCCCCGAGAATCTCGCAACATCATCTCGTCGAATTGTGTTGCAAACTTTCATTTTTCTTCCTAGACTCGATGAGTCTGGAATATCCTCACACCAACCAGATCTG
This sequence comes from Triticum aestivum, assembly GCF_018294505.1. NCBI lineage: Eukaryota > Viridiplantae > Streptophyta > Magnoliopsida > Poales > Poaceae > Triticum > Triticum aestivum. Next base: position 307,735,644 of record NC_057803.1, on the reverse strand, counting down.
AATCTCAGGCAGATATGATGGTTGGAACATTTTCCAAGAACTATAATATTGGTCCCTCGATAACCGGTAAAGTGGATGTCGTGGCCAACACACCCAACCGGAAGACCTATTATTGTAGTATCTTGTTTGAGGAAGTTGGCCACCTCTCCATAAGGACTTCGTAGGATTTACCCCCTAGCTATGCCTTATGATTTTAGTGTTTCCGAAGTACGACCTTTACCTGATGTTCTAGATACCAGACCATTTCGAGGAATGGGATACGCTAGTACATCAAGGAGAACATTAGAAGCGGAGTGCTAAATGTCTCTCGGTCGATCATCCAGATTTTATTTCCCTGGCCCTGCCAAGGGTGAAATCTGAGAAAGTGTTATCTTCCTTTGCATCTGCATCATCCATCATCATTCGTCATGGTAGCAAGCTGTGTTGCCAGGATCCTTGACACGGATATTGGTAGAATCTTGATGATTGTGGAAATGCTCAAGTTCTTGAGAGCACGCACAAGCGCTACGTGTTACCATCGACTCTAACTGGATTCCTCTCAGTTTCCTCGGCAATGCTATGACCTTTTCAAACAGTGAATTCACTCTCTATTGTTGGGTTCTTCCCCAGTTACCAGAATCATTCCCAGCATTTGCATTTTGTTCCCAGCTTGCACCGCCAATGTGCCATTCTACCATGGATCTCCTCCATTTCCGGTGATAAGCAAATTCATCCATTGCGTTGTCTTCAACAAGGTAATCCACATCATCCAAGTCCGAGTATGCCATTCTACCGACCCCCTCCAAACGATCGCTCGAGAATTGTCTTAGGCTGGTTTAAAGAGTTTCAATGATCTCTGAATCAAAAGTAATTCTTTTTGCCACTTAAGGTAATAATCTATGAATCAACTTCCCCTCCTCCAGGATGTTTCGTCGTGGTATCATGGCAACTCAACTCCTCGCTACGTTGACAATCGTTTACCACCTTCTTAGGTGTGGAATTGTTGTCCACCTAGTGAACCTTCGTCATCCGTTTCTTTCCACCCCTCTTGATGTGTATCTCGTGTCTCAACCCGAGAGATGGTCCTATGTCTCATTCCGTGAGTTGTTCGATCTTCGAGAAGATCGACCCTTCTAGAGTCTCTTTCTTCCCTCCATGTCATGTTGACAGGATTTCTCAGAGCAAGACCTCGAGTCAAAGATGGTGATCGAATCAACGTTCCTATGAAGTGCAACCTGGATCGTGAAGATTGTACTAGTTGCGTTCCCCCTTCACCTTACCCTACGCTTGAATCTCGGGACGAGATTTTTGTTTAGTGGGGGTGAGCTGTCACAGCCCCAGATCAGCCCTTGTTTGTTTTTGTTTTAGCATCCATGCAACATGTTTAAATTTTATGAAATTTGAAATGGGGATGACCAAGCCCTAGCACCAAAGCATTGCAAATAGGTTCACTTCAAAATATTTTCAAAGAACCCAAATTGGTTTGCAAAAATGTTCATGATTACTGGAAAAGGGTGAAAACCATATCCAGAGATGATGGATATTTTTCCAAGACATTTTTGGATTTTTTGAATAAACCATATTGTATTTGACTTTGGGCATTTAAATACTATAAATAATTTAAATGTTCAAATAAATGTTGGAAATTGTTAAGGGTCACTGAAATAATTCAGAAAGCACCCATAATTATTTCCAGGATTTTATAAAATGATTTGATATTTTAAATCAAATCAAAAACAAATTGCAGAAATAGAAAAGAGAAACAGAACAGAAATAAAAGGGAGAGAAGGCCACCTGGGCCACTTACCTGGCGCCACTTACCTGGCCCAGCTCCATCTGGCCGGCCCAGCCCACCTCCTCCCCCTTGTCCTCTTCCTCCTCTGCCAGGAGGACGAACAGAGGCGAGGCGTGGCGCGCGCCGACGCTGCCTCGGCCACCTCCTGCTTCCCCTGGCCACCTCCTGCTTCCCCTGGCCGCGTGGATGAATGCCCCGGTGTCGTCCCGATCCGCCCGACCTCTCTCACTCTTCCCCTGCTCCCTCTCTCGCCGTTTCCCACCTCACCGAACACGCTCGCCGCTGCCGACGAGCTCCCTCGTGGCCACCGGCCACCCCTAGCCTCGCCGATGCGCTCAAAGGCTCCGCCTCGACCCCCTCCTTCCTCCCCACCGACCCACGGCCCTCCGGAAGCCCTGCAACGCCGCCACCATCGCGTTCCGTCGCCGGCCACCGAAGCTCACCGCCGTCGATTCATGACGTCTGGCGCATCCCCGAGCCCACTGAGCCACCCTGCTGCCCCCATGTGAGCTTACCGTCGTTTCCCCTCACCTCTCTCTCTCGCGCGCGCCCTGTAGCCGCCGCCCCACGAGCACCCGAAGCCGCCGTCCGCCATGGCCGGCGAGCTCCGTGCCCCGAGCACCTCTGCCTCGCATAGCAGCTCCGACATGCTCCTGCCGCCCTTTAGGTGCTGCCTAGCACCTCCGTTCACCCACCTATGAGCTGCAGCACCACACCCGCACTTAGCCGAGCTCCGGCCGCCGCGGAAGTGGACGCCGCCGTCGATCTGAGTCGTCTCCGGCAACCCCACTAGCACCAGAGGACGCGGACGAGGCTCGAGGTTCCAACGGTGCCATCCGCGCCTCAATCCGTGGCCTGTGCTGCGATTCCGCGCATCGCCGCCGTCTCGGGCCTCGCCGGCGTCATGTCGCCGGTGGATTAGCCCCGGTTGACCAGGGATTTGACCCCCCTGGGTCACTGACGTGTGGGCCCGTCCCCTGCTAACTCTTGGTTAAGATAATAACTAATTTTAACTAAGACACTGACTCACTGACATGCGGGCCCCGCCCGGCTAACCAAGTTAGTTAGGGTTAATCTTAATTAGGTTAGTTAGTCCAGACACTGACACGCAGGGCCCACAGGTCAGTTTGACCTGGACGGCGCCCGTTGACCTGCTGAGGTCAGCATGAGGTCATGCTGACGCAATAATTCCTTTCTGGAATTAAAATAAATTAGGAAATGATTTATAATTCCAGAAAATTATATAAACTTCAATAAATCATAGAAAATTAACCGTAACTCCAAATTAAATAATTTATATATGAAAAATTATCAGAAAAATTCAAGGAATCCATCTGTACCATTTACATGCATGTTAGAACAACTTATCACTGCTGTTTAGGCAAATGAATTAAATGACATTTAAATAATCACATATGGAGTTTGAATTTGAATCTTGGATTCAAACCAACTTCATTTAATCTGGTTGCTAGATGCATTAGCCCAAAACACATTCATTTTGCCATGTCATGATCATGCATCATATTGTGCATTGCATTGATTGTGTTCCCTTCTGTGTTGCCGGTATTTGTCCCCTCTCGATAGACGTGATACCGATGATGTGATCGTTGACACTGATGAAGACTCAATGTTATCTTCAGAAGTGCCAGGCAAGCAAAACCCCCTTGTTCATTCCGATACAATCCTACTCTCTCGCTCCTGCTCTCTTTTACTGCATTAGGACAACAACGATTCATCTGTTATTTGCTGCGGTAGCTGAACCCCTTTATCCTTTGCATGACCTGTCATTCCACAGTAAATAGATGAAACCCACTAGCATGAGTAGGAGTTGTTTGAGCCCTGTTGTGCCTACTCATTCATGCTTGTTTGTCATGCCTGCTACTGCTTAGAGTTGTGTCAGGTCTGATTCATCGGGATGAATCAGAGGTGTGTGAACATGTCCTACTGTGTGTGAGCTAAGTGTGTGAACACGATTTGGTAAAGGTAGCGGTGAGAGGCCATGTAGGAGTACATGGTGGGTTGTCTCATTGAAGCCGTCCTCAGGAACTGAGTTCTGTGTTTGTGATCCATGATTCAGCTACTACCATACATTGGGCCCTGAAATATGACCCCGCTCGACTTCTTATCACCCTAGTCCTCTGTCCAGGAGTTGCAAGTAGTTTCTGGTGTTTGTAGTATGCTGGAGGCCGTGGACAGCGCTGACCGTAGGGGTGGGCTGTGATGCGGTAGGTCACGTGGCCGGGTATACCGGGCGCCCGTTTGGTGTCACGGAACCCTGTTCACATCGTTTGGGGCTGTGAGCGAAACTCCGGCCGGATCTCCTCATGGATGGAACCCGAATAGGCGATAAACCTGGACTAGAGACTTGAGTGTTTAGGTAGGTCGTGGTCTACACCCACGTCGGCTTTCGCTTGAAGTCTGCCGAGCACATGTCGTGTGCAGACGCTAAGTGGTGGAAACATGTATGAAGAAGTACACCCCTGCAGGGTTAACATCATCTATTCGAATAGCCGTGTCCGCGGAAAAGGACTTCTGGGTTGCTTATATCAGTTCATAGACAAGTGAAAGTGGATACTCTAAAATACGCAAGATAAGCGTGAGTGCTATGGATGGCGTTCTCGTAGGGAGACGGGAGCGGATCCATAGTGGTGTATTGATATGGTGAATATGTGGACTCGTGTGCGCCACCTCAAAAGAGTCGCTTGCAGTCGTAGTTTAGGATAGCCACCGAGTCAAAGCTGGCTTGCTGCAGTTAAACCCCACCATCCCCTTGTTGAAAATGATGCATATGTAGTTAGTTCTGATGTAAGTCTTGCTGGGTACATTTGTACTCACGTTTGCCTATTTTATGTTTTTGCAGAGAGACTTCAGTCTCACTAGTAGTTCCACGTGGACTTCGACGTTTAGCTTGTTACCTCAGCTACGATCTTGTGCCCTCGGCAGGATCTGGTAGATAGTCAGGCTTCTCAGCCTTTTTCATTTATAGATGTCTGTACCCAGACATGATAGCTTCCGCTTGTGCTTTGATTTGTATGCTCTGATTGTTGGGTCATGAGACCCATGTTTGTAATATCTCGCTCCTCGGAGCCTATTGAATAAATTACTTGAGTCGTAGAGTCATGTTGTGATGCCATGTTGTATTTGCACATATCGAGCATATTGTGTGTATGTTATTGAAATGCTTGGTATGTGTGGGATCTGACCATCTAGTTGTTTATCTTAGTAGCCTCTCTTACCGGGAAATGTCTCCTAGTGTTTCCACCGAGCCATGGTAGCTTGCTACTGCTCCGGAACACTTAGGCTGGCCGGCATGTGTCCTTCTTCGTTCCTGTGTCTGTCCCTTCGGGGAAATGTCACGCGATGAATACCGGAGTCCTGTTAGCCCGCTACAGCCCGGTTCACCGGAGTCCTGCTAGCCCAGTGCTACAGCCTGGATTCACTCGCTGATGACCGACACGTTCGATGCTGGGTCATGGATGCCTGTCCCTGTAAGTCTGTGCCACTTTGGGTTTACGACTAGCCATGTCAGCCCGGGCTCCTTATCATATGGATGCTAGCGACACTGTCATATACGTGTGCCAAAAGGCGCAAACGGTCCCGGGCAAAGGTAAGGCGACACCCGTGGGAATACCGTGCGTGAGGCCGCAAAGTGATATGAGGTGTTACATGCTAGATCGATCTGGCATTGAGTCGGGGTCCTGACAGCAGCCAAGCCCTAAACTCTCTCGGGAGGGCTGATCTGGAGTCCGTTCGGGGATCCAGAGAGGGGAATCCGTCGCCATCGTCATCATCACCCATCCTCCATCACCAATTTCATGATGTTCACCATCTTGCGTGAGTAATTCCATCGTAGGATTGCTGGACGGTGATGGGTTGGATGATATTTATCAAATAATCGAGTTAGTTTTGTTAGGGTTTGATCCCTAGTATCCACTATGTTCTGAGATTGATGTTTCTATGACTTTGCTACGCTTAATGATTGTCACTAGGGCCTGAGTGCCATGATTTCAGATCTAAACCTATTAGGTTTTCATGAATATATGTGAGTTCTAGATCCAATCTTGCAAGTCTATAGTCACCTATTATGTGTGATGATCCGTTAACCCTGAAGTGACAATAATCGGGACCATTACCGGTGATGACCATAGTTTGAGGAGTTCATGTATTCAGTATGTGTTAATGCTTTTGTTCGGTACTCTATTAAAAGGAGGCCTTAATATCCCTTAGTTTCCAATAGGAATCCGCTGCCACGGGAGGGTAGGACAAAAGATGTCATGCAAGTTCTTTTCCATAAGCACGTATGACTATATTCGGAATACATGCCTACATTACATTGATGAACTGGAGCTAGTTCTATGTCACCCTATGTTATAACTATTGCATGATCGATCGCATCCGACATAATTCTCCATCACAGATCATACAAGCATTTCCTATATTGTTCTTCGCTTATTTACTTTTCCATTGCTGCTGTTACAATCACTATAAAACCCAAAAATATTATTTTTGCTACCGTTACCATTATTATCATATTACTTTGCTACTAAATACTTTGCTGCAGATATTTAGTTTCTAGGTGTGGTTGAATTGAAAACTCAGCTACTAATACTTGAGAATATTTTTTGGCTCCCCTTGTGTCAAATCAATAAATTCGGGTTGAATACTCTAGCCTCGAAAACTGTTGCGATCCCCTATACTTGTGGGTTATCAAGACTATTTTCTGGCGCCGTTGTCGGGGAGCATAGCTTTATTCTTTGAGTTACTTGGGATTTATATCTACTTATCACTATGAATAACTTGAAAGATCAAAGAACCAAGATTTTTCCCTCAACCACGAGGGGAGGTAAGGAACTGCCATCTAGCTCTGCACTTGATTCACCTTCTGTTTTGAGTAAACTTGCGACACCTACACATGCTATTGATTCTGATAGGTCGCATGTTATTGATGATGCCACTTTTGATTTGCATGATACTTATGATGAAACTACTTCTATGCTTGATAATACTGTGCCACTAGGTGAATTTGTTGATGAACAACTTGCTAGTGCTAGAGAGAATGAAATTATTGAATCTTATAATATTGATGAAAGTGATGATGAAGATTCTCCCCCTAGATTTGAATTGCATGTTGTTCCTGAGGGTTATGTTATGGATGAAGAAACTGCTGGAGACTTCTTAGCTTGCAATGATAGATCTGATCTTAAGAAATTATTAGCTAAGCTTGAAGAAAAGTCTTTGAATGATAGAATGAAATATGACCCTGCTTTTGCTACTTCACCTATCTTTATTACTGATAAGGATTATGGTTTCTCTGTCGATCCTGAGTTAATTACTTTGGTTGAATCTGATCCTTTTTATGGCTATGAATCTGAAACTGTTATGGCACATCTTACTAAATTAAATGATATAGCCACCCTGTTTACTCATGATGAGAAAACTCGCTATTACTTTATCCTTAAGTTGTTTCCGTTCTCATTAAAGGGTGATGCTAAAACATGGTTTAATTCTCTTGATCCTGGTTATGTACGTAGTCCCCAGGATATGATTTATTACTTCTCTGCTAAATATTTCCCCGCTCATAAGAAACAAGCTGCTTTAAGGGAAATATTCAATTTTGTGCAAATTGAAGAAGAGAGTCTCCCACAAGCTTGGGGGAGGCTTCTCCAATTACTTAATGCTTTACCTGATCATCCTTTCAAGAAAAATGAAATACTTGATATCTTTTATAATGGACTAACCGACGCTTCCAGAGATTACCTGGATAGTTGTGCTGGTTGTATTTTCAGGGAAAGAACTGTTGATCAAGATGAACTGTTATTGAATAATATGTTGACTAATGAAAACAATTGGACACTTCCTGAACCATCTCCTAAGCCAACTCCGAAGAGAAGGAGTATTCTATTTCTCAGTCCTGAAGATATGCAAGAGGCAAAGAAATCTATGAAAGAAAAAGGTATTAAAGCTGAAGATGTTAAGAATTTACCACCTATTGAAGAAATACATGGTCTTGATAACCCGACACAGGTAGTAAAGGTAAATTTCTCTATAGATTTGATGAAGGTGATATTCCTCGTTATAAGTCTGCTAGCCAATGCTTAGATGAGTTTGATAATTTTATTGTTAAACAAGAAAACTTCAATGCTTATGTTGGTAGAAAATTGAAACACAATGCTGATATGCTTAAACACATGAGTGATTATATGGCTAGTATTAAAGGTGAATTTAAACTTATTAGTAAACATGCTTCTATGGTTACCACTCAAGTAGAACAAGTACTTACAGCTCAGAATGATTTGCTCAATGAATTAAATAATAAGAATAATGATAATGTTGTTAGAGTTATGACTAGAGGTGGTAAAATGACTCAGGAACCTTTGTATCCTGAGGGCCATCCTAAGAGAATTGAGCAAGATTCTCAGAGAACTAATGTTGGTACACCTAGTCCTTCTAAGAGGGAGAAAAAGAAAAATGATAGGACTTTGCATGCTTCTAGTGAACTTGGTGTTGACACACCTGAGAATCCCAATGATATTTCTATTTCTGATGCTGAAACACAATCTGGTAATGAACATGAACCTAGTGATAATGTTAATGATGATGTTCATGTTGATGCTCAACCTAGCAATGATTATGATGTAGAGATTAAACCTGTTGTTGATCTTGATAACCCACAATCAAAGAATCAACGTAATGATAAGAGAGACTTTGTTGCTAGGAAGCACGGAAAAGAAAGAGAACCATGGGTTCAGAAACCCATGCCTTTTCCTCCTAAACCATCCAAGAAAAAGGATGATGAGGATTTTGAGCGCTTTGCTGAAATGATTAGACCTATCTTTTTGCGTATGTGTTTGACTGATATGCTTAAAATGAATCATTATCCTAAATATATGAAATATATAGTTACTAATAAAAGAAAGATACCGGAAGCTGAAATTTCCACGATGCTTGCTAATTACACTTTTAAGGGTGGAATACCAAAGAAACATGGAGATCCAGGAGTACCAATTATACCATGCTCCATTAAAAGAAACTATGTTAAAACTGCTTTTTGTGATCTTGGAGCCAGTGTTAGTGTTATGCCTCTCTCTTTATATCGTAGACTTGATTTGAATAAGTTGACACCTACTGAAATATCTGGCAGAGAGAACACAGCAGTGGGAGTAGCCTCGTGCCCACGCGGGTGGAGGGCACGCCCACCCCCTGCCTCGTGGACCCCACGTGGGTCCCCTCTGCTTATTCCAGCCACCACACACTCCTTCCTGCCAAAAAATTCACCAACCAGCTCAAACCCGAGTTCTTGCTCATCTTGCTGCCATTTTCGATCTCCTTGCTTAAAGCTCCATTCACAAAACTGCTTTGGGGGATTATTCTTTGGTATGTGACTCCTTGCTACCTCTTGAGCACTGCGTTGGTTTTCCCTTGAAGAGGAAAGGGTGATGCAGCAAAGTAGCGTAAGTATTTCCCTCAGTTTTTGAGAACCAAGGTATCAATCCAGTAGGAGGGTAGGCGCGAGTCCCTCGCACCTGCACAACACAAATAAATCCTCGCAACCAATGCGATAAGGGGTTGTCAATCACTACACGGTCACTTACGAGAGTGAGATCTGATAGATATGAAAAGATAATATTTTTGGTATTTTTATGATAAAGATGCAAAGTAAAATAAAAGCAATGAAAATAAGTAAGTATTGGAAGATTAATATGATGAAGATAGACCTGGGGGCCATAGGTTTCACTAGTGGCTTCTCTCAAGAGCATAAGTATTTTATGGTGGGTGAACAAATTACTGTTGAGCAATTGACAGAATTGAGCATAGTTATGAGAATATCGAGGTATGATCATGTATATAGGCATCACGTCCAAGACAAGTAGACCGACTCCTTCATGCATCTACTACTATTACTCCACACATCGACCGCTATCCAGCATGAATCTAGAGTATTAAGTTCATAATAACAGAGTAACGCCTTAAGCAAGATGACAAGATGTAGAGGGATAAACTCATGCAATATGACGAAAACCCCATCTTGTTATCCTCGATGGCAACAATACAATACGTGCCTTGCTGCGCCTACTATCACTGGGAAAGGACACCACAAGATTGAACCCAAAGCTAAGCACTTCTCCTATTGCAAGAAAGATCAATCTAGTAGGCCAAACCAAACTGATAATGCGAAGAGACTTGCAAAGATAACCAATCATACATAAAAGAATTCAGAGAAGATTCTAATATTGTTCATAGATAAACTTGATCATAAACCCACAATTCATCGGTCTCAACAAACACACCGCAAAAAGAAGATTACATCGAATAGATCTCAACAAGAGAGGGGGAGAACTATGTATTGAGATCCAAAAAGAGAGAAGAAGCCATCTAGCTAATAACTATGGACCCGAAGGTCTGAGGTAAACTACTCACACTTCATCGGAGAGGCTATGGTGTTGATGTAGAAGCCCTGTGTGATCGATGCCTCCTCCGGCGGAGCTCCGGAACAGGCCCCGAGATGGGATCTCATGGATACAAAAAGTTACGGCAGTGGAATTAGGGTTTTGGCGCCGTATCTGATCGTTTAGGGGTACGTAGGTATATATAGGAGGAAGAAGTACGTCGGTGGAGCAACAGGGGGACCACGAGGGTGGAGTGCGGCCTGGGGGTAGGCGCACCCCCTACCTCGTGGCCCCCCTGTTGGTTGCTTGACGTAGGGTCCAAGTCTCCTGGATCTAGTTCGTTCCCAAAATCACGTTCCCGAAGGTTTCATTCCGTTTGGACTCCGTTTGATATTCCTTTTCTTCGAAACCATAAAATAGGCAAAAACAACAATTCTGGGCTGGGCCTCCGGTTAGTAGGTTAGTCCCAAAAATAATATAAAAGTGGATAATAAAGCCCAATATTGTCCAAAACAGAAGATGATATAGCATGGAGCAATCAAAAATTATAGATACGTTGGAGACGTATCAAGCATCCCGAAGCTTAATTCTTGCTCGTCCTCGAGTAGGTAAATGATAAAAACAGAATTTTTGATGTGGAATGCTACTTGGCATAATTCAATGTAATTCTTCTTAATTATGGCATGAATATTCAGATCCGAAAGATACAAGACAAAATTTTAATATTGACATAGAAATAATAATACTTCAAGCATACTAACTAAGCAATTATGTCTTCTCAAAATAAACATGGCCAAAGAAAGTTCATCCCTAAAAAATCATATAGTTTAGTCATTCTCCATTTTCGTCACACAAGAATGCTCTCATCATGCACAACCCCGATGACAAGCCAAGCAATTGTTTCATACTTTAGTAATCTCAAACTTTATAAACCTTTACGCAATACATGAGCATGAGCTATGGATATAGCACTATGGGTGGAATAGAGTATAATGATAGGGGTTATGTGGAGAAAACAAAAAAGGAGAAAGTCTCACATCAACGAGGCTAATCAATGGGCTATGGAGATGCCCATCGATTGATGCTAATGCAAGGAGTAGGGATTGCCATGCAACGGATGCACTAGAGCTATAAATGTAGGAAAGCTCAACAAAAGAAACTAGTGGGTGTGCATCCAACTTGCTTGCTCATGAAGACCTAGGGCACTTGAGGAGGCCCATTGTTGGAATATACAATCCAAGTTCTATAATGAAAAATTCCCACTAGTACATGAAAGTGACAAAACAATAGACTCTCTATCATGAAGATCATGGTGCTACTTTGAAGCACAAGTGTGGAAAAAAAGATAGTAGCATTGTCCCTTTTTTTGGTCCTTCTTTTTTTATTCGGCCTTTCCCTTCTTTTTTATTGGGACAATGCTCTATTAAATGATGATCATCACACTTCTATTTATTTACAACTCAATGATTACAACTCGTTACTAGAACAAGGTATGACTCTATATGAATGCCTCCGGCGGTGTACTGGGATATGCAATGAATCAAGTGTGACATGTATGAAAGAATTATGAACGGTGGCTTTGCCACAAATACGATGTCAACTACATGATCATGCAAAGCAATATGACAATGATGAATGTGTCATGATAAACAGGATGGTGGAAAGTTGCATGGCAATATATCTCGGAATGGCTATGGAAATGCCATAATAGGTAGGTATGGTGGCTATTTTGAGGAAGATATAAGGAGGTTTATGTGTGAAAGAGCGTATCATATCACTGGGTTTGGATGCACCGGCGAAGTTTGCACCAACTCTCAATGTGAGAAAGGGCAATGCACGATACCGAAGAGGCTAGCAATGATGGAAGGGTGCAAGTGCGTATAATCCATGGACTCACCATTAGTCATAAAGAACTCACATACTTACTGCAAAAATCTACAAGTCATCAAAAACCAAGCACTACGCGCATGCTCCTAGGGGGATAGATTGGTAGGAAAAGACCATCGCTCGTCCCCGACCGCCACTCATAAGGAAGACAATCAAAGAACACCTCATGTTTCAAATTTGTTACATAAAGTTTACCATACATGCATGCTACGGGACTTCCAAACTTCAACACAAGTATTTCTCAATTTCACAACTACTCAACTAGCACAATTTTAATATCACTACCTCCATATCTCAAAACAATCATCAAGCATCAAATTTTTCTTAGTATTCAAAACACTCATAAGAAAGTTTTTACTAATGTTGAATACCTAGCATATTAGGATTATTTAAGAAATTACCATGCTATTTAAGACTCTCAAAATAATCTAAGTGAATCATGAGAGATCAATAGTTTCTATAAAACAAATCCACCACCGTGCTCTAAAAGATATAAGTGAAGTACTAGAGCAAAACTATAGAACTCAAAAGATATAAGTGATGCACATAGAGTATTCTAATAATTTCCGAATCATGTGTGTCTCTCTCAAAAGGTGTGTACAGAAAATATGATTGTGGTAAACTAAAAAGCGAAGACTCAAATCATACAATACGCTCCAAGCAAAACACATATCATGTGGTGAATAAAAATATAGCTCCAAGTAAAGTTACCGATAGAAGTAGACGAAAGAGGGGATGCCCAAGCTTAGGCTCTATGGGGGTTCTATGGGCATCCCCAAGCTTAGGCTCTTGCCACTCCTTGTTCCAAAATCCATTAAATCCTTACCCAAAACTTGAAAACTTCACAACACAAAACTTAAAGTAGAAAATCTTATGAGCTCCGTTAGCGAAAGAAAACAAAACACCACTTCAAGGTATTGTAATGAAATCATTCTTTATTTATATTGGTGTTAAACCTACTGTATTCCAACTTCTATATGGTTTATAAACTCTTTTACTAGCCATAGATTCATCAAAATAAGCAAACAACATATGAAAAACAGAATCTGTCAAAAACAGAACAGTCTGTAGTAATCTGTAGCTAACGAAACTTCTGGAACCCCAAAAGTTATAAAATAAATTTCTGGCCGTGAGGAATTCATCTATTAATCATCTTCAAAAATAATTAACTAAATATCACCTTCCAAATAAAAATGGCAGCAGTTCTCATGAGCGCTAAAGTTTCTTCTTTTTTCAGCAAGATTAACAAAACTTTCCCCAAGTCTTCCCAACGGGTCTACTTGGCACAAACACTAATTAAACACAAAAGACCCAACCAAAACAGAGGCTAGATAAATTATTTATTACTAAATAGAAGACAAAAGCAAGGAATAAAAATAAAATTGGGTTGCCTCCCAACAAGCGCTATCGTTTAACGCCCCTAGCTAGGCATAAAAAGCAAGGATAGATCTAGGTATTGCCATCTTTGATAGGCAATCCATAAGTGGCTCTCATAATAGATTCATAAGGTAATTTAATTTTTTTTCCTAGGAAAGTGTTCCGTGACTTTCCTTAACGGAAATTGGAATCTAATATTTCCTTCCTTCATATCAATAATTCCACCAATCATTCTAAGGAAAGGTCTACCAAGAATAATAGGACATGAAGGATTGCAATCTATATCAAGAACGATAAAATCTACGGGCACATAATTCCTATTTGCAACAATAAGAACATCATTAATTCTTCCCAAAGGTTTCTTAGTAGTGGAATCCGCAAGGTGCAAGTTTAAAGAGCAATCATCAAAATCACGGAAACCTAACAAATCATACAAAGTCTGTGGAATCGTGGAAACACTAGCACCCAAATCACACAAAGCATAGCATTAATGATCTTTAATTTTAATTTTAATAGTAGGTTCCCACCCATCATAAAGTTTTCTAGGGATAGAAACTTCCAACTCAAGTTTTTCTTCATAAGATTGCATCAAAGCATCAACGATATGTTTGGTAAAAGCTTTATTTTGACTATAAGCATGAGGAGAATTTAGCACAGATTGCAACAAGGAAATACAATCTATCAAAGAGAAATTATCATAATTAAATCCCTTGAAATCCAAAATAGTAGGTTCATTAGTATCTAGAGTTTTGATCTCTTCAATCCAACTTTTGTCAATTTTAGCATCAAGATCTAAAACTCCGAATTTTTGGAATGACTTGTAGGTAAAGGTGGGTCATATTCAGTCCCATCATTATCAAGATTCATATTGAAAAACAAAGATTTAATAGGGGACACATCAATAACTTTTAGATCTTCATCTTTATTATCATGGAAACTAGAAGAACACACTCTTATAAAGGAATCTTTCTTAGCACGCATCCTAGCGGTTCTTTATTTGGACTCATCAATGGAAATTCTCATGGCTTTGAGAGACTCATTGATATCATGCTTAGGAGGAATATATCTAAGTTTCAAAGAATCAGCATCAAGAGAAATTCTATCAACGTTCCTAGCCAACTCATCAATCTTAAGAAATTTTTCTTCATTCAAAGCATTGAAATTCTTTTGCGAAGTAATAATTTCTTTAATATTAGATTCAAAATCAGAGGGCAACTTATTAAAATTTCCATAATAATTGTTGTAGTAATTACCATAATTATTAGAGGAAATACTAGGATAAGGCCTAGGATTAAAGTTTCCTCTATATGTGTTGTTACCAAAATTGTTCCTACCAACAAAATTCACATCCATAGATTCATTATTATTCTCAATCAAAGTAGACAAAGGCATATCATTAGGATCAGAAGAAACACTTTTATTAGCAAATAATTTCATGAGTTCATCCATCTTTCCACTCAAAACATTAATTTCTTCTATTGCATGCACTTTCTTATTAGTAGATCTTTCAGTGTGCCATTGAGAATAATTAACCATAATATTATCTAGGAGTTTAGTAGCTTCTCCTAAAGTGATTTCCATAAAAGTGCCTCCCGCGGCCGAATCTAAAAGATTTCTAGAAGCAAAATTCAATCCGGCATAAATTTTTTGTATAATTATCCACAAATTTAAACCATGTGTTGGGCAATTACGTATCATTAGTTTCATCCTCTCCCAAGCTTGTGCAACATGTTCATGATCAAGTTGGTTAAAATTCATAATGTCGTTTCTAAGAGAGATGATCTTACTGGGAGGAAAATACTTAGTGATAAAAGAATCTTTGCACTTATTCCACAAATCAATACTATTTTTAGGCAAAGACGAAAACCAAGCTTTATCACGATCTCTAAGAGAAAAAGGAAATAGCTTCAATTTAACAATATCATTATCCACATCTTTCTTCTTTTGCATATCACACAAATCAACGAAGCTATTTAGATGGGTAGCCGCATATTCACTAGGAAGGCCGGAAAACGGATCTTTCATGACAAGATCCAGCAAGGCAGCATTAATTTCACAAGATTCAGCATCGGTAAGAGGAGCAATCGGAGTGCTAATAAAATCATTGTTGTTGGTATTGGTAAAGTCACACAATTTAGTGTTATCTTGAGCCATCGTGACAAGCAAGCAATCCAACATACAAGCAAACAAGGAACAGGCAAAAAAAGAGGCAAATAGAGAAAGAGAGGGAGAATAGGGAGAGAGAGGGCGAATAAAACGGCAAGGGTGAAGTGGGGGAGAGGAAAACGAGAGGCAAATGGCAAATAATGTAATGCGGGAGATAAGGGTTTGTGATGGGTACTTAGTATGTTTGACTTTTAGGTAGACCTCCCTGGCAACGGTGCCAGAAATCCTTCTTGCTACCTCTTGAGAACTATGTTGGTTTTCAATGAGGGTTTTGTTCTTGCGCTCCATGATTCCGTTTGGCTGAGGTGCGTATGGAGCAGAGAACTCATGTGTGATGCCCAGTGTATCAAGATAAGTGTCGAGGCGGGTGTTTTTGAATTCTGTGTCATTGTCACTTCTGATGTGCTTGATCTTGATGCCATAGTTGGTCATGGCACGATTTGCGAATCGTCTAAAGTCATCTTACACTTCAGTCTTGTAGAGAATTATGTGCAACCATGTATATCTTGAGTAATCAACAACAATGACGAAACCATAGAGGCATGCAGTGGTAGTAATGGTAGAGTTGTGGTTTGGGCCAAATAAATCCATGTGAAGCAGTCGCATTTGTCTTCGAGGGATGCTTGTCCCTAGTCATCTTTACGGCTTCACAGGCACCACATAGATGATCCTTCTTGAACTTGACGCCCTCGATGCCTATGACACACTTCTTCTTTGCTGTCACATCCCTAGCTTCTGGTAATGCTCTAGGCTAGCTTCATCTGTGCATCATGTTTAAATTTTTAAAACTTGAACTGAGGAATTTAGAAGCCTCAAAACTCTAAATAAAAGAAGGGCAAAATCCCTAAAAATCCCATTCTTTGTTCCAAAATGCTCTTCTTAAATGTTTGATAATTTTTGGCAAGGGTTCTGATCCCAACCAAAATATTGAACATTTTTAAGGATTTATTTTTGGGACTTTGAATTTAAATCATTAGCTATTTGAAATTGAATTATATTCATATAATTAGAATATAATTTCAAATACCCCTGAAATATTTTATAAGCTTTTGGAAAAGTCCATCTAGCAATATAAAATATTCAGAGGAGTTTTTGGCATTGTTTGAATTATTTTAAAATTCAAAACAGTGGCAAAATAAATTAAATATAAATAAACAGAACAGAAAAATAAAAGAGCAGAAGCCTACCTGGACTTACCTGTGAAGGCCACCTGGTGGCCCAACAGGACCGGCCCAGCCGGCCCAGCCCACCTGGCCCCCCCTTCTCCTGTCTTCTTCCCGTGCCAGCGCACGAAGCAGCTCGGTGGCTCACCGCCGTCGCACTTGGCCACCTCCTGCCTGGTTGCCTCCCTCCTCGATGCGCCTGGAGACGCCACGACACCCCTGGCCTCTCTCTCACTCTCCCTGGAACCCCTCTCGCTCTCCCTCCGTCCCTATTCCCCCTCTGCTCTCTCTCCCTCCCGCGACCGAACAGAGCCGCCGCCACCGACGAGCTCCCTCGCGGCCACCGGCCACCCCACGCAAACCCGACGCGCCCAGAAGCTCCGCCACGTTGTTTTCTTCATCTTCGATGAGCCACGCAAGCCGGGAGAGCCCGGAACATCGCCATCGCCGTCGTCTTCCACCTCGGGCTCCGACCACCGCCGCCGTTGATTCGCCGTCTCCACCGCCTCCCCGAGCACGCCGACCTTC
Source organism: Triticum aestivum (assembly GCF_018294505.1). Classification (NCBI taxonomy): domain Eukaryota; kingdom Viridiplantae; phylum Streptophyta; class Magnoliopsida; order Poales; family Poaceae; genus Triticum; species Triticum aestivum. Next base: position 307,718,362 of record NC_057803.1, on the reverse strand, counting down.
TCTTCGAACTCACCGTGAGCCCCTGTCCATTTCCCCTCTCTCTCCGTGCCCGTCCGCGCCCTCTAACCACCTGGCTGTCGGAGCCGACCGTTCCTCGCCGCCGGCGATGACGCAGACGGTGCTAGAGCCACCATAGCTAACTTTCGAGCACGGCAACATGCTCAGCACCCTTCCAGGAGCCGAGCGCGCCCACCCGTGCGACCTGCCGTGCCCCCTAGCGCCAACCCCGACCTCGCCGTGCTCCGGCCGCCGCCCCGCTCGCCGCCGTCGCCAAGTCCGACCTCCCCAGCACGAACGGATGCCACGATTCGATGCGCGCACACACCAGCTACGCGTAGAGCCCCTCAGTCTCCGATTTGGTCGCCGGAGGAGGATTTCCGACCCCCTCCGCCGTCTCTGGCTTCGCCAGCGACGAGCCGTGGGTCAACTCCGGCGAGTTGACCCGGGGTTTGACCCCCCCTGACGTGTGGGCCCAGGCACCTGCTAGATTAGTGTTAGATTAGTTAGCGCTAATTAACCTAGCTAATTAGATAGGCCACTGACATGCGGGCCCCGCCTGGCTAACTAAGTTAGTTAGGGCTAACTAACTTGGTTAGTTGACTGGGTCACTGACCAGTGGACCCCACTGGTCAGGTTTGACCTGGTCGACGCCTTTGACCTGCTGACGTCACCCCGGCGTCATGCTGACGCAATATTCCTTTTCTGGAATTTAGTTTATTTTATAAATAATCAGGAAATTCCAGAAAATAGCTAAAACTTCTAAAATTCATAGAAATTCAACCGTAACTCCAAATTAAATAATTTATATATGAAAAATTATCAGAAAAATTCAAAGAATCCATGTGTACCATTTTCATGCATGTTAGAACAACTTATCACTACTGTTTAGGGAAAATGAAGTGAATGACATTTAAATAACCACATATGGAGTTTGAATTTGAATCTTGTATTCAAACCAACTTCATTTAATCTGTTGCTAGTTGCATTAGCCCAAAACACATTCATTTTGCCATGTCATGATCATGCATCATATTGTGCATTGCATTGATTGTGTTTTTCTGTGTTGCCGGTATTTGTCCCCTCTCGATAGACGCGATACCGATGATGTGATCGTTGACACTGATGAAGACTCAATGTTATCTTCAGAAGTGCCAGGCAAGCAAAACCCCCTTGTTCATTCCGATACAATCCCACGCTCTCGCTCCTGCTCTCTTTTACTGCATTAGGACAACAACGATTCAACTATTACTTGCTGCGGTAGCTGAACCCCTTTATCCTTTGCATGACCTGTCATTGCCACAGTAAATAGATGAAACCCACTAGCATGAGTAGGAGTTGTTTGAGCCCTGATGTGCCTACTCATTTATGTTTGTTGTCATGCCTGCTACTGCTTAGAGTTGAGTCAGGTCTGATTCATCGGGGATGAATCAGAGGCGTGTGAACATGTCCTACTGTGTGTGAGCTAAGTGTGTGAACACGTTTTGGTAAAGGTAGCGGTGAGAGGCCATGTAGGAGTACATGGTGGGTTGTCTCATTGCAGCCGTCCTCAGGAACTGAGTTCTGTGTTTGTGATCCATGATTCAGCTGCTACCATGCATTGGGCCCGAAACCAATGGACCCTCTCGGCTTCTTGATCACCCTTGTCCTCTGTCCAGGAGTTGCAAGTAGTTTCTGGTGTTTGTAGTATGCTGGAGGCCGTGGGCAGCGCTGACCGTAGGGGTGGGCTGTGATGCGGTAGGCACGTGGCACGGTGTACCGGGCGCCCGTTTGGTGTCTCGGGAACCCTGTTCACATCGTTTGGGGCTGTGAGCGAAACTCCGGCCGGATCTCCTCATGGATGGAACCCAAATAGGCGATAAACCTGGACTAGAGACTTGAGTGTTTAGGCAGGCCGTGGCCGACACCCACGTTGGGCTTCCGCTTGAAGGTTGCCAAGTACATGTCGTGTAAACGGCGGTAAGTGGTGAGAGCGTGTGTGAAGAAGTACACCCCTGCAGGGTTAACATCATCTATTCGAATAGCCGTGTCCACGGTAAAGGACTTCTGGGTTGCTTATATCAGTTCATAGACAAGTGAAAGTGGATACTCTAAAATATGCAAGATAAGCGTGAGTGCTATGGATGGCATTCTCGTAGGGAGACGGGAGTGGATCCATAGTGGTGTATTGATATGGTGAATATGTGGACTCGTGTGCGCCACCTCAAAGAGTCGCTTGCAGTCGTAGTTTAGGATAGCCACCGAGTCAAAGCTGGCTTGCTGCAGTTAAACCCCACCATCCCCTTTGTTGATAATGATGCATATGTAGATAGTTCTGATGTAAGTCTTGCTGGGTACATTTGTACTCACGTTTGCCTATTTTATGTTTTTGCAGAGAGACTTCGGTCTCGCTAGTAGTTCCGCATGGACTTCGACGTTTAGCTTGTTACCTCAGCTACGATCTTGTGCCCTCGGCAGGATCTGGTAGATAGTCAGGCTTCTCTGCCTTTTTCATTTATAGATGTCTGTACCCAGACATGATAGCTTCCGCTTGTGCTTTGACTTGTATGCTCTGAGTGTTGGGTCATGAGACCCATGTTTGTAATATCTCGCTCCTCGGAGCCTATTGATTAAATACTTGAGTCGTAGAGTCATGTTGTGATGTCATGTTGTATTTGCACATATCGAGCATATTGTGTGTATGTTATTGAAATGCTTGGTATGTGTGGGATCTGACCATCTAGTTGTTTATCTTTAGTAGCCTCTCTTACCGGGAAATGTCTCCTAGTGTTTCCATTGAGCCTTGGTAGCTTGCTACTGCTCCGGAACACTTAGGCTGGCCGGCATGTGTCCTTCTTCGTTCCTGTGTCTGTCCCTTCGGGGAAATGTCACACGATGAATACCGGAGTCCTGTTAGCCCGCTACAGCCCGGTTCACCGGAGTCCTGCTAGCCCAGTGCTACAGCCTGGATTCGCTCGCTGATGACCGACACGTTCGATGCTGGGTCATGGATGCCTGTCCCTGTAAGTCTGTGCCACTTTGGGTTTACGACTAGCCATGTCAGCCCGGGCTCCTTATCATATGGATGCTAGCGACACTGTCATATACGTGTGCCAAAAGGCGCAAACGGTCCCGGGCAAAGGTAAGGCGACACCCGTGGGAATACCGTGCGTGAGGCCGCAAAGTGATATGAGGTGTTACATGCTAGATCGATGTGGCATTGAGTCGGGGTCCTGACATTTGCGAGAGTATGCAAGTTCCTCATGCCCACATGCCCTAGCTTCCGATGCCTAATCCGACAGTCTGAAGCTTTTGCTAGAAGACATATGGCCGGTTGTGGTCCTACAGAGAAATCTACCAGATACAAATCATCTTTTTGATATATTTTGAAGACTAGAGATTTGTCAGATTCCATAAGCACAAGGAAATGATATTTTCCAAATATCACAGTCATGTTCAGATCACAAAGCATTGAGATAGACATTAAGTTTAAACTAAGGGATTAAACAAGAATCACTTTATCCATGTGCTAATCCTTTGAGATGGCAACTCTACCTAAGCCCAATACCTTGCTTTTACCAGCGTCAGCAAATGTGTTGGGCCTTTTCTCAGATGGACGAATAAGCATCTGCCAGCGTCAGCAAGGGTTGAGTCCATAAGAAGACTTTGATCACAAGTCATGTGGTTAGTGCATCCATTGTCCATAATCCACTCAGTAGCCTTCAGAGTCGTACCCTATAGTGCAGTTTGGGGATAGGCTTCACAAAGAGAATTGTGAAGCATAAACATTTAACGAATAAGCATACTATCAAAGTTCAGATCCTTCTTAGGGTACATAGGATGATTGTCAAGAAATCCTAGGACAAAGTACATAGTAAGACCATTTTGGCATTTTATCTTGCATCCTGCAAGATGTCTAGGTCCCCAGCATAAGCGTCAGAAGCTTTTTATTTCCGGCTGGAGACCATTCCCTGCAAGAGACTTAATTTTTTTAACCACCCACATCTTTAGAGGTGGCTTACAAGCAATGAGTATAAGTGCAACATCTGAGAACTTTGTCTTTGGAGCCCTAGAAAATAGCCTTGCAGGAGGTGAATAATACTCATAAGAATAACAGAAAAGTTCTTGGTTTTATGAACATAGCGGTTTGATGAAACACGCTCATATTCATAAGTCTGAGTATGGTTTCCCTACAAAACATTGGCGTTAGGGTGATCCTGGTGGGTTCTTTGTCTGTATGAAGCCTTTGGACCATATGAAGCCTTTGGTCTAGTGTTTGTCTTCTTCCCAAGTGGTGTCATGATGACATTCACAAGAAGCTTCTGAAGACAGCTTTTGGGGACCCAGATCTTCTTTAGGGGTGGTCTATTCCTACAATTAGTACCAATATACCTGGCAAGCACTTCACTATTCTGATTTTTGAACAGTTTATAATTTGCATCAAAGGATTCATAAATGATAATAGGGTTAGCACAAGTGAAACCAGATAAGGTAGATGGATCCACTGAAGGTCCCCTTGCAGCAACCCATGCGGTTTTGGGGTACTGCTCAGGCTTCCAGTAAGAACCATCCACATTCATTTTCCTCTCGAACCCAACACCCTCTTTCCTAGGGTTTCAGTTCAGAATCTGTTTCTTGAGGACATCACATAGTGTCTGATGCCCTTTGAGGCTTTTGTACATCCTTGTTTCAAGAAATTTCTTAAACCTAGCATTCCCATCAGCAATAGTTGTGTTATCCTCAGAAGAATGGTTAGAAACCACATCAGTAGTTGAACATATTGCAACAGTAGCAATAGTTAAACAATCAGCAACAGAGACAACATTATCACACTCAAGACATTTTAAACAGGTTGGCTCAAAGTCTTCCTGAGTGGAACTGATCTATTGAGCGCGAAGTGAATTGTTATCCTTTTGAAGATCTTCATGAGATGCTCTCAGATTCTCAAGTTATTGCTTCCTTTGAAGATAATCATAGGAAAACTTCTCATGAGTAGTTGAGAGAGTTTCATGACGACTTTCAAGTTCTTCGTACTTATCATGAAGATTTTTTATGTCTTCAATTAAGGACTGAGTTCGATTCATTTCCACGTCCAACAGGTCATCGCTTTTGTCTAGCAACTTTTGAATATGTTCCATAGCAGTTTGTTGTTCAGTAGCAATTTTAGCAAGAATTTTGTAGCTAGGTTTGGATTCACATTCAGAGTCATATTCACTGGATGTTTGAAAGTAAGCATCGCATGAGTTTACCTTGGCACCACGTACCATGAAGGAGTAGGTTGGAGCAGAGTTGTTCTCATCATCAGCTTCAGCATCGGCGACGTGGCCATTGTTTTCAGTGTTGAAGATGGACTTGGCGACGTAAGATGAAGCTAGAGCCAGGCTTGCCACGCCTGAATCAGACTCCTCCTCGGAATCCTTCTCCTCAGAAGCAGACTCCTCCTCTGAATCCATCTCCTTGCCAATAAATGCACGAGCCTTGCTGGATGAGCTCTTCTTGTGAGACTAGGACTTTGATGATGATCTTCAAGAAGACATTGAAGATTTCTTCTTCTTCTTGTCATCAGAATCATATTCCTATGTTCTTCTTCTTCTTCTTCTTCTTCTTCTTCTTCTTCTCAGATTCCTTGTCCCATTGAGGACACTCGGAGATGTAGTGGCCAGGCTTCTCGCATTTGTGGCATGTTCTTTTCTTATGGTTGCGAGTGGAAGCCTCATCATTTCTTGAGCTGGATCTTGAAGGCTTTCCGAAGAGATCCTTTTTGGAGAACTTCTGGAACTTCTTCATGAGCATAGCTAGCTCCTTTCCAATGTCTTCAGGATCCCTAGAACTGTAGTTAGGTTCTTCTTCAGATGAGGAAACAGCCTTTGCCTTCAAAGCACTGGTTCGGCCATAGTTGGGGCCGTAGATTTCTCTCTTCTCAGACAAATGGAACTCATGTGTGTTGAGCATCCTGCTACCTCTTGAGCATGCGTTGGTTTTCCCCTGAAGAGGAAAGGGTGATGCAGCAAAGTAGCGTAAGTATTTCCCTCAGTTTTTGAGAACCAAGGTATCAATCCAGTAGGAGACTACACGCAAGTCATCTACTACCCGCACAAATAAACAAGAAGCTCACAACCAATGCGATAAACGGGTTGTCAATCCCTTCACGGTCACTTACAAAAGTGAGATCTGATAGAGATAATAGGATAAATATTTTTGGTATTTTTTTGTATAGATTGAAAAGTAAAGATTGAAAAATAAACGGCGACAGAAATAGCTAGTTGACTGGAAAATAATATGATGTAAAGTAGACCCGGGGGCCATAGGTTTCACTAGTGGCTTCTCTCAAGATACCATATATTATGGTGGGTGAACAAATTACTGCCGAGCAATTGATAGAAAAGTGCATAGTTATGATGATATCTAGGCATGATCATGAACATAGGCATCACGTCCGTGTCAAGTAGACCAAAACGATTCTACATCTAATACTATTACTTCACACATCGACCGCTATCAAGCATGCATCTGGAGTATTATGTTCAAAAGAATAGAGTAACACATTAGGCAAGATGACATGATGTAGAGGGATAAACTCAAGTAATATGATATAAACCCCATCTTTTTATCCTTGATGGCAACAATACAATATGTGACTTGCTGCCCCTGCTGTCACTGGGAAAGGACACCGCAAGAATGAAACCAAAGCTAAGCACTTCTCCCATTGCTAGAAAGATCAATCTAGTAGGCCAAACCAAATTGATAATTAGAAAAGACTTGCAAAGATATCAAATCATGCATATAAGAATTCAGAGAAGTATAAAATATTGTTCATAGATAATCTTAATCATAAACCCACAATTCATCGATCTCGGCAAACACACCACAAAAAAAATTACATCGAATAAATCTCCAAGAACATCGAGGAGAACTTTGTATTGAGATCCAAAGAGAGAGAAGAAGCCATCTAGCTAATAACAATTCATCGATCTCGCTGCTTCCTTGACGTCCACTCCAAGTGTCCTGGATTGCGTTTGTTCCAAAAAATATCCTCGCGAAGGTTTCATTTCGTTGATTCCGTTTGATATTCCTTTTCTGCGAAACACTGAAATAGGCAAAAAACAACAATTTGCACTGGGCCTTCGGTTAATAGGTTAGTCCCCAAGATAATATAAAAGTGCATAATAAAGCCCATAAACATCCAAAACAGATAATATAATAGCATGGAACAATAAAAATTATAGATACGTTGGACACGTATCAAGCATCCCCAAGCTTAATTCCTACTCGTCCTCGAGTAGGTAAATGATAAATACATAATTTTTGATGTGGAATGCTACCTAACATAATTTTAAATGTATTCCCTTTATTGTTGCATGAATGTTTAGATCCGAAAGATTCTAGACAGAAGTTTAATATTGACATAAAAATAATAACACTTCCAGTAATGCTAACCAAGCAATCATGTCATATCAAAATAACATAACCAAAGAAATCTTATCCCTACAAAATCATATAGTTTGGCCATGCTTCATTTTCATCACACAAAATGCTCCCATCATGCACAACCCGATGAGAAGCCAAGCAATTGATTCATACTTTAGTCTTTTCAAACTCTTTCAACTTTCACGCAATATATGAGCGCGAGCCATGGATATAGCACTATGGGTGGAATACAATATGATGATGGAGGTTGTGTGAGAAGAAAAAAAGGGAGAAATTCTCACATTGATGCGGCTAATCAACGGGCTATGAAGATGCCCATCAATTGATGTCAATGCATGGAGTAGGGATTGCCATGCAACGGATGCACTAGAGCTATAAATATAAGAAAGGTCAACAAAAGTAACTAAGTGGGTGTGCATCCAACTTGCTTCCTCACGAAGACCTAGGGCATTTTGAGGAAGCCCATTGTTGGAATATACAAGACATGTTCTATAATGAAAAAGTCCCACTAGTATATGAAAGTGACAACATAAGAGGCTCTCTATCATAAAGATCATGGTCCTACTTTGAAGCACGTGTGTGGAAAAAGGATAGTAACATTGCCCCTTCTCTATTTTTCTCTCATTTTCTTGGGCCTCTCCCTTTTTATGGCCTTTCTCTTTCTTTTCAAAGAACTTTTCTCACATGGGACAGTGATCTAATAATGAAAATCATCACACTTTTATTTACTTTACAACTCAAGAATTACAAGTCGATACTTACAACAAAATATGACTCTATGTGAATGCCTCCGCCGGTGTACCGGGATATGAATCAAGAGTGACATGTCTGAAAGAATTATGAAGGTCACTTTGCCACAAATACGATGTCAACTACATGAGCATGCAAGGAAATATGACAATGATGGAGTGTGTCATAATAAACAGAATGGTGGAAAGTTGCATGGCAATATATCTCGGAATGGCTATGGAAATGCAATAATAGGTAGGTATGGTGGCTGTTTTGAGGAAGATATAAGGAGGCTTATGTGTGATAGAGCGGATCATATCACAGGGTTTGGATGCATAGGCGAGGTTTGCACCAACTCTCGAGGTGAGAAGGGGCAATGCACGGTACCGAAGAGGCTAGCAATGAAGGAAGGGTGAGAGTGCGTATAATCCATGGACTCAACATTAGTCATAAAGAACTCATATACTTATTGAAAAAATCTACAAGTAATCAAAACCAAGCACTACGCGCATGCTCCTAGGGGGATAGATTGGTAGGAAAAGACCATCGCTCGTCCCCGACCGCCACTCATAAGGAAAGCAATCAAAGAACACCCCATGCTTCAAATTTGTCACACAACTTTTACCATACGTGCATGCTACGGGACTTGCCAACTTCAACACAAGTATTTCTCAATTCCATAATTACTCAACTAGCACAACTCTAATATGACCACCTTTATATCTCAAAACAACTATCAATAATCAAACTTCTCTTAACAGTTAATGCACTCTATATGAATGTTTTTATTATGCCCATCCCGGATGACTATCATATTAGGACTAATTTCATAACCAAAGCAAATTACCATGCTGTTCTAAAGGACTCTCAAAATAATATAAGTGAAGCATGAGAGATCAATAATTTCTATAAAATAAAACCACCAATGTGCTCTAAAAAGATATAAGTGAAGCACTAGAGCACAATTATCTAGCTCAAAAGATATAAGTGAAGCACTAGAGCAAAATTATCTAGCTCAAAAGATATAAGTGAAGCACATAGAGTATTCTAATAAATTCCGATTCATGTGTTTCTGTCCCAAAAAGTGTTGTAACATCCCAAATTTTCAATTTGGAATGTTATACATAGGTCATTCGTGCATATCATATTTTATTGCATTTTGCCTCGCGCTCCACGAATTTCTATGCAACTGAAGGACCCATGGAGAGAGTTGGGAATTTCGATATTTTCATATTTGAGTTTTCTTAAATGTTGAAAATAGGATCTTTTGGTTTTAATTATTTTTTCCCTGAAAATATTTCATATTAAAAAATGGAAGGAGATAATATGACTTCTCCAAAATAAATGAAATATTAGAGGAAAATATTAAAATCAAATAATTTATTGTATTTGGGTTTTATTGCGATTTTATTTGAATTAGGAAAAATATGCGTTTTGAAAAATTGCACTAGAGGTCTAAATAAATGTACACTTTGTCCGCAATATTAGTAGAGGATCGAGAAAAATTATTTCAGGATTTTTGGAGTCCGTTTAGTATTTCTTTTATTTGTTTTTCTTCTGCCGTAGGATTTTTTTTAAAGCAACCGACCTACCGGGCCGTGTCCAACCTGGACACTTGCCCCGGTCAGCCTTATAAGCCGCGCCGCCGCGACCCCGAGGCCCAGCAAGCCGCCAGCCCCACCCGAAACCTTAGCACGCGCCGCCCCGCCTTAGCACCGCCGCCGTGCCTTGCCGCCGCTGCCGTGTCGCCGCACCGCCCTCCGCCGCCGCAGCGCCGCGCCGCCGCGTGTCACCGTTCCACCGTCCCGCACGCCGCCGACCTCACCGACATCGTCGCCGCCGCCAGTTTTCACAAGAAAACCGTTCGTTTTTTTTGAAACCCTAGTTCTTTTTTTAGATCGGATCTTTTTCGGTTTTTCTCGGTTTAGTCAAATCGCAGACGTTCGTCCATATCTTCGTTTTAATGAACGATGTTCATCCTTTAGTCACAGACAGCAAACGTTCGTTCGTTAGCCTGTTCGTCTGTTTCCTTTTTCCAGGGTTTTTTCGCGATTATTTTTTATCGCGATTTCTGCCCTAATCTTCTTTCTAGTATATCTTTTCGCTCGTTTCCCGAATCAGGTGAAACAAGTTCCTAGATCTTCGTCTTGATGCCCTCTTTCCATTTAACCAACTTGAACAAGATTTTGGTACTGTAAAATTTGACTTTAGTCTAGATTAGTAATCAGATCTTGTTTCTTTTGTAGTTTGAGCTTCGTTGCTCCGTTTGATTTGATTCTTTTTGCAAACCGGAGTTCTTCCGTTGAACTTTCTAGTTAGATCTTTTTATTTGAGTTTTACCCATGCATCTTTTCTTGATTGCTTATGTATGTTATTGTTTGTTTGCGATAGAACACCCGGAGTGCGAAGCGTTCTACTACGAGTCTCTAGGTTTTGCGGATCATCACCAAGGCAAGTAACACTTTGATCATACCCCTTTATCACCCAGTTTTTATGCATGAGTTTCAACCCTCACACAATGCATGAGTAGGATCTCTTAACATGTGGGTCTGGGAAGTAGATGATGAGGTAGAACCTATTACCTGCTTTATTACCAAACCCCTTGGAGTTACTTCTACGTTATGCTTATATTGCTATGCTATGCTCGTAGACGTGGTTTGGGTTTGAGTGTATCCATGACAGATGTGAGTTGTTAATTAATGGTTCAACTTAAGGTGGAAACTTTAATACCCATCTGCGTGGATTACTTGTGGGCACCTGGAGAATCCAGTGTTGTCCAAGGATATCCTGGAGTACCTGTGTGATCATCCTATGGTCTGACACCCAGGCTCAAATGGATCATAAGATTGTTCATGCTAGAAACTTCCGTGTGCAGCCACAAGCCATTATGGGCTCTGGCATAGTTGAGTATGTTGTGTGACCTCTTTCAGTGGCGGGCTAGCAGATGTAGGGGAAAGTAGGTGTAACGGTCCAAACAGAGTAAAGAGTTAATGCTTCTGAAAGACTGTGTCCCAGTCATCCGTTTCTCAAACACCTTGTAGTGTGAGAAATCCAACGGAGGAGATCGAGTCTTGTGGGGAAAAGTGCGCAGACCTCTGCAGAGTATATAAACTAACCATGGTTAGTCGTGTCCCCGATTATGGACATCTTGAGTATCTGGTACTTGAAATATTGATTTGATCTCATCACTCTAAATAAATTTGTTGGGATGTTAATGACTACTTTAATTGGGATTGAGTTGGAGGAACCTTCTCAATGATGTTTCAACTACGATGATAGTTAAAATAAAATATATTCCTTTGTTGTAGGGAAAAATTGACTTTTCACAAAAACAATATACCATAGAGCCTCCACCAGCCATATATGCATGTAGTGATAGCATTTATCTGTTCATTCTTCTCTTGTGTTACATTACTATCATATTCCATGTGCTAACCCGTTTTCAGGCTACAACGTATCATGTTGCAGACTTTTCAGACGACGAGTAAGATGTCGTAGGTCGTTTTTCATGCACTCAGCTATGCCGTTGGAATTGATGGACTCACTTTATCTTCCAAGTCTTCCGCTGTTATCGTAATTAGATGGCCTTAAGCCATACTTATTGTAATAAGTTCTCTTTTGAGACATTCGATGTAATAAGTGCATGATTGCTACTCTGTTATAAATCCTTCGAGTACTGTGTGTGTCAGCATTACGGATCCAGGGATGGCACTGAAGCACGGAGACTTGAACATCTGAGGTCGGGTCACTACAGGTGTGTACAGAAAGGATGATTGTGGTAGACTGAAAAGCAAAGACTCTAATTATACACGACGCTCCAAGAAAAACACATATCATGTGGTGAATAAAAATATAGCCTGAAATAAAGTTACCGATAGATGAAGACGAAAGAGGGGATAAATAACGAGTAAAGTTACCGATAGAATATATTACTAAATATTATATATAAAGAGTGTGGAATAATGGTGGATCGGTGTGCGGAATTGTCCTAGGCAATTATTAACAAGACCGATAGTCGTCATTGCCATTTCATATGAGGGAGAGGCATAAGATAACATACTTTCTTTACTTGGATCATATGCACTTATGATTGGAACTCTAGCAAGCATCCACAACTATTAAAGATCATTAAGGTAAAACCCAACAAAAGATATCTACTCAAAACATCATAGGATAGCCACACATCATTGGATCATAATATGTGGCATAAAGCACCATGTTCAAGTAGGGATTACAGTGGGGTGCGGGAGAGTGGACCGCATAAAAGACATGAGGATGGTGATGCTGATGGTGATGTTGATGAAGACGATCATCGCGGCGATGATTCCCCTCCCGATGGCACTCTGATGCCACCGAGAGAGAGGAGGAGAGGTTCTCCCACTTGTGCTTCCTCCTCCATGGCCTCCCCCCTGGATGGGGAGAGGTTCTCCCTCTGGTCCTTGGCCTTCATGACGATAAGGGCCCCTCCGGGATCCTCCTCCATGCCCTCCGGTGATAATGGCCCCCTCCGGCAGGGTGCCGAAGAGGGCCTTGATTGGTTTTCGGTGGCTACGGAGGCTTCTGGCGACGGAACTCCCAATCTAGGTTTCTTTCTGGATGTTTTGGGTTATATAAAAGGTGTTGGAGTCGGGAACAAGGCAGGGGGTCACCGGGTTGTCCACGAGGCAGGGGCGCGCCCAGGGGGGGTGGGCATGCCCCCACCCTCATTGGCAGCCCAAGACTCTTCTGGCCCAATTCTTTTACTTCCTGGCCTTCTTCTGGTCCAAAAATAAGCTCCGTCAAGTTTCAGGTAAATTGGACTCAGGTTGGTTTTCCTTTTCTGCGATACTCAAAAACAACGAAAAAACAAAAACTGGCACTGGTCTCTAGGTTAATAGGTTAGTCCCAAAAATCATATAAAATAGCATATAAATGCATATAAAACATCCTAGATGGATAGTATAATAGCATGAATACTTCATAAATTATAGATACGTTGGAGACGTGTCAGCATCCCCAAGCTTAATTCCTGCTCGTCCTCGAGTAGGTAAATGATAAAAGAAATAATTTATGAAGTGTGAAAGATAGGAAGTGCATAAGTTTCATCAATGATAGTTCCAATCACTTTTTCTAGCATCATTATATATCATAACAGTAGCTCATTTTCATAAAGCTTTTCATGATCAACTGACAAGCTATTCACATGTTAAAGTATAGATCATAAATTTTCTAGGCACTAACAAACTACATTCTCAGTCATCAAACAATTGCGATTCATCTTATTTTTAGGAAGGGTCTATGTCAGAGCTTTGATTTAGCAAACTCCACATACTCAACTATCATTTAATCTTTCACAATTGCTAACAGTGACGTGATATTTATGGGTTCAGTGTTTTAATAGGACACAGAGAAAGATAGGGGCTTATAGATTCGCCTCCCAACCTTTTACCTCAAGGGTAATGTCAACAATAATAGTTCATGATAACTTACATCCAATTGGATATATATATCAGGATCTTTCCAACACAATGTGCTTGCCAAAGGATAAAATGTAAAAAGTAAAGGTGAAGATCACCATGACTCTTGCATAAGGGTAGAAGATAAAAGTAAAATATAGGCCGCTCGCAGAGGAAAGCAGAGGTTGTCATGCGCTTTTATGGTTGGATGCACAAAATCTTAATGCAAAAGAACGTCACTTTATATTGCCACTTGTGATATGGACCTTTAACATACTGTAACACCCTCGATGCGGCTATATCTCGTACGTGTCGAAGCACGACTTGGAGGCATAATCGCATTGAAAGCAATGTCGCAAGTGAGGTAATCTACACACAACCCATGTAATACATAAGGGAAAACGATACATAGTTGGCTTACAATCGCCACTTCACATAATTACATGAATAAAGCATTACATCATCCAGATACACTCAAGGTCCGACTATGGAACCAAAATAAAAGAAGACTACCCCAAATGCTACACAGATCCCCGATCGACCCCAACTAGGATCCACCACTGATCAACTAGAGCAAAACAACACAAAGGACAAGATCTTCATCGAGCTCCTCCTTGAGCTTGGTTGTGTCACCTTCTCGGTAACATCGGCACCTGCAAACATGTTTTGGAAGTATCTGTGAGTCATGGGGACTCAACAATTTCACACCCTCACGATCAAGACTATTTAAGCTATAGGAAGGGTAAAGGTATGATGTGGAGCTGCAGCAAGCAACTAGAATATATGGTGGCTAAACATACGCAAATGAGAGCGAGAAGAGAAGGCAAAAGCACGGACGAACAACTATGATCAAGAAGTGATCCTAGAAAAACCTACGTCAAACATAACTCCAACACCGTGTTCACTTCCCGGACTCCGCTGGAAAGAGACCATCACGGTTACACACGCGGTTGATGTATTTTAATTAAGATCAACTTCAGGTTTTCTACAACCAGACATTAACAAATTCCCATCTGCCCATAATCGCAGGCACGGCTTTCGAAAGTTCAAATCCCTGCAGGGGTGTCCCAACTTAGCCCATCACAAGCTCTCACGGTTAACTGAGGATATTCCTTCTCCCAAGATAATCCGATCAAGCTCGGCATCCCGGTTACAAGACATCCTCGACAATGGTAAAACAGGTCCAGCAACACCGCCCGAATGTGCCGACAAATCCCGATAGGAGCTGCACATATCTCATTCTCAGGGCACACTCAGATGAGCAGTCCGTACAACTAAAACCAGCCCTCGAGTTTACCCGAGGTGGTGCTGCAAGGGGATCTAGTTTTGACCAACACTTAGAGGAGCACTAGCCCGGGGGGGTTAAAATAATGATGACCCTTGAGTCTGCAGAACCCAAGGGAAAGAAAAGGCTAGGTGGCAAATGGTAAAACCAATGTTGGGCATTGCTAGAGGAGTTTTATTCAAGGAGAACTATCAAGGGGTTCCCATTATAACCCAACCGCGTAAGGAACGCAAAATCCGGGAACATAACACTGATATGACGGAAACTAGGGCGGAAAGAGTGGAACAAAACACCAGGCATAAGGCCGAGCCTTCCACCCTTTACCAAGTATATAGATGCATTAATTAAATAAGAGATATTGTGATATCCCAACAAAATATCCATGTTCCAACATGGAACAAACTCCAATCTTCACCTGCAACTAACAATGCTATAAGAGGGGCTGAGCAAAGCGGTAACATAGCCAAACAATGGTTTGCTAGGATAAGGTGGGTTAGAGGCTTGGTTCAACAATATAGGAGGCATGATAAGCAAGTGGTAGGTATTGCATCATAGGCATAGCAGAAGAGCGAGCAACTAGGAAGCAAAGATAGAAGTGATTTCGAGGGTATGGTCATCTTGCCTGAGATCCCGCAAGGAAGAAGAACGAGTCCATGAAGAAGACAAACGAACGTAGTCGAACGGATCCTCACAAACACGACATTAACAGAACTAACCCGAAGAAGCGACACCGGAAAGAAGCAAACAACATAGTAAACAACCATCACATAAACATGACATGATGCACAACCAAGTATGATGCATGTTCGGTTTAATGAGGCATGGCATGGCAAAGTGCACAAACAATCCTATAAATTAAGTGGAGCTCAATATGCAACTCTATTGCATATTGACAAAACTCCACAACCAAGTTGTTTAGTTCGATCTCGTTTAAGTACCCAACAATATTAAATGTTGATTAACATGGCAAGGGGTGAAGCACAACAAAACTACCTATCTAGGCAAGTTTAAATGAGGCCGGAAACAACGAACAACAATTCCGGTAAAACCCCATATGCAAATTTGAAGGTTTGGTACTGTTCTGCCCTAAACATAATTTTAGAGTTATTAAACATGCAAAGTAATGTCACCATGTTAAACTAGGTATTTTTCTACCCCATTTACATATAAAGTTTATTAAAATCCGAGGCACGGTTATTTAGTTATGAATTAAATCATTTTAGCACGCATATGAGCAAAATAATGCAAAGATTAGTTTAAACATTTTAAACGTAGATGAAAGTTGCAAATTATTAAACTATGCAAAATTCTAAGCAAGTAGCATATATAATTTATTTAGATCTGATGCACGGTTGGTGAGTTATGATATGCATGATGTGCAAGGGTGTTTCTGCAAAACTACACTCTCTGGAAAAAATAGGAAAATCGTAGAAAGGAAAAAAAATAAGCCACGGGCCGAAACTGGCTGGGCCACCATAGAGCAGAGGGGCTGGAGGAGCTGCTCACTCATGGGCTAAGGCCCGGTTCGGTGGTGAGGCGGGCAGGCTTGGAGCTGGGCCAAGCAGGAGGCCACGACTGGGCTGGATCGCGCGAGGGGGAAGGCGCGGGGCAGTGGCCCTCATCTGCAGGGCGGTGGCGGCATGGACGAGGTCCGGCGACGAGCGATGAAGTCCGGAGAGGAGGCAAAGTGCGGGACGAGGCGATGAACTCCAGGTCGCGGGGACAAGCGGGAAGGAGCTCGGGGCAGGGGCGCCTGCGGAGCTGTGTGCGCACGGCGGCGGCACGGGCCCGGTGCGGTGCGAGGCGGGCTGTGGATGGGCCTCGCGGGCCTGGCGCGGTGGATCAGAAGCAGGGAGGCGACGTGGCTGTGCGCCATTGGCTGGAGGCGGCTGGCTGGCGGTGGCGCAGCGAATGGGAGCTCGCCAAGTGGTGGGGACGCGGTGGCTGGCGACGGGATTTGAGGAGAAGGTGGCTGGCGGCTGCGGGGATCCCGAGGGGAGGCTAGAAGTAGGTGGAGGGGGGTTAGGGTTCCAAAAATGGAAGGGTAAGGTCTATATATAGACACATGGACTAGGTTAGGGGGATTTGGGGGCTTCCGGAGCCTTCCGATCACGATCCGATGGCATCGGTCGGAGTGGGGGGCTAGGTGGACAGTGGGTTAGGCTGAGAGGAGAGAGACGGAAATGCAGTCCGGCAACCGTTTCCAGAGACCAAAAACGTCCGACGTGTGCCCGGCTGTAATGCCGCTATAGTTATCCCTTGGGGCATCAAACGATCTCCGAATGCGATGAAACTTGACAGGCGGTCTCTCTACACTATAATGAGACCACACGTCAACTCTCATCCCATTCCAAGAACATTTTCCGGCCACTTATAAAATACTATTTCGGACATGCTGCGGGTGCGTGCAAGTGTGGTTGGGCTCAGAACGGACAACAGAGAGAACTCGGAGAACCCGGACGAATGCAAGTTTTGAAAACATGAAGATGCGATGCGGATGATGACATGGCCATATGAGACACGCAAGCAAAATACAAGGCAACAACAGCGAACACCTGGGAGACACCTGGCGCGACGGTCTCGGGGCGTCACAACACTCCACCACTACAAGAGGATCTCGTCCCGAGATCTAGGATGGCACCAGAGGGTAAATAGAAGAGGAAGAGAAGAGGTAAAACTAATTGCTTCTTTGACAAATGATTGAAACCACGAACCTTGCGAGGTTGAACAAATTGAAAGAAAGAATACAACAAAGATGAACAAAGTTGAAAACACTCTGTTAGAAAATAGGAACAAGGAACATTACTAGAACCTTGTAGGTTGAAAGACATAAGAAAAAAGGGTTGGAATGGACAAGAAGTACATGCAAGCACTCCGATTGAAATGAGATGTACAAGGAATGATAAAGGTCAATTACGACAACACTCCGGTTAAAACAAGATAGAGGAGGAAAAAAATGATATAATTTGGATAGCACTCCGACTGTAAATGGAAAGAAGTGAACAAGAGCTTGACAAGATGAGAAGATACTTGATGAAATTAACAACACACTGCCTCCGGAACTATTGAAAGAATGGCACAAGGGTTAAGAGCGATTTCAGACAGCACTCCGGTTGAGAAGGAAGGCAAAACTTGACAAGATGAGAGGGCTCAAATGAAATGACGACACTCCGGTTAAATGGATAAGCATGAAAAGAATATGATCCTCACCATCCGAGATGATGAGAGAAAAGAGAAATATCACAATGCCTCCGAATGAAGGAATAGAAGGTAGATCGTCGGAACAAAAGAACGGAGAAGAAAAATGACAACTTCTACCACAAATGAGTTGGGAAAGCACTCTTCCAAGAAGGTTATAACGGAGTTGTCGGAAACCAACAAAGAAAAGAGTAAGCTTGTTGTGGGCTTATGGAAAACATCTCGAAATCTTGAGGTGAAATTCTGCCACTAACGGAAAATGACAGACTGGATTGATATGAACAAGGAGATGACAAACTTATTTCACCGGGAGAATAAATGAGGAATTTGGGTCATTTATAAGCACCATAAATAGCAACAATCCTTAGGTTAAGCTTTAGGTGAAATATAACCCAAGATAACTCCAATGTAGAGATTAATGGATTTAAAATACCTCATTCTTAACAACATGTGAATCATGAGCCATGAAATCAAATTATCAAGAATGACATAATACCACCTCGAATGATACGGTTGAAAGAATTGCACTTGGAAATGCAAGATAAAGAATACTTGAGCTCCTTAGAAAAGAATCTCGATGAACACTTCGAGAAGGAAATAGATCCTTGATGAATCACCATGTAGCACCTTCATGAAGAACTCTGATAAACAAAAAGAATAACGAAAATAAAGAGAAGTTGGAAACACAAGGTGAAACCTTGTAATGATTTAGATGGATCTTTGCGACGAGATAAAGAGCAAACTTGGAACTCCGGAAAAGAAAGATGAACAAATGGAAACAAGAATTTAATGAGCCTCCGGAATAGGGAATTGAGTTCACTCGATGAAACAAAAATAAGAATTACATCATGCGTATCCTTCACCAATTTAAATTGATGACAAACAACGGATTTGGCATACCACTTATTATCGAGGAAAGGATTAAGATAGATATCGCGCTAACTTGGGAAAATATTGAACGAACGACCGGTAGGATAGAAATAACAAATAAATTGATATGATAAATGAAAGAAGAGAAACTTGAATAAACCACCGTAAGAACTGGAAATGAACGATGAAAAGGGATGAATCACTGGTAAGAATTAGCAAATGAACGAAGATACATGAGAGAGTTTAGATACAAAAGAACGAAGAGATCATGAACTGATTAGAGGATATTTGAATGACGCACCAGTAAGATTTAGAGAAAGAGAGCTGAAAACTGAGAATGAATACTTCTGAGGTGGTGGCCTTCGGAGAAACAAAATGAAAAGACTCTTGAATTTCTCCGGATGGATGAAAAGAATTCTCACAATCAAAAACAATTATGAGAGGTTGGCATCAAGCTAGATCCATGAATCTTTGAGAGAGCGGATAGATATGGAGGAAAAGTCTTCTTCGGTCTTCAAAACCTGAGAATGACGACGAGAAACACCAACAAGAATTATTGAGGCACTCCAGAATGAAGAATGGAAAAGTTGAGCCAACAAAGAAAATAAATTGAGAGATCTTGGAGAAACACATCTGACTGATGAAAAAATCATTCTTACGTCACACTTCAAAAAGAATTTGATGGTAGCTCCGGGAAAATAGAAGAGGCAGGTAAGATCTTGGAAAAAGACCTGTTGGTTAGGGCCCACTCAAAAGATACACCGTAGAACAATTACTCGAAAGAGAGATAGCACTGGTTGGATAAAAAGGCTCGAATGAGATAACATCCTCGAAAGAGCTTGAATGAATGCAGAGTGGAAACACGAATCTTCGAGATATCGTGAACACTCTAGAACAATTGAATAGCGAGAGGTGAATGATTAAGAATTGCACCGGCATGAGAAAACATTGAAATGAGGAAAAGATATGATCAACACAGAAAACTTGAATTGAATCCACCGGAGAAGAAAGAGAACGAACAATGATGAACTTGAGGCTCCGTTAGGATCTTCATGAGAATCACTGGATAAGAAAATTGACGGAAAAGGAATGGAGAGGCTTCCCATCAATAAAGGATACTTCAATAAGACATCTGAGTCATTGAAGAAAACAAGGGAGGGAGGGCGGGAAAAAAACAAAGACAACTTGGGATGGATGAAACGAACACCGTTGAGAAAGCTGAGATTGAATCTTGCGGATATTGAAAATGAACGGATCCGCTTGAAGAGAAAACACATCGGTTGAACAAGATTGACATGACAATCTCGATTATCATGAAGGATTGGTATTCACATCGGAGTATGAGACCACCATTTGGGGAAAGTATGGAATCAACATTTGACTTTGAAGCAACTCGAATACCACAACTCAAAACGAAACAAAAAGGATTGGCTTGCAAAATAAGCCGGAACAAACATATGATAGAGATTTAGTTCGAAGTTTTTGTGGTGGGGCCTACACGGGCTCGATTGTACAGCACCATCATGTACAAGGCAGTGCACATGACATACGAAGCATCCCCGAGTCGGCATAGCCAAGGACTCTATAAGACACAACGAGACCACTGTAAAACCAACCGTGAATAGGCGGACCACTAGACGTCGAACCCCAATTTCATATCATACCTTTGTCGGAAAGATATCCTAAGAGCTACTTGAATTCCCACTTATAAACTCCCGAAATTTTCTGGTTATGCAATCATGTGTTGGGGATACAGGGGAAGCATAATATGTCACCCAAAACTAGCAAATCCTACATCCACCTGTATCTGTCCTTCAACACATAACCAAGAAACCTTCGAAAATCGTTTACCTCAACCTTCGAAAAACATCCATTATACAAGTTATGGCAATACTCCCAAACTCCCGCCCAAGTATTGGGTGGTGTCGAGGTTATCTCACCAACAACTGCATAAAAGAGATTTTCGATGTCGGCGATACTAAACTCAGGTATTCCAGAACTGCAACGATAAAATTGTGACGACAACACCTCAGAGCTCAACTCCCCGGGACACTGCCACAACCCCTAAATGACAGGAGGCACCAAGAACAATGTTCTCTTCACAAATCGATTGGAATGATTCCAAGATACCCGCGTGATCCTAAAAAAAATTTAGTGAAATTTGAGAAGAGAAGAGTCAAAACTCTACGTCGGGATGCCTTACCAGAGCGATGAAGGGACTGGGTAGTAAAAAGAATTCCTAAACTCTCCGATATATAATTCCTAAATGACTCAAAACATTTCTCTAGAATCAACAACGCCAACGATTCGATCAAGCAGGGGGCTCCTAAGGTCGAGGAAGGCTCTGATACCAACTTGTAACGCCCTCGATGCGGCTATATATACTTCGTGTCGAAGCACGACTTAGAGGCGTAACCGCATTGAAAGCAATGTCGGAAGTGAGGTAATCTTCACACAACCCATGTAATACAAAAGGGAAAAAGATACATAGTTGGCTTACAATCGCCACTTCACACAATTACATGAATAAAGCATTACATCATCCAGATACACTCAAGGTCCGACTACGGAACCAAAATAAAAGAAGACTACCCCAAATGCTACACAGATCCCCGATCGACCCCAACTGGGCTCCACTAATGATCAACTAGAGCGAAACAACACAAAGGACAAGATCTTCATCGAGCTCCTCCTTGAGCTTGGTTGCGGCACCTGCTCAGTAACACTGGCACCTGCAAACTGGTTTTGGAAGTATCTGTGAGTCACGGGGACTCAACAATCTCACACCCTCGCGATCAAGACTATTTAAGCTTATAGGATGGGTAAAGGTATGATGTGGAGCTGCAGCAAGCGACTAGCATATATGGTGGCTAAACATACGCAAATGAGAGCGAGAAGAAAAGGCAAAAGCACG
Organism: Triticum aestivum; assembly: GCF_018294505.1. Classification (NCBI taxonomy): domain Eukaryota; kingdom Viridiplantae; phylum Streptophyta; class Magnoliopsida; order Poales; family Poaceae; genus Triticum; species Triticum aestivum. Next base: position 307,696,527 of record NC_057803.1, on the reverse strand, counting down.
GACGAACAACTATGATCAAGAAGTGATCCTAGAACAACCTACGTCTAACATAACTCCAACACTGTGTTCACTTCCCGGACTCCGCCGGAAAGAGACCATCTCGGTTACACACGTAGTTGATATACTTTAATTAAAATCAACTTCAGGTTTTCTTCAACCGGACATTAACAAATTCCCATCTGCCCATAACCGCGGGCACGGCTTTCGAAAGTTCAAATCCCTGCAGGGGTGTCCCAACTTAGCCCATCACAAGCTCTCACAGTCGACAAAGGATATTCCTTCTCTCAAGACAATCCGATCAGGCTCGGCATCCCGGTTACAAGACATCCTCGACAATGGTAAAACAAGTCCAGCAACACCGCCCGAATGTGCCGACAAATCCCGATAGGAGCTACACATATCTCGTTCTCAGGGCACACTCAGATGAGCAGTCCGTACAACTAAAACCAGCCCTCAAGTTTCCCCGAGGTGGCGCTGCAAGGGGCTCTAGTTTGGACCAACACTCAGAGGAGCACTGGCCGGGGGGGGGGGTTAAAATAATGATGACCCTTGAGTCTGCAGAACCCAAGGGAAAGAAAAGGCTAGGTGGCAAATGGTAAAACCAATGTTGGGCATTGCTGGAGGAGTTTTATTCAAGGCGAACTGTCAAGGGGTTCCCATTATAACCCAACCGCGTAAGGAACGCAAAATCTGGGAACATAACACCGATATGACGGAAACTAGGGCGGCAAGAGTGGAACAAAACACTAGGCATAAGGCCGATCCTTCCACCCTTTACCAATTATATAGATGCATTCATTAAATATGAGATATTGTGATATCCCAACAAAATATCCATGTTCCAACATGGAACAAACTCCAATCTTCACCTGCAACTAACAATGCTATAAGTGGGCCTGAGCAAAGCGGCAACATAGCTAAACAACAGTTTGCTAGGACAAGGTGTGTTAGAGGCTTGGTTCAACAATATAGGAGGCATGATAAGCAAGTGGTAGGTATCGCAACATAGGCATAGGAGAAGAGCGAGCAACTAGAAAGCAAAGATAGAAGTGATTTCGAGGGTATGGTCATCTTGCCTGAGATCCCATAAGGAAGAAGAACGAGTCCATGAAGAACACAAACGAACGCAGTCGAACGGATCCTCACAAATGCAACATTAACGGAACTAACCCGAAGAAGCGACACCGGAAAGAAGCAAACAACATAGTAAACAACCATCACATAAACATTACATGATGCACAACCAAGTATGATGCATGTCCGGTTTAATGAGGCGTGGCATGGCAAAGTGCACAAACAATCCTACAAATTAAGTGGAGCTCAATATGCAACTCTGTTGCATATTGACGAAACTCCACAACCAAGTTGTTTAATTCGATCTCGTTTAAGTACCCAACAATATTAAATGTTTATTAACATGGCAAGGGGTGAAGCACAACAAAACTACCTATCTAGGCAAGTTTAAATGAGGCCGGAAACAACGAACAACAATTCTGGTAAAACCCCATATGCAAATTTGAAGGTTTGGTACTGTTCTGCCCTAAACATAATTTTAGAGTTATTAAACATGCAAAGTAATGTAACCATGTTAAACTAGGTATTTTCCTACCCCATTTACATATAAAGTTTATTAACATCCGAGGTACGGTTATTTAGTTATGAATTAAATCATTTTAGCATGCATATGAGCAAAATAATGCAAAGAGTAGTTTAAGCATTTTAAACATAGATGAAAGTTTCAAATTATTAAACTATGCAAAATTGTAAGCAAGTTGCATATATAATTTATTTAGATCCGATGCACAGTTGGTGAGTTATCATATGCATGATGTGCAAGGGTGTTTCTGCAAAACTACACTCTCTGGAAAAAGTAGGAAAATCGCAGAAAGGAAAAAAATAAGCCACGGGCCGAAACTGGCTGGGCCACCACAGAGCAGAGGGGCTGGAGGAGCTGCTCACTCATGGGCTAAGGCCTGGTTCGATGGTGAGGCGGGCAGGCTTGGAGCTGGGCCAAGCAGGAGGCCGCGACTGGAATGGATAGGGCGAAGGGGAGGCGGCCCGCGCGAGGGGGATCTCATCCCCGACCTCCCGCCGAGGCCGAGGCGAGCCATGGTGGCGGCGGCAGGGACCGGTGGTGGCCTAAGGTGGCGGGGCGAGGTGGTACCGGCAGGAATGGATAGATCCGGGACTGGGGAAGCCGGATCCGGTGTCAGAGGTGGCCGGCGGCGCTCGGGGAGGCTCCAGATGTGATGAACGATGCCCTGGAGAGAGAGAGAGAGATTGGGTGAGGACAAGCAGGAGACACAGGGAAGGAAGAGGGAGGCGCGGGGCAGCGGCGCTCATCTACGGGGCGGTGGCGGCCTGGACGAGGTCCGGCGATGAGTGACGAAGTCTAGCGAGGAGGCAAAGTGCGGGATGAGGCGACAAACTTCAGGTGGCGGGGACGAGCTAGAAGGAGCTCGGGGCAGGGGTGCCTGCGGAGCTGTGTGCGCACGGCAGCAGCTCGGGCCCGGTGCGGTGCGAGGCGGGCTGTGGATGGGCCTCGCGGGCCTGGCGCGGTGGATCAGAGGCAGGGAGGCGACGTGGCCGCGCGCCATTGGCTGGAGGCGGCAGCTGGCGGTGGCGCAGCGAATGGGAGCTCGCCAAGTGGTGGGGACGCGGTGGCTGGCGGCTGCGTGGATCCCGAGGGGAGGCTAGAAGTAGGTGGAGGGGGTTAGGGTTCCAAAAATGGAAGGGGAAGGTCTATATATAGACACATGGACTAGGTTAGGGGGATTTGGGGGCTTCCGGAGCCCTCCGATCATGATCTGATGGCACCGGTCGGAGTGGGGGGCTAGGTGGAGAGTGGGTTAGGCTGAGAGGAGAGAGACGGAAATGCAGCCCGACAACCGTTTCCAGAGACCGAAAACGTCCAACGTGTGCCCGGCTATAATGCCGCTATAGTTATCCGCTGGGGCATCAAACGATCTCCGAATGCGATGAAACTTGACAGGCGGTCTATCTACACTATAATAAGACCACACTCAAACTCTCATCCCATTCCGAGCATATTTTCCGGCCACTAATAAAATACTATTTCGTACATGCCGCGGGCGCGTGCAAGTGTGGTTGGGCTCAGAACGGACAACGGAGAGAACTCGGAGAACTCGGACAAATGCAAGTTTTGAAAACATGAAGATGCAATGCGGATGATGACATGGCAAGATGAGAGACGCAAGCAAAAGAGAAGGCAACAACAGCGAAGACCTGGGAGACACCTGGCGCGACGGTCTCGGGGCGTCACACATGCAATCCATCGCTTTTATTTCTTCCACATCACAAGATCATATAAAGCTTATTTTCTCCACCTTAATAGATCATACATATTTATAGGGCAATTTTTATTGCATGCACCGATGACAACTTACTTGAAGGATCTTACTCAATCCGTAGGTAGGTATGGTGGACTCTCATGGCAAAACTGGTTTAAGGAATGTTTGGTAGCACAAGTAGTATCTCTACTTGGTGCAAAGAATTTGGCTAGCATGAGGGGGAAAAGCAAGCTCAACATGTTGGATGATCCAAGACAATATACTTTATTTCGGATATAAGAAAACATAACCCATTACGTTGTCTTCCTTGTCTGACATCAACCTTTTAGCATGTCATATTTTAATGAGTGTTGACAATTACAAAAGATGTCCAGGACAGTATATTTATATGTGAAATCTCTCTTCCTTCAATATTCTTTCATGAATTGTTCAAGTGACCAATTATATGTTTGCTAACTTTCAATAAGTTTAGTACATATACTTATTCTGTGTGAAGTCATTACTCCCCATGGTATAAGCATATGAAACATATATGAATTGAGATTTATGATATTCAATTCATTCAACCATTTACTCATAGGATATATGTGAAGCACGTGAGTAAATGACAAACTACTCCAAAAAGATATAAGTGAAGGACACTGAGTGGTCAAATAATTAACTAGCCATGGGAGGATTCCCCTTTCTTTCATTCAAGATTTCAGATCCATAAAGCAAATCACTACCTTCAGGTACTGTTTTGCACTCATTATAAATTCATATTGGTGTAATATCTACTGTATTCCAACTCATCCATGGTTCATACCCTCCGATACTACTCATAGATTCATCTAAACAAGCAAACAACACATAGAAAACAGAATCTGTCTAAAATAGGACAGTCTGTAGTAATCTGGAGGTTTAGTAAACTTATGTAACTCCAAAAATTATGAACTAAATTTCAAAATTTGACCAATTTATAAGAAGTAATGTGAAAAACGTTTCAGATCCATTTGACTTTCCAGTAAAAAAATACAAAATCACGCGCTACAGCCAAAGTTTTTGTTTTTGTTCTGCACATAGTAAACCAGCAATCTAATCATTCTAAAACCAAAGATTGGCACATTATTTTTATAATACAATGGATATATATATAAGGGGATAATTATTTACAGAGAAACTTCCATGAAAAATTCTACATTGTTTCCGTGAGCATGAACACGAGTGCTCAAGGTCGACCCTCACTTCTTGAATGCATAACTTTCCAATCATTTCTCTTTTTGAAAAACTTTTTAGGCATGAGAGGCAAGTAATTTTTTTGTATTTTCATCATTTTAAAAAAATTGTATGTTTCACCCACAACTAAACAGAAAGAAAAAAGGAGAAACATAATCTAATTAGTGAAGAAAGCAAACAAGCACCCATGAGAATATCAACCCCACGCTATTGCTCCCCAGCAATGGCGCCAGAAAAGAGCTTGATAATCCCCAAGTGTAGGGAATCATTGTAGCAATTTCCAAAGGTGGAAGTGATAAGTATGGAGTGTCGAACCCACAAGGATCTAAAGGTAATATCAATATTCTCTCAAGCCCTATCTGCCACTAATAGGACTCTACGTACATCGAACATTTGCTTCCAACTAGCAACAAGAAATAAAACTATGTTGTGGGTATGAAGTGGATAACTTTGCATGATATCGGAGAGCTAAAATATGAAAGTAGGTGTTGTTATCATAAAGTTAGAATATAATACTAAATATTATAAATAGCGAGTGTGGAATAATGGTGGATCGGTGTGCGAAATTGTCCTAGGCAATTATTAACAAGACCGGTAGTCGTCATTGCAATTTCATATGAGGGAGAGGCATAAGCTAACATACTTTGTCTACTTGGATCATATGAACTTATGATTGGAACTCTATCAAGCATCCGCAACTACTAAAGATCATTAAGGTAAAACCCAACCATAGCATTAAAGCATCAAGTCCGCTTTATCCCATATGCAACAATCCCCTTACTCGGTTTTGTGTCTCAGTCACTCACCAACCCACTATAAGCGAATCATGAACGTATTGCAACACCCTACAGCGGGAATCCCTCACTCTTGCGCGACATGGAGGGCACCATAGGACAACACCAAAATAAAACATACAACTCGTACCAATCTAGATCATCAATCAACCCAAAGACAAAAGATATCTACTCAAAACATCTTAGGATGGCCACACATCATTGGATCATAATATGTGGCATAAAGCACCATGTTCAAGTAGGGATTACAGTGGGGTGCAGGATAGTGGACCGCGTAAAAGAGATGAGGATGGTGATGATGATGGTGATGTTGATGTTGATGAAGACGATCACCGCGGCGATGATTCCCCTCCCGATGGCACTCCGATGCCACCGAGAGAGAGGAGGAGATGTTCTCCCCCTTGTGCTTCCTCTTCCATGGCCTCCCCCTTGGATGGAGAAAGGTTCTCCCTCTGTTCTTGGCCTTCATGACAATAATGGCCCCTCCGGGATCCTCCTCCATGCCCTCCGGTGATGATGCCCCCCCCCCCCCGGCAGGGTGCCGGGGAGGGCCTAGATTGGTTTTTGGTGGCTACGGAGGCTTTTGGTGGCGGAACTCCCGATATAGGTTTCTTTCTGGATGTTTTGGGTTATATAAGAGGTGTTGGAGTCCAGAACAAGGCAGGGGGGTCTCCGGGCTGTCCACGAGGCAGGGGCGCGCCCAGGGGGGGTGGGCGCGCCTCCCACCCTCGTGGGCAGCCCAAGACTCTTCTGGCCTAGTTCTTTTACTTCCTGGCCTTCTTATGGTCCAAATATAAGCTCTGTCAAGTTTCAGGTAAATTGGATTCCGTTTGGTTTCCCTTTTCTACGATACTCAAAAACAACGAAAAAACAAAAACTGGCACTGGGCTCAAGGTTAATAGTTTAGTCCCAAAAATCATATAAAATAGCATAGAAATGCATATAAAACATCTTAGATGGATAATATAATAGCATGGATACATCATAAATTATAGATACATTGGAGACGTATCAGCATCCCCAAGCTTAATTCCTGCTCTTCCTCGAGTAGGTAAATGATAAAAGAAATAATTTATGAAGTGTGAATGCTATCAAGTGCATAAGTTTCATGAATGATAGTTCCAATCACTTTTTCTAGCATCATTATATATCATAACAGTAGCTCATTTTCATAAAGCTTTTCATGATCAAGTAACAAGCTATTGGCATGTTAAAGTATATATCATAAACTTTCTGGAAACTAACAAACTATATTCTTAGTCATCAAACAATTGCAATTCATCTTATTTTCAGGAAGGGTCTATGTCAGAGCTTTGATTTAGAAAACTCCACATACTCCACATACACAGAGAAAGATAGCGTCTTATAGATTCGCCTCCCAACCTTTTACCTCAAGGGTAATGTCAACAATAATAGATCATGATAACTTACATCCAATTGGATATATATATCAGGATCTTTCCAACACAATGTGCTTGCCAAAGGATAAAATGTAAAAAGGAAAGGTGAAGATCACCATGACTCTTGCATAAGGGTAGAAGATAAAAGTAAAAGATAGGCCCTTCGCAGAGGAAAGAAGAGGTTGTCATGCGCTTTTATGGTTGGATGCACAAAATCTTAATGCAAAAGAACATCACTTTATATTTCCACTTGCGATATGGACCTTTTTATGCAGTCCATCGCTTTTATTTCTTCCACATCACAAGATCGTATAAAGCTTATTTTCTCCACATTAATAGATCATACATATTTAGAGGGAAATTTTTATTGCATGCACCGATGACAACTTACTTGAAGGATCTTACTCAATCCATAAGTAGGTATGGTGGACTCTCATGGCAAAACTGGTTTAAGGAATGTTTGGAAGAACAAGTAGTATCTCTACTTGGTGCAAAGAATTTGACTAGCATGAGGGGGAAAAGCAAGTTCAACATGTTGGATGATCCAAGACAATAAACTTTATTTCGGATATAAGAAAACATAACCCATTATGTTGTCTTCCTTGTCCTACATCAACCTTTTAGCATGTCATATTTTAATGAGTGCTCACAATTACAAAAGATGTCCAAGATAGTATATTTATATGTGAAATCTCTCTTCCTTCAATATTCTTTCATGAATTGTTCAAGTGACCAATTCTACGTTTGCTAACTTTCAATAAGTTTAGTACCTATACTTATTCTGTGTGAAGTCATTACTCCCCATGGTATAAGCATATGAAACATATATAAATTCAGAATTATGATATTCAATTCATTCAAACATGTACTCATAGGATATATGTGAAGCACGTGAGTAGACAAACTACTCCAAAAAGATATAAGTCAAGGACACTGAGTGGTCAAATAATTAACTAGCCATGGGAGGATTCCCCTTTTTCATTCAAGATCTCAGATCCAATGATTTTATTCAAAAATCAAGTAAAATTGAAAATACGCTCCAAGCAAAACACATATCGTGTGACGAATAAAAATATAGCTCCGAGTAAGGTATACCGATAATTTTGAAGAGTAAAGAGGGGATGCCTTCCGGGGCATCCCCAAGCTTAGGCGCTTGAGTCTTCCTTGAATATTACCTTGGGGTGCCTTGGGAATCCCCAATATTAGGGACTTTCCACTCCTTATTCTCCTCATATCGATATCTCACCCAAAGCTTGAAAACTTCAATCACACAAAACTTAATGGAACTTCGTGAGATAGGTTAGTAGGATAAAGAGTAAACCAGTCACTTTGGTACTGTCAAAGACAAGGCTCATAATTTTTATCACACAATGACTACTGTACCATATCATTTCTACAATTTATATTGAGAAATATATGTCATAGAAACTAGAAAACAAGCAAACTATGCAATGAAAACAGAATCTGTCAGAAACAGAATAGTCTGTAATGATCTGAACACTAACCATACTTCTGCTACTCAAACAATTATGACATAAATTGGTGGACGTGAGGAATTTGTCTATTAATGTTCTGCAAAAAGAATCAGCACCAAATCCCTCTTCTGTAAAAAATGGCAGCTAATCTCGTGAGCGCAAAGTTTCTGTTTTTTACAGCAACATCACATTAACTTTCACCCAAGTCTTCCCAAAGGTCTTACTTGGCGCTTTATTGAAACGAAAGCTATAATACATGATTAGTACAGTAGATTAATCATGAGAACACACAAAAACAGTAAGGATAAATATTGGGTTGTCTCCCAACAAGCGCTTTTATTTAATGCCTTTTAGCTAGGCATGATGATTTCAATGATGCTCACATAAAAGATAAGAATTGAAACATAAAGAGAGCATTATGAAGAATATGACTAGAATATTTAAATCTAAACCACTTCCTATGACTAGGGATTTTGTGAGCACACAATTTATGGGAGATAGAATTAACTAGCATAGGAAGGCGAAACAAGTATAACTTCAAAACATTAAGCACATAAAGAGGAAACTTGATATTATTGCAACACCTACAAGCATATATTCCTCCCTGATAATAATTTTCAGTAGCATAATGAATGATTTAAAAAATATTACCATCACATAAAGCATTCTTTTCATGATCTACGAGCATAGAAATTTTACTACTTCTACATAAGCAAAATTCTCCTCATTCGGAATGGCGGGATCACTAGTTCCTAAAGTTGACACTCTTCCAAACCCGCTTTAGATGATAGTATTATTCATACTCCAAAAGATATAAGTGAAGTTCATGGAGCGTTCTTCAATTAATATAGACTAACCTATATCCAAGCTCAAACTGTAAAACTGAAGCACATGAAGCATTCTATAAAGCCATACTCAAAACATTTATGTGTAGATCAAAGAGCAATTCTATACGATCATACTTAGAAGATATAAGTGAAGCACATGAAGTGTTCTACAAATTGATGAAGGGACATCTCATACTTGCATGGTTCTTAAAGAAAAACACAAAGGACACAAATCATGTGAACAAGACAAAAACCACGGTATACCGATAATTTGTTGAAGAAGAAAGATGGGATGCCAACCTTGTCCCATTGAGGACACTCGGAGATGTAGTGGCCAGGCTTCTTGCATTTGTGGCATGTTCTTTTCTTGTGGTTGCGAGTGGAAGCCTCATCATTTCTTGAGCTGGATCTTGAAGGCTTTCCGAAGACATTCTTTTTGGAGAACTTCTGGAACTTCTTCACGAGCATAGCTAGCTCCTTTCCAATGTCTTCAGGATCCCCAGAACTATAGTCAGGCTCTTCTTCAGATGAGGAAGCAACCTTTGCCTTCAAAGCACTGGTTCGGCCATAGTTGGGGCCGTAGATTTCTCTCTTCTCAGAAAAATGGAACTCATGTGTGTTGAGCATCCTGCTACCTCTTGAGCATGCATTGGTTTTCCCTTGAAGAGGAAAGGGTGATACAGCAAAGTAGCGTAAGTATTTTGTAACATCCCGAAACACTAATTATTAGTTAAGCCAAATAACTTGCCATGTCATCATGATTAAGAAAGCCTAAATGAAGTTCAAGAATAAACCCACTTCAAAATGCAAGCAATTTTTTTCCAACAAACTGCCCAACAAAAATGTTACTCACACTCTGAACAATTCCCTAGTAATTTTCTAAGTGGAGCCAACATCAATGGACTTCTAAATTGACCACATCACTTATTTAAGTGGACCAACAACATATTGCTTGACCTTTTCAATTTCTCAAATGGTTCAAGCATTTCCAAATAGGCCCATACTTTGTGTGTCGTTTCAAAACAATGCCTTGTATTTATGTGCCAAGTGTCATGTGTAACAACAATTGTTTGCTTGCTCGAATAAATACAAAACAGTAGAAAAATACCTAGCAGCGAAATAAAAAGGGAAATAGAAACCTAGCTATTGTGCACTTGTAGCAGCGGTGTAGCCCACTGCTACAGTTCAAGGCCCAGCCCACTGCTACACTTCCAAGAGGTCTCCTCCTTCCTCCTGTTCATGGGGGAGCCGTGGCAGCCATCCATGGTGTCGGGCCACGCGCCGGCCATCCGGACGCCCACCCCCCTACAAAACCTCCTTCCCCCTTGGCCGAAACCCTAGACCCCCTCCCAAATCGTCCGCTCCCTCCTCCGTTCATGTTCTGGTAGAAGAACAGAAGCTCACGGACGCCTCCGCTCCTTGTCACCATGGCCGATGGCCTCCCTGATGGCCAGGACCGCCGCCGTCGTCCTCTTCGACTACGGGACGCGTTCGAGCCGGAGCACCTACATCGACTGGATCGAGCCGCCTTTGACCTCGGGACCTGACTCCATTCGCCGCCGCCACGTTGCTCCTCCAGTCCACCTCAACTCCCTGTGGCTTCCTCGACTACACCACGAGCTCACTGTGAGCTCCTTCCCCAAATCCCCCTTCTTCCCGCCTCGATTTTTTGCCGTAGCGGCCGCCCCCGAACTCGTCCGAGCTCCCGCATACGTGTATGTGCGTGATTGAGCCGCCGCTGCTCCTACCATTGCTGCCCACTACTCTGCTTGTTGCAGCTGCTGCTCCATCACGATGCCTACCGCACCCGCGCCGGCCACACCTCGCTCGCCCAACACCGCATCGCCGAGGGCCATCGTTGCTTGCCCGGCGCGCGTGCCCCGCTGCTCACGGCTGCGTTCACCTCGGCCTGGCCACTCGCCCAGCCATGGCCCCCCTGCTCCGACCGGCCGTAGCCTGCCGGCGCCACACGCCGGCGCCCTATTGCGCCTTCCGGCCACCCCGGTGCCGCTCACAACCGTTGCGCCCCAGGTCGTGCGCCTCACGTAGTCGCCGTGCCCTTGCCCGCGTCCGCACCCGTTGCCGCACTGCGCCCAGCACTCACCGCGCCCCGGCTGCCCTCTACTCTTCCCACGCGCACCCGCGTCCCGCGACCCACACGCCCCCGCTCACTGCTTCTTCCCCCGCGCCCGTCTCTTTCCTGCTTCTTGCGCCCCCTAGAGCCGTCGCTCGCGGCCGAGCCCGCCTTGGTTCGCCATCGGCCGCCGTGGCCGGGGCTCGCCCTGCTCCCCGCGTGCCCCTGCTGGCCGCCGGGCGAGGCTCAGCTGCCCCGTGCACACGCGCTTGCACAGCTGTGGCCATGGCTGGCTCTTTGCGACTGGAGCCGGCCCTCTTCATCTTAATTAGGCCATCTAATCACTATTAGTGCTAACTGCACCATCTAATACTCTATGAGGAGTGGAGCCCGCTGTTAATTAGAATATTAAATTAAGTTAATAATTCCTGAGTCCATGACACATGGGACTCACTTGTACTATTCATCTTTTGACTAGTCAAACATTGACTAGGTCAACACTGCTCACTGCCCCACCTGTCATCCTCTGTGACTAGCCCACAGTGGGTATAAAAGTAATTTACTGTTTTATTATTCGAATTAATAAATTCCAGAAAGTTTAGAAAATGAATAAAACTTTGAAAATTCATTAAAAATAATCCGTAACTCGGATGAAAAAGTTTTATATATGAAAGTTGCTCAAAACGACGAGACGAATCCGAATACGCAACCCATTCACCCGCCACACATCCCTAGCATAGTGAACATGCAACTTTCCCCCTCCGGTTCATCTGTCCAAAAATGCAAAACACCGGGGATACTTTCCCAGATGTTTCCTTCCTTCGCCGGTATTACCTATCCCTGCGTTAGGTCACCTCTAGCACCGCGCATTGCCATGTTACGCTTTGTGATGCCTTGATTGCTCCGTTATTTATTGTGTTCCCCCTCGGTTACTTCTTTCCGGTAGACCTCAATGATGCCGGCGACCCCCAGTTGGACTACGATATTAACGACCCCTCGTTCTTGCAAGAGCAACCAGGCAAGCCCCCCCCCCCCTTGATAACCACATATCGCCTACCCTCCTCTATGCTGCTTGCATTAGAGTAGTGCAGCATCTTACTGCTTTCCGTTAATCCTATTCTGATGCATAGCCTGTCATTGTTGCTACAACTATTGATACCTTAGCTGCAATCCTAAATGCTTACTATAGGATGCTAGATTATCATAAAAGGCCCTACATTCTTGTCTGTCTGCCATGCTATACTATCGGGTCTTGATCACGTCGGGTGGTGATCATGGGTATATACTTATACATATACACATACTATACAGGTGGTGACTAAAGTCGGGTCGGCTCGTTGAGTACCCGCAAGTGATTCTGATGTGGGGGCTGAAGGGGCAGGTGGCTCCATCCAGGTAGTGGTGGGCCTGAGTTCCTGATGGCCCCCGACTGTTACTTTGAGGCAGAGTGACAGGGCAGGTTGAGACTACCTAGGAGAGAGGTGGGCATGGCCCTGGTCGGCGTCTGTGGTTATTTCAAAATAACATGCTTAATGAGATCTTGGTATTTGATCTGAGTCTGGCCACTTGCCTATACGCACTAACCAACTACGCGGTAATAGTTATGAGCACTCGATGTCGTGGTACCAGCCGAAGCCTTTGTGACGTCAGCGACTGAGCGGCACGCGCCGGGTTGGACCGCGTAACGCAACTTCCTTTGTAATGGAGGTTGCTAGGTCTTCTCGCAGGCCGAGTTTGCAACGTGCAGGTGTGCAATGGGCCCAGACCCCTACGCCATAGGATTTAGACCGGCGTGCTGATCTCTCTGTTGTGCCTAGGTACGGCTGCGACGTGTTGATCTTCCGAGGCTGGGCATGACCTAGGAAAGTGTGTCTGGACAAAGAGGATCGAGCGTGTTGGGAAATGTGGTTCACCCCTGCAGGGAAGTTAATCTATTCAAATAGCCGCGATCTTCGGTAACAGGACGACTTGGAGTTGTACCTTGACCTTATGACAACTAGAACCGGATACTAAATAAAACACACCCTTCCAAGTGCCAGATACAACTGGTGATCGCTCTCTCACAGGGCGATGAGGGGAGGATCATCGGTTAGGATTCTTGCTATACGATGTTACTTGGTGAACTTACCATCTACTCTCTTCTTCTACTGCACGATGGAGGTTACAAGAAGTGTAGTCTTCGAAAGGACTAGCTATCCCCCTCTTATTCCGGCATTCTGCAGTTCAGTCCACATATGATACCCCCTTTTCCGTTTGATACCAATGCATACATATGTAGTGTGGTTCCTTGCTTGCGAGTACTTTGGAAGAGTAGTCACGGTTGCTTTGCTCCCCCTTTCCCCCTTTTCTATACCCGATTGCTGCGACTAGACGATGGAGTCCAGGAGCCAGACGCCACTATCAATGATGACTACTACTACACTGGAGGTGCCTACTACTACGTGCAGCCCGCTGACGACGACTAGGAGTAGTTTAGGAGGATCCCAGGAAGGAGGCATGCGCCTCTTTTGATATGTACCCTAGTTTGTGCTAGCCTTCTTAAGGCATACTTCTTTACTTATGTCTGTACTCAGATATTGTTGCTTCCACTGACTCATCTATGATCGAGCTCTTGTATTCGAGCCATCTGGCTTGTAATATGATGCTTGTATGACTTATTTTATTTGTAGAGTTGTGTTGTCATATCTTCCTGTGAGTCCCTAATCTTGATCGTACATGTTTGCGTGTATGATTAGTGTACGGTCAAATCGGGGGTGTCACATATTTCCCTCAGTTTTTGAGAACCAAGTTATCAATCCAGTAGGAGACTACACGCAAGTCACCTAGTACATGCACAAACAAACAAGAACCTCACAACCAACGTGATAAAGGGGTTGTCAATCCCTTCATGGTCACTTACAAAGTGAGATCTGATAGAGATAATAAGATCAATATTTTTGCTATTTTTGCTATATAGTTTGAAAAGTAAAGATTGCAAAATAAACGGGACATAAATAGCAAGTTGACGGGAAAGTAATATGATGTAAAGTAGACCCGGGGCCATAGGTTTCACTAGTGGCTTCTCTCAAGATAGCATATATTATGGTGGTTGGACAACTTTCTGCCGAGCAATTGATAGGAAAGCGCATATTTATGATGATATCTAGGCATGACCATGAACATAGGCATCACGTTTGTGTCAAGTAGACCGAAATGATTCTACATCTACTACTATTACTCCACACATCGACTGCTATCCAGCATGCATCTAGAGTATTAAGTCCAAAAGAACATAGTAACACATTAGGCAAGATCACATGATGTAGAGGGATAAACTCGCAATATGATATAAACCCCATCTTTTATCCTCGATGCCAACAATATAATACGTGCCTTGTTGCCCCTGCTGTCAGTGGGAAAGGACACCGCAAGATTGAACCCAAAGCTAAGCACTTCTCCCATTGTAAGAAAGATCAATCTAGTAGGCCAAACCAAATTGATAATTTGAAGATACATCCAAAGATATCAAATCATGCATATAAGAATTCGGAGAAGAATCAAATATTGTTCATAGATAATCTTAATCGTAAACCCACAATTCATCAGATCGCGGCAAACACACCGCAAAAAGAATTGCATCGAATAGATCTCCAAGAACATCGAGGAGAACTTTGTATTGAGATCCAAAGAGAGAGAAGAAGCCATCTAGCTAATAACTATGGACCCGAAGGTCTATGGTAAACTAGTCACATATCATTGGAGAGGCTATGGTGTTGATGTAGAAGCCATCCGTGATCGAATCCCCCTTCGGCAGACCACCGGAAAAGGTCCCTAGATGTGATCTCACGGGTACAGAAGGTTGTGGCGGTGGAAAAGTGGTTTCGTGGCTCCCCTAGATGTTTTCAGGGTATAAGAGTATATATAGGCGAAAGAAGTAGGTCGGTGGAGCTACGAGCGGCCCACGAGGGTGGGGGGCACACCGCCCTATCTCGTGGCCACCTCGCTACTTCCTTGATGTCCACTCCAATTCTCCTGGATTGCGTTTGTTCCAAAAAAGTTCCTCGCGAATGTTTCATTCCGTTTGGATTCCATTTGATATTCCTTTTCTACAAAACACTAAACTAGGAAAAAAACAACAATTTGCACTGGGCCTTCGGTTAATAGGTTAGTCCCAAAAATAATATAAAAGTGCATAATAAAGCCCATAGACATCCAAAACAGATAATATAATAGCATGGGACAATAAAAAATTATAGATACGTTGGAGACGTATCACCTCTCCAGTATGTCAGACGGATCAGGATCTTTGAAGTCGGGACATTCTGGTATCATCAGGGCCAAGGTGTCGAATGAGATGTCGAGTGATCTCAGGAGCTTCTTGATGATTTCGTGCTTGGTGATCTTAGTGGTGCCAAGTGTGCGACGCTCAATTGTGATATCAGTGAGCTGGACATTCTCATTTGTCGTTTCTCTTGAAGCAGTTGAAGAGGTTGCGAAGTACATCAATCCTTGAATCTCTCTGAGTTGAGATGCCTTCGTTGAGCTTGCAGAGCTGGTCCCACGCCAGCTTCACAGTTTCCAGTGCACTCACACGACCGTACTGCCTTTTGGTCAGATGACCATAGATGATGTTCTTGGCAGTCGAATCCAGTTGAATGAACCTATTGACATCAACAGCGGTGACACCTTCACCAACCTTGGGAATGCCATTTTGACGACATACCAGAGGTCAACATCAATGGGTTCAAGATCCATGCACATCTAATTCTTCCAGTAGGGGTAATCAGTGCCATCAAAGACCGGGCACACAGCGGAGACCTTGATTATTCCTGTAGTTGACATCGTTAAAACTCCAGGTGGTTAAACCAAATCACACAGAACAAGGGAGCAGCTTGCTGTGATGCCAATTGAAAGTCCTAGTTATCGACTAGAGGGGGGTGAATAGGCGATTTTAATGAAAGTCTTCGAAACATGAGGTCTTTGAAGACAAACAATAGAAATGAACCTATTGATACACAACGGAATATAGACTACAGTAGACAAGCCATAGTCAGGTAAGCAACGTAGTGAAAGTACGAAGACTATCAGCAACTAGGTAGTATGGATCAGGATGGAAGACAGTATGAAGCCAAATAGTAAATAGTCTTCACACAGTGAAGTCAATCAGATCAGACAAGCAAGCAATGACTTCATGGAGACAAACTGAAAGGTCAAGGGAAGTGGGAGATAGAACCAGTTGCTTGGTGGAGACAATGATTTGGTAGACCAGTTATAGTTGTTATGACAACTGTACATCTATTTAGGGAGGCTGAGATTTAACTCAGAAGACCACATGTTCACCTTATTCCCCTTGAACTAAGGACACCCAGTCCTCGCCCAATCACTCTGGTAAGTCTTCAAGGTAGACTTCCAAACCTTCGTGGACTTCGTTCACCGGCGATCCACAATGACTCTTGGATGCTCAGAACGCGATGCCTAACCGGTTGGAGGATTCATATTCCTCAAGTTTAACAAGTCTTTAGGTCACACAGACATAAAGACTTTAGTGATGCCTAACACTCTTTGGCTCTTTGTGTTTTGGGCTTTGTCCTCACAAGGATCTCTCTCTCAAATGCTTTGGAGGTGGGTTGCTCTCAAATGACAAAAGCCGTGCACTAACTTTGAGCGGCCACCTATTTATGGTGTAGGGGGTGGGCTACTTATAGCCACGAGGCAACCTGACTTGATATGGACGAAATGACCTTGGGTCACTAAGGAACCGACACATCTCCAACGATCGGATTTCAAACACATGCAATAGCTTGCCCTGGGCTACAAGCAAAGCTGACTCATCCAACTCTGGATAGAGATTTGCTCTCATTGTCTTCGCTCGAAGACATAGGATTTTGGTTGAGCATCACATCAGTCACTTTGAATTTGTTCACTTGGACCCCACTTAACAGTACGGTGGTTCCTATGACTCAACAAAGAAGAAAAGGAAACTACGAAACAACTATGTCATCGCACTCCATAGTCTTTAGTGAATGCCTTCATTTATTGAAGCCCCACCAAAAATCTCAACATTTTTGGACCTATCAAACATCCACTTCCTACTGAAACCCATTTGAATTAAATTAAAATGAGTTTGAATTCAATCTTCACACACATGCACACTTCTAATTTTCTTGGAACAAGCGCATTATTGTGAGTCCAGGAAAATCAACTCCATGCCCAAATTCTTTCTCCACCCATTTATTTCTCTCTTTTTATTTCCCTGTTTTTTCTGTAATGGAAGAGCATTGAGAGTAGGGAGAAAGAAGCAGATGTAGGATACTTGGCCAGGCCGGCCCAACCTCCCGTAAGGCCCACATAACCCTCCATGACCCTAGCTGATCCCCACACACGGCGACAACTGGATCCCCTTGTCATCCTCTCTTGCTCGTGCGCTGCCACTCGCACACAGAAGATCTCGCGACTGTACCCGCACCACCTTCCGGCTGCCAGCCGCCGCTCGTGGATGGCCCATGATCCGCTGTGAAATCCAACCACCATCATCCATGGCTGCGCTGCTATCATCTCCACCCATCCTCTGCTTGCCACCCTACCCTCTTCACGCGTGCACTCACGGATGCCTCCCATGGTGCCTGCACCTTGTGAGCTCCTTTTCCCCGGAGCTCCTTCATAACCAAGACCTAGTCATCAAGCCCCGCCGCCTACCCCTCTTGCCATAGCACACCACTGACGTGCATGCTCACCTCCGCCTTGCCTACTGCATCGTCGACCCGCCTCGCCTCGGTTCCCCTCCCCCCCTGCTACTTGTGAGATGCGTTGGAATTTCCCCAAAGAGGAGGGGATGATGCAGTTAAGTAGAGATAAGTATGCCCCCCAGTTCAGAGCCAAGGTTATCAATCCAGTAGGAGAAGCAAGCAACACCTCGTTAGCAGCACCTACACACAAAATAACAAATACTTGCACCCAACGCAAATGTGGGGTTGTTAATCCCTCGGCGGTTAGCTGCAAGGATTAAATCTTGTAGAGGTATATAGATAAATAAAACACAAAATAAAATAAAGTAAATAAAAATGCAGCAAGGTATTTTTGGATTTTATTATGTGATAAAAGTAGACCCGGGGCCATAGTTTTCACTAGAGGCTTCTCTCTTGAAAATATCATACGATGGGTAAACAAATTATTGTTGGGCAATTGATAAAAAGCGAATAATCATGACGATATCCAAGGCTATGATCATGTATATTGGCATCACATACGAGACAAGTAGATGGACTCCTGCTTGCATCCACTACTATTACTCCACCAATCGACCGCTATCCAGCATGCGTCTAGAGTATTAAGTTCATAAAGAATGGAGTAACGTCATAACTAAGATGATGTGATGTAGGAAAAGTAAACTCACACACGAATAAACCCCATCTTTTTATCCTTAATGGCAATGATACAAAATACATGTCATGTCCCTTTCTATCACTCGGATTGAGCACTGCAAGATCGAAACCCGTCACAAAGCACCTCTCCCATTGTAAGAAAAATCAATCAAGTTGGCCAAACCAAATCAATAGATCGGGGAGAAATACAAAGCTACAATAATCATGCATAAAAGAGTTCAAAGAAGACTCAAATAATATTCATGGATAATCTGATCAGAAACGCACAGTTCATCGGATCCCAACAAACACACCGTAAAAAGTGATTGCATCAGATAGATCTCCGAGAACATCGAGGAGAACATTGTATTGCAGATCAAAGAGAGAGAGAAAAAACCATTTATCTACTAACTACGGACCCATAGGCCTTTGGTAAACTACTCACACATCATTGGAAGGACATCTAGGTTGATGTAGAGCCCCTCCATAGTTAATTCCCCCTCCGGTAGAGTGCCAGAAAAGGCCTCCAGATGGGATCTCTCGAGAACAAAAGCTTGCGGTGGCAAAAAAGTATTTTGGGTGCCTCTCTGTTGGTTTCCCGATTTTAGAGAATTTATAGAGGAGGAATTTGGTCAAACGGGTGAACATGGGCCACACGAGCCACCAGGGCGCACCCATCCCACTCGGCGCGCCCTAGTGCCTCGTGGGCCCCTCCTTCATCTTCTGGCCATCTCCCAAAGCTTCCAGGGTCTCTTTTGTCCAAAAAAAAGATCTCCAAAAAGTTTCATGGCATTTGGATTTCGTTTGATACTGATATTCTATAAAACCAAAAATAGGCAAAAAACACAAGTGGCACTGGCACTAAGTTAATAGCTTTGTCCCAAAAATGATATATAATTGATTTTAATTGCATATAAAACATCCAAGATTGATACTATAATAGCATGGAAGAATCAAAAATTATTGATAACTTGGAGACGTATGAAGAATTCTCAGGCTTAATTCCTACTCGTCCTCGAGTAGGTGAATGGAAAAAATAGATTTTTTTTGATGTGGAATGTTACCTATCATATTCATCATATAATCTTTTTTTGTGGCATGGATATTTGGATTCGAGTGATTCAAAGCAATAGTTTATAGTTGGACATGAAGATATAGATACACAAGCATACTAACAAGCAACCATGTCTTTCAAAATATCAGCGCTAAATAATGTTATCCCTAGCCCATTATGCTCGGTCATTGATCCATTCATGAAACACATTGAACATTAGCTACGCCCAATGCAAAAGTATGACAATAGTGCTCTCAAGTTGGTTCTTTATAAGAGAAGATGGAGAGTCAACATAAAAATAAAAATGTATAAAAGTAAAATACATAGGCCCTTCGCAGATGGAATCGTAGATTTGCAGAGGTACCAGAGCTCAGTGTTTAAATAGAGATACAAATATTTTTTAGAGTCATTTTTCCTTTCAACGTCACAATGAAAAGTTTCCAATATCTCCCATGCTGGACACATTATATGGAGTTCCCAAACAGAAAATAAAGTTTACTCCCCTCCACCATTCATTCAGAATCCATGGCTAGCCATATCCACGGATGCCTTCCAAACTTTCAACTTTCCAACGGGGAGCTTATTATTATTATTATTTTTCATTTCAATTCATTTCAGGACTGGGCATCCCTATTACCTGCCACTTTCTGATGCAATGACAAGTGAATAAACTCTCATCATAAGAATAACCCATCTAGCGTGAAAGATATTCACCACCCCCTATCGCTTCAAGAGCAGTACATGCATACAAAATGGATAGTTTTTTTGAATGATTAGAGTTGGCACATGCAAATTTACTTGGAACGGCATGGAAATACCGTGTATAGGTAGGTATAGTGGACTCATGTGGCACAACTTTGGGTTTGAGGAATTGGATGCACAAGCAGCATTCCTGCTTAGTACAAATGGAGGCTGGCAAAAAGATTGAGGGGCAACCAACCGGAAAATGAAAATGGTCATAAACATGCATTGAGAATAACTAACACTAAATAATGCACCATAAGTCGGATATAACTTCGTTTCTTAACTATTGACTTTACGTGCATGCATAGGGAATCACAAACTTTAACACCAATATTCTTAATAAATAACAATTAATCACTAGCATAACTCGCATATTATCATCTCCATATCACAAAACTATTGCAAGAAATCAAACTTATCATATCGACTCATCTACATGAACGTTTTTATTATATCCATCTTGAATATCGATCACATTAGGACCAAATTCATATCTTGTGCAAATTTGTAATGTTGCTGATTTCAGGGACATAGAAATCTTCCAAGTCTTTGTCATGTCAATATTTTTATGCCATGTATTCATGTTGCTAGAGAGTGATCCGTGCCTCTTTTGAGCATGATCAGTTAGGATGTTTTGTAGATATGGTTGGGCTCTATCCATCCATGTCTTTGTTTGCAATTATAGAGAACCCTAGCTTGACTCAATTGAGCTCTCCTTTTGCTATAAAATGTTCCTGGCAGAATGTTTACTTGTTAAGCATTTTTGCCGAGCTTGTTGTAGTTGATCCATGCATTCTATGATGTTGCTCTTGCCATGTTTAGCTTCTATGCCATGTCTACTTGTTGGATGTATGCTTAGTTTGTCAGGCAATGCCTCGTGGTGAGTGCATCGAGCTCGCAAACATGCCTACTTAATATCTGTTTTGCCATGTTCCAGTTTCTACTAAGTCTGAATCCGTTAATGATAATTGCTAGTTTCACATGGTTGCCATTGTATTTTCTGATCCCTTTTGGCTTATGGTCAGTAAGGGACTTTTGTTGTATGCTTTGAGTACCTTCATTCCATGCCTTTCTTTGCCATGATATGTTCCTGTAACATGTTGTTATCTTGCTCTAAACATTGCTTCCTGATGTTAAATTCCTGACATGTTATTTTCACTAAGTCTGTAACCTGATATCTTTTGCACATTTGCCATGCTTGTTTGAACCTGCTATTGAGTGAATTAGCCATAGCTCAGTGTTCATCTTTTGTCAAGCATCTTGAGTGGATCCCTGCCATGTATTTTGTTGCAATATTAGAGTGCTGTAGTTGGTTGTTCTTGATGCATTTAGATGGCCTCATGCTGTTTCTCGCAGATCGGTGCCATATTTGTTTTGCTTGCCATTTGCAAACCGTGCATCCGATTCTGGTGATCTTTATATCGATTTAGACCGGAATCAGCTCCCCTTTCCAGTGGCACTCTTGGTTTTCCAAGTTGAGGCCATGTTCAATCTTTCCATTCCGGAACATGCATATGCATTGCATATCACATCCCGCATATCATGCCATGTTTTGCATCATGTTGATTGTGCATTGCACGTGGTTGATTGTGTCTCCCTTTGCTTGTGTTCTTGCTTTGGGTAGAGCAGGGAGACAAGTATGTGATCAAGGAGCCCGTTGAGTACGTTTACGAGGATCAAGCTAACGTCAACTCGGAGAACTTTGCAGGCAAGATGATCAATCCCTCGAGATTACTTCTATCTTTGCTTGCTAGATGCTTGCTCTTTTGCTATGCCTATGCTACGATACCTACCACTTGCTTATCATGCCTCCCATATTGCCATGTCAAACCTCTAACCCACCTTGTCCTAGCAAACCGTTGTTTGGCTATGTTACCGCTTTGCTCAGCCCCTCTTATAGCGTTGCTAGTTGTAGGTGAAGATTGGAGTTTGTTTCTTGTTGCAACATGTTTTTGTTGGGATATCATTATTATATCCTGTCTATTGTTAATGCATCTATATACTTGTTAAAGTGTGGAAGGCTCGGCCTTATGCCTGGTGTTTTGTTCCACTCTTGCCGCCCTAGTTTCCGTCATACCGGTGTTATGTTCCTTGATTTTGTGTTCCTTGCACGGTTGGGTTATAATGGGAACCCCTTGACAGTTCGCCTTGAATAAAAATCCTACAGCAAGGCCCAACCTTGGTATTACCTTTTGCCACCTAGCCCTTTTTCCCTTGGGTTTTGCGGACTCAAGGGTCATCTTTATTTTAACCCCCCCCCCTAGGCTAGTGCTCCTCTGAGTGTTGGTCCAATCTGGGCAATGTCCGGTGCCCCCTGGGCAACCAGGGTCTATGCCAACCCGATGTCTTGCCCATCCGGTGTGCCCTGAGAACAAGATATGTGCAGCTCCTATCAGGATTTGTCGGCACATTCGGGCGGCTTTGCTGGTTTAGTTTTACCATTGTCGAGATGTCTTGTAACCGGGATTCCGAGTCTGATCGGATTGTCTTGGGAGAAGGAATATCATTCGTTGACCGTGAGAGCTTGTGATGGGCTAAGTTGGGACACCCCTGCAGGGTTTTGAACTTTCGAAAGCCGTGCCTGTGGTTATGGGCAGATGGGAATTTGTTAATGTCCGGTTGTAGAAAACCCGAAAGTTAACTTAATTAAAATGAATCAACAGAGTGTGTGGCCGTGATGGTCTCTTTTCGGCGGAGTCCGGGAAGAGAACACAATCTCGTGTTATGCTTGAACGTAGGTTGTTCTAGGATCACTTCTTGATCATAGTTTATCGATCATGCCTTTGCCTTCTCTTCTCGCTCTCTTTTGCATATGTTAGCCACCATATATGCTAGTGCTTGTTGCAGCTCCACCTCATACCTTTTACCCTTCCTATAAGCTTAAATAGTCTTGATCGCGAGGGTGTGAGATTGTTGAGTCCCCGTCACTCACAGATTCCTTCCAAAACCAGATGCAGGGACCGATGATACCACTCCAGGTGATTCGACTGAGCTCAAGTGGGAGTTCGATGAGGACTCAGGACGATACTACGTATCCTTTCCACACAATCAGTAGTGGATCCTAGTTGGGGCGATCGGGGACTTTGCTGCATTTGGGGTTGTTCCTTATTTTGGTTCCGTAGTCGGACCTTGATTGTATCTGGATGAATGTAATGACGTTTATTCTATTGTGTGACGTGGCGATTGTAAGCCAACTATGTACCTCTTTTACTTATTCATTACATGGGTTGTGTGAAGATTACCCACTTGCGACATTGCTTACAATGCGGTTATGCCCCTAAGTCATGCTTCGACACGTGGGAGATATAGCCGCATCGTGGGCGTTACAAGTTGGTATCAGAGCCTTCCCTGACTTAGGAGCCCCCGGCTTGATCGAATCGCTGGCGTTGTTGAGTCTAGAAAAATGTTTTGTGTCATTTAGGATTATATATATCGGAGAGTAGGATTCTTTTTACTCCTTAGTCCCTTTCGTCGCTCTGGTGAGGCATCCTGACATAGAGTTTTGACTCTTTTCTTCTCAAATTTCACTAAGAAAATTTTTGGATCACGCGGGTATCTTGGAATCGTTCCGATGTTTTTGTGACGAGAACATTGTTCTTGGTGCCTCCTGACATTTAGGAGTTGTGGCAGTATCCCGGGGAGTTGGGCTCCGAGGTGTTGTCGTCACAATTTTATCATTGCAGTTCTGTAATACCCGAGTTTCGCCGACATCAAAAATCTCTTTTATGCAGTTGTTGTTGAGATAACCTCGACCCCACCCAGTACTGGGGCGGGAGTTCAGGAGTATCACCATAACTCGTATAACGGATGCTTTTCGAAGGTTGAGGTAGATGATTTCCAAAGGTTTCTTGGTTATGTGTTGAAGGATGGATACAACTGGATGTAGGATTTGCTAGCTTTGGGTGAGATATTATGCTTCCCCTGTATCCCCAACACCTGATAGCATAACCGGGAAAATTTTGGGAGTTTCATAGGTGGGAATTCATGTAGCTCTAGTGTTTCTTCCGCGGATATTTGGTTTGTTATTGGGTAATCATCACCAAGTATTTGTTCTTGTCCATACCTTGTTGTTTTATTCTTCTACCTCTATCTAAGTGGCTTCTCAATTTATGGAAGTGTAACCATTTCAATTGGAATGCATTCGTTCATTTTTGTTTGGATGTTAAGACTATATGTTGCAATTTCGATCCATTTGATTCAGATTGAATATATGTCTGTTAAGATGCTAACGGATGTCACCCTTTTCAGGATGGCTCCTCCAACGCGTCAGAATCCTGAACCGCCACCACCACCTCCACCTCCGGAGGCATGGCAAGCTGTGATGGCCGCTACCAATGCCAACACACAGCTGATCATGCAACTCTTGCAAGAGCGCAACCAAGGAAATCAAGGCCATGGCAACAATCAGAATCAGTTTGCTACACTCAACCAGTCCTCGCGAACCAGCCAAAGAGCTTCAGTAACTGTGTCGAGGCAATAGACGCCGATGATTGGCTCATGGATATCTGCAAGCATTTCGAGTGCAGCAACGTCAGGCCTGACGACTTTGTCATGTTTGCCTCGTTCCAACTCAAAGGCCAAGCTGCAGAATGGTATCAATAGTACAAAGATTACAGAGGAGGTCGTGTGATTACTTGGGGTGAATTCCTTCAAGACTTCAAAGCTCACCACATTCCTTAGAGTGTTGTTGAGAGCAAGCGTGAGGAATTCCACAACCTGAAGCAAGGCAGCTTGTCTGTTTACCAGTATAACATAATGTTCCAGAAGCTCGCTCGTTTCACTAAGCAAGACTTCCCTGACGAGAAGAGCATGATTTATCAGTTCAAAGGTGGCCTCAGAGAAGATCTCCAACTAGCTGTCGTGCTTTTTGAGCCGTAGAAGTACGATAAGTTTTACAACATGGCATTGAAACAAGAGACTGCTCAACTCAAGTGCGATGCTTCCAAGAAACGAGTCAGGGATGCAACTCCTTCCTCAACTCAAGTGGCAACTAAGCAGCAAAAGTATTGGTTGCCTCCTCCTCCTCCGTTCCGTCAACCTTATCAGTAGGAGAGCAAAGGTGGCAATGGATCTTCCCACCCACCCAACCTAGGCTTTTAGAACAAGACTTCGTCTCATGCTCCAAGATCAAGTGCTCCGTATCACCATCCGCTCTCGGAGGTCACGTGCAACAAGTGTCAGCAGAAGGGTCACTATGCCAACAAATGCTTCAACCAGAGGCGTCTTCCTCCTCCTCCTCCTCCTGTGATATTTTCTAGCACTGCAGTGGTCAAGCATAATCCCAAGTCTGCTAAGATCAACATGATGAACGCAACTCGGGCAGAGGACTCGTCAGATGTGATTATGGATAACCTTCCTGTTAACGATATCCCTGCAAGAGTTCTTTTTGATACTGGTGCATCTTTGTCATTCATATCGAAGCCTTTTGCATCCATGCACGATTTGCATACTATTGATTTGCCTAAGCCGATAGCGGTTTCCTCTCTGGGTTTGTTCATGAACACCAAAATGATGGCTCCGCATGTTACTATCACGTTGGGCGACTATAAGTTTCTTTCTTCTCCAATGGTCCTTGGTAACTCGGATATTGATCTTATTCTCGGAATGGATTGGCTTTCCAAGCACAAGGCTCAGCTTGATTGTGCTGCCAGGCAGATTCAATTGACACATTCGTCTGAGGATGCAATCGTCTTTGCCGCTCGTGATGATATCATTCGACTGTTTTCTCTCAATGAGAAGGGCGAGTTGGATGCCATCTCTCAGATTCCAGTTGTTTTCGAATATCAAGACGTCTTTCCCGAAGAGCTTCCAGGAATGCCTCCGCACCGGCTAGTTGAATTCGTCATCGATCTTGAGCCTGTCACGGAACCTGTTTGCAAACATCCTTACAAGCTTGGACCTGAAGAGTTGAAGGAGCTGAAGAAGCAACTCGATATTCAAGAGCGTATGGGTCTTATCTGACCAAGTTCTTCTCCATGGGGTTGTGGTGTTCTTTTTGTCAAGAAGAAGGATGGAACGGACCAACTTTGTGTCGACTACCGTCCATTGAACAAGAAGACCATAAAGAACAAGTACCCACTTCCCAACATTAATGAGCTTTTCGAACAACTCAAAGGTGCTCAAGTATTCTCCAAGCTTGATCTCCGTATGGGCTATCATCAGATTCACATTCGTGAAGAAGATATCCCCAAGACAGCATTCAGAACAAGCTATGGTTCATATGAATACACTGTCATGTCTTTCGGCCTCGTAAATGCTCCTCCAACATTCTCTCGCATGATGAACTTCATCTTCAATGCCTACACAAATGACTTCATCTTGGTCTACCTCAATGACATTTTGGTCTTTTCCAAGAACAAGGAGGATCATGCCAAGGACTTGAGATTGGTGCTGGATAAACTCAGAGAACATCAGTTCTATGCGAAGTTTTCAAAGTGCGAGTTTTGGCTCGATGAAGTTCTCTACCTTGGACATATCATCTCCGCCAAGGGCATAGATGTTAATCTTGAGAAGGTGTCTACAATTGTGAATTGGGAACCACCTCAAAATGTGAAGCAACTCCGCAGTTTCCTTGGGCTCGCAAGCTATTGTCGAAGGTTCGTTGAGAACTTTTCAAAGATAATGAAGCCTCGTTCCAACCTCCTCCAGAAGCATGTGAAGTATGTCTGGTCGCTTGAATGTGACATCGCTTTCAACACCCTAAAAGAGAAGTTAGTCACTGCTCCAGTTCTGACTCCTCCTGATGAATCCAAACCATTCGAGGTCTTCTGTGATGCTTCCCTTCATGGTCTTGGTGCAGTGTTGTTGCAAGAGAAGAAAGTTGTGGTCTATACCTCTCGCCAGTTGAAGCCCAACGAAAAGAACTACCCCACTCATGACCTCGAGTTGGCCGTAGTTGTCCATGCTCTTTTAACATGGAGACATCTCTTGTTGGGAAGAAAAGTGGACATCTTCACTGATCATAAGAGTCTCAAGTACATCTTCACTCAGCCAAACCTCAACCTCAGGCAAACTCGTTGAGTCGAAATGATTCAAGAGTATAATCCGAGTATTGAATATACTCCAGGCAAGGCCAATGTAATTGCTGACGCTTTGAGCAGGAAGGCTTACTGCAACAGTCTGATTATCAAGCCCTACCAACCAGAGCTTTGTGAAGCTTTCCAGAAACTCAATCTCCAAGTTGTTCCTCAAGGATTCCTTGCCAACCTCCAAGTCTCTCCTACTTTGGAAAATCAGATTCGTGAGGCTCAAATTCTTGATGCTATGGTGAAGAAGGTGAAGATTGGGATTGCCAAGAGTCAACCCAAGTACAAGTGCTATCGTCTTCATGACAAGGACACTCTATTCTTCGAGGATCACAGTGTTGTGCCTAAAGGTGACCTTCGTAAAGTCATTATGAACGAGGCTCACAATTCACTCCTCTCTATCCACCCTAGAAGTACAAAGATGTAGCAGGACCTCAAGCAGTCGTATTGGTGGACTCGAATGAAGCGCGAGATTGCTCAGTTCGTGAATGAATGTGATGTCTGCAGAAGAGTGAAAGCAGAACACCAATGACCAGCTGGTCTCCTCCAACCTCTTACCATTCCAGAATGGAAGTTTGACCATATTGAGATGGACTTCATGACTGGATTTCCAAAGTCCAAGTGTGGCAATGCCGATATCTTTGTTGTCATCGACAAGCTCACCAAAGTGGCTCATTTTGTTCCTATCAAAGAATCTATCACAGCAACTCAGTTGGCAGAGCTATATACCTCCAGGATTGTCTCTCTGGACGGCATTCCGCAATTAATATCTTTAGAGCATCGCAACATCTTCACCTCTAAGTTCTGGGATTCTTTTCAGAAGGCCATGGGCACCAACATTCGCTTCAGCACAGCTTTTCATCCTCAAACCAGTGGCCAAGTCAAGCGAGTAAATCAAATTCTTGAAGATATGCTCAGGGCTTGTGTCATCTCTTTCGGTATGAAGTGGGAAGATTGCCTTCCATATGCCGAGTTCTCCTAGAACAACAGCTTTCAAGCGAGTTCGGGCAAGGCCCCATTCGAGATTCTCTATGGCAGGAACTGCCGTACTCCTCTTAACTGGTCAGAGACTGGTGAATGCCAACTTCTTGGCAATGACTTGATTACTGAGGCTGAAGAAATGTGCAAAGTCATTCGTGAAAATCTCAAAGCCGCGCAATCGCTCCAGAAGAGTTACTATGATAGCAAGCATCGTGACTTGGCTTTCGAGATCGGAGACCATGTCTACCTCCGCGTCTCTCCAATGAAAGGTACTCGTCGCTTCGGTATCAAAGGGAAGCTTGCCCCTAGATACGTGGGTCCTTCCAAGATCATGGGCAAAAGAGGCGATCTCGCCTATCAACTTGAGCTTCCATCCAACTTTGCAAACGTGCACGACGTGTATCACGTGTCTCAACTCCGCAAGTGTTTCAAGACTCCTGACTGCACTGTCAACTTCGAAGAGAATGATCTCCAAGAAGACCTGTCTTATCATGAGCACCCCATTTCTATTCTTGAAGAAACTGAGCGCAAGACTCGCAACAAGTCTATCAAATTCCTGAAAGCCAAGTGGTCACATCATTCCGACCGTGAAGCCACCTGGGAACGCGAGGACCACCTCCGTTCTGAGTACCCGGAGTTTTTCCAGTCCTAGATCTCGAGACGAGATCCTTCCGTAGTGGTGGAGTGTTGTAACACCCCGTATGTAACCTGCCATATTTGTATCCCAACTCTTGCCGTTTCCGGCACTAAGTTATGATATTTCCTCGTTGTCGGGTTTTTTTCTTCGTGTGGTTTTGTCTTTGTCATGCATCTCATATCATGTCATCATGTGCATCGCATTTGCATATGTGTTTTTCTCATGCATTCGAGCATTTTCCCCGTTGTCCGTTTTGCATTCCGGCGCTCCTATGTCCTCCGGTATCCCTTTTTACCTCTTTTCGTGTGCGGGTATTAACCGTTCTTGGATTGGACCGAGACTTTCCATGCGGCCTTGGTTTACTACCGGTAGACCACCTGTCAAGTTTCGTGCCATTTGGACTTCGTTCGATACTCCAATGGTTAACCAAGGGACCGAAAAGGCCTCATGTGTGTTTCAGCCCAACACCACTCCAAAGTGGCCCAAAACCCACCTAAACCCCTCCATCATCTAGGTCGTTCGATCACGATCGCGTGGACGAAAACCACGCTCAATTTGGAGCCTCCTAGCTCCTCCAACCTATAAAAAGGCATCTCCACCAAAAATTCTGGATCCCATCCACCCCTAAACCCTAGCCCCGCTCCTCATCCGCGCCCCGGACATGTCCGTTTCTCGCCGGACAGCCCGCGCCGCCGCCCCGTGCCAATACGGAGATGCCACGTGTCCCCGCTGGCTCTCCCCCGTAGCCCATCGCCGCGCCCCGCCGCCTGGGGAGCCCTCACAGCCCGAGTCCGCCGCCACCGACCGGCGGCGCCCCGTGCCGCCATCCCACGCCGGCGCCGCGCCACGTCACCGCTCGCCGACATAATCATCCGCCGCCGTGCCGGATCCACCGCTCACCGCCCCTCGGCTTCCGCGTCGCCGCGCCGCCGCCATCGCCGGTCTTCTTCCTCCGGTCATCACCACCAAGTCCGGCAGCCATTGTTCCAGCGAGTACTCCGGCGCGCACCTTGAAGTCCGTGCAGATCTGGATCCAAAAATCTTGAGGGTTGACTTTTGCCCTAACCCTACTATTTTTTGCTTATTTTTGCCATGCCATAACTCATCATCTGTGGCTCCGTTTCGGGTGTGTAGCATATAAAATTGTTCGTCTCAATGAGTACTTCATTTCATTCCATTGAACCATGTTCATTTGAGCCCATCTTGATGCCGTAAATGTTGTTGCAAGAGTGCTAGTTCATATTAGCTTCATATCCTTATCAGGATTTGGACATTTGTCATTTTTGCCATGATTGATGTGTGCCTCCTATGAACTTGAGCTCTACATGAGTGTTGAAGTATGCCATGCCATCTTTATAGGGGTGTATGCCATGTATTTTTGAGATCTCTGTGGTGACTAGCACATTTGTCATTTCATTCCATTGAACCATGTTCATTTGAGCTCATCTTTGTCCTGTCAATATTTTTATGCCATGTATTCATGTTGCTCCCGAGTGATTCGTGCCTCTTTTGAGCATGATAAGTAAGGATGTTTTGTAGATATGGTTGTGCTCTATCCATCCATGTATTTTTTGCAATTATGGAGCACCCTAGCTTGATTCAATCGAGCTCTACTTTTGCTATAAAATGTTCCTGACAGAATGTTTACTTGTTAAGCATTTTTGCCGAGCTTGTTGTAGTTGATCCATGCATGCTATGATGTTGCTCTTGCCATGTTTAGCTTCTATGCCATGTCTACTTGATGGGTGTATGCTTAGTTTGTCAGGAAATGCCTCGTGGTGAGTGCATCGAGCTTGCAAACATGCCTACTTAATATCTGTTTTGCCATGTTCCAGTTTTCTACTAAGTCTGAATCTGTTAACGATAATTGCTATGTTCACATGGTTGCCATTGTATTTTCTGATCCCTTTTGGATTATGGTCAGGAAGGGACTTTATTGTATGCTTTGAGTAGATTCATGCCATGCCTTTCTTTGCCATGATATGTTCCTGTAGCATGTTGTTTTCTTGCTCTAAACATTGCTTCCTGATGTTAAATTCCTGACATGTTGTTATTTTCACTAAGTCTATAACCTGATATCTTTTGCACTTTTGCCATGCTTGTTGGAACCTGCTATTGAGTGAATTAGCCGTAGCTCAGTGTTCATCTTTTGTCAAGCATCTTGAGTGGATCCCTGCCATGTATTTTGTTGCTATGTTAGAATTCTGTAGAATGTTGTTCTTGATGCATTTAGATGGCCTCGTGCTGTTTCTCGCAGATCGGTGCCATATTTGTTTTGCTAGCCATTTGCAAACCGTGCATCCAATTCCGGTGATCTTTATATCGATTTCGACCGAAATCAACTCCCTTTTCTAGTGGCACTCTTGGTTTTCCAAGTTGAGGCTAGGTTCAATCTTTCATTTCTGAAACATGCATATGAATTGCATATCGCATCCCGCATATCATGCCATGTTTTGCATCATGTTGCTTGTGCATTACACGTGGTTGATTGTGTCTCCCTTTGCTTGTGTTCTTGCTTTGGGTAGAGCCGGGAGACAAGTACGTGATCGAGGAGCCCGTTGAGTACGTTTACGAGGGTCAAGCTAACGTCAACTCGGAGAACTTTGCAGGCAAGATGATCATACCCTCGAAATCACTTCTATCTTTGCTTCCTATATGCTCGCTTTTTTGCTATGCCTATGCTACGATACCTACCACTTGCTTATCATGCCTCCCATATTGCCATTTCAAACCTCTAACCCACCTTGTCCTAGCAAACCATTGTTTGGCTATGTTACCGCTTTGCTGAGCCCCTCTTATAGCTTTGCTAGTTGTAGGTGAAGGTTGGAGTTTGTTCCTTGTTGGAACATGTTTTTGTTGGGATATCATTTTTAATCTTGTCTATTGTTAATGCATCGATATACTTGGTAAAGGGTGGAAGGCTCGGCCTTATGCCTGGTGTTTTGTTCCACTCTTGCCGCCCTAGTTTCTGTCATACTAGTGTTATGTTCCTTGATTTTGCGTTCCTTACATGGTTGGGTTATAATGGGAACCCCTTGACAGGTCGCCTTGAATAAAACTCATCCAGTAAGGCCCAACCTTGGTTTTACCTTTTGCCACCTAGCCCTTTTTCCCTTGGGTTTCACGGACTCAAGTGTCATCTTTATTTTAAACCCCCCGGGCCAGTGCTCCTCTGAGTGTTGGTCCAATCTGGGCAATGTCCGGCGCCCCCTGGGCAACCAGGGTCTATGCCAACCCGACGTCTTGCCCATAAGGTGTGCCCTGAGAACGAGATATGTGCAGCTCCTATCGGGATTTGTCGGCACATTCGCGCGGCTTTGCAGGTCTAGTTTTACCATTGTCGAGATGCCTTGTAACCGGGATTCCGAGTCTGATCGGATTGTCTTGCGAGAAGGAATATCCTTCGTTGACCGTGAAAGATTGTGATGTGCTAAGTTGGGGCACCCCTGCAGGGTTTTGAACTTTCGAAAGCCATGCCTGCGGTTATGGGCAGATGAGAATTTGTTAATGTCCGGTTGTAGAAAACCCGAAACTTAACTTAATTAAAATGAATCAACAGAGTGTGTGGCTGTGATGGTCTCTTTTCGGCGGAGTCCGGGAAGAGAACACAGTCTCGTGTTATGCTTGAACGTAGGTGGTTCTAGGATCACTTCCTGATCATAGTTTATCGATCGTGCCTTTGCCTTCTCTTCTCGCTCTCTTTTGCATATGTTAGCCACCATATATGCTAGTGCTTGCTGCAGCTCCACCTCATACCTTTTACCCTTCCTATAAGCTTAAATAGTCTTGATCGCGAGGGTGTGAGATTGCTGAGTCCTCGTGACTCACAGATTCCTTCCAAAACCAGATGTAGGGACCGATGATGCCGCTCCAGGTGATTCGACTGAGCTCAAGTGGGAGTTCGATGAGGACTCAGGACGATACTACGTTTCCTTTCCAGACGATCCGTAGTGGAGCCCAGTTGGGGCGATCGGGGACTTTGTTGCATTTGGGGTTGTTCTTTATTTTGGTTCCGTAGTCGTACCTTGATTGTATCTGGATGAATGTAATGATTTTTATGCTATTGTGTGATGTGGCGATTGTAAGCCAACTATGTACCTCTTTTCCTTATTCATTACATGGGTTGTGTGAAGATTACTCCACTTGCGACATTGCTTACAATGCGGTTATGCCTCTAAGTAGTGCTTCGACACGTGGGAGATATAGCTACATCATGGGTGTTACAAAGGTGATGGGCCGTATTGCAAGATTCATCGGACCAAGGGCCACGACCTTCAAGAGTGTTATCAGGTTGAGCAGCTTGTCAAGAGGCAAAGAGCACAGTATGAGAAGCGTGACAAGGGAAAAGGTCAGAATGTTGCTGGTGGTAAGGGCCGAGGTTGTGAAGTAAATCGCCCCGGCAAACCCTTTCGGAACCAAGGAAAACCTGCCAGAGGCCGAGAGAAGGAAGCCTGTGATGATGAGAGTGACGGAGGGATGAAGAGGAAACCATTGAGCAAGAGTTACAGAAGGCCACCGACTCCCTATGCATTGACGGAGGTGCATCCCTGCACACCTCTCACCACCAACTCAAGCGGTGGGCGCGAGAGGTCAATGTCATGGAACTAGCACTAGAGGCTCGGAAGCCGCTCAAGTGGTCCTGCACACCCATCATCTTTGACGAGGAGGACCACCCTAGACGAACCACTACGGTAGGGTGTTTGCCATTGTTGGTCTCCCCAAGAATTCGCAACCTCAATGTCAGAAAGATGTTGGTGGATGGTGGGCCGGATTGAATCTGATTTCCCCGGCAGTTACCAGCAAGCTTATGATAGCAAAGGAAGAGCTAGAGGTTACCAACACCTTTCAAGGAGTTAATCCCGGCAGGAGCCGTCCTAAGGGAAAGATCACGTGCCGGTAACATTTGGGGGAGAACTAAACTACCAGACTGAGAGGATTGTGTTTGATGTGGTCGATCTACCCCTGCCATAAAAAGGGATTCTTGGATGCCCGACCTTGGCTAAATTCATGGCGGCATCACACTATGCCTACAAAACCTTGAAGATGCCTGGGTCACTGGGAGTCATCACCACCCCATCAGATGAGAAGGATGTAATCATTTGTGTGGACAAGATGTACCGAGACGTGGTTGAGACAGAGGAAGCAGCAACAATAGTTCCCGCCAAGGAAAGCAAAGGAAAAAAGAGATATTGTCAGAACTCCGGAACATAATATGGTTAGTGTGCCCCCTTCGAATGCACATCACCCGTTGATGATGTGCCGGAGTGTTCCAACAGCAAGAGATCCAAGGACGTTGCACCCCAAGTGAAGAAGGTCCTAGCAGGGCTGGCTGGCGTTGATGGTACTTTCACCATCAGTGCCACCCTCGATGACAAATAGGAAAGCACGCTCGTTGCCTTCCTATGGATGAATATCGATGTGTTTGCTAGGCAACCGTTTGATATCCCCAGTGTTCCCATGGAGGTAATCGAGTACCACCTTGCTGTCTACCCACATGCCCGACCTATCAAGAAGAAAGTTCGGAAGCATTCCTTGGAGAGGCAGAAGTTCATTGCGGAAGAGATCAAGAAACTTGAGGCCGCTGGTTTAGTCAGAGGACTGCTGCATCCCACATGGTTGTCAAATCCAGTGGTAGTACGAACGACTAACACGAAGTGGAGGCTTTGCATAGATTTCCCAGATCTCAACAAAGCTTGCCCGAAGGACCCATTTCCCTTGCAGCGTATCGATCAGATTGTGGATTCCTCTTCAGGTTGTGATTTTCTCTCCTTTCTAGATGCATCTTCTGGGTATCACCAAATCTTCATGTGCAAGGAAGATGAAGAGAAGACGTCCTTCATTACCCCCTATGGTACGTACTATTTTGTCCGCATGCCATTAGGATTGAAGAGTGTCGGGTCCACTTTTGCAAGGGCAGTCCAGATTGGTTTTGAACCACAACCACAAAGAAACATAGAAGCTTATATGGATGACATTGTGGTCAAGACCAAGGATAGGGCCACCCTTATCCGTGATCTGGAGGAAAAAATTTGTAATCTAAGAAAGATCAATTTGAAGCTCAACCCGGAGAAGTGTGTATTTGGTGTTCCCTCCGGCAAGTTGCTTGGGTTCTTTGTGTCTCATCAAGGGATCGAGGCCAACCCCGACAAGATCGAAGTTATTGGTCAGATCCAAGCGCCAAGTACAGTTAAGGATGTGAGGCATCTGACAGGATGCGTTGCCGCGCTAAGCAGATTCATCTCCATGTCTGCCGAGAGCGCCCTACCATTCTTCAAAATTTTGAAGAAGGCAGGGCCTATGGAGTGGACCCGGAAGTAGATACATCTTTGCAAGAGTTGAAGGCCTACTTTTCCTCTATGACTACCTTGGTTGCTCCGAAACCCCAGGAGTCGTTACTACTGTACTTAGCGGCAACCAACCAGGTGGTCAGTGCAGCTTTGGTAGCGCAGCGAGAAGTGGATGAGGCCAAGAGTGAGCAGGAACCGGCAAAGTCAGAGAAGGATCTGGACAGCAATGGGCAGGGCAACAAGAGCAACCCCAAGGACCTAGCAAGGAAGAAATTGGTGCAGCGCCAGTGTACTTCATTAGCTCCCTGTTACAGGGGTATAGATCGAGGTACTCTGGCGTGCAAAAGTTAATCTTTGGTTTCATCATGGCCTCAAGGAAACTGTGCCACTACTTCCAAGACCATGAGATCACGGTTGTTACTTGTTTCCTTCTGTAAAGGATACTCCAAAACCTTGAGGCTACCGGCAGAATAGTGGAGTGGGCTTTGTAGCTATCTAGTTTTGGTTTGAAGTTTGAGAGCACATCAACTATTCAGAGCAAGGCATGGGCAGAGTTTATTGAAGAATGGACACCAACCCCTGAAGAGGACGTGATAGAGACAATCATCCCTGGAAGGAATCACCCCAAGAATGGATTATGTATTTTGATGGTGCTTTTTCCCTACAAGGTGCAGGAGCTGGCGTGCTTCTTGTCGCCCTCTCTAGGGAGCACTTGAAGTATGTCGTCCAAATGCATTTTTCCTAGGAAGAAGCAACCAACAATATAGCTGAGTATGAAGGACTCTTTGCCGGGCTCAGGATTGCAGGCAAATTGGGAATCAAGAAGCTGATCATTTAAGGAGATTCACAACTTGTGGTGAGACAAGTTAACAAGGATTACCAAAGTCCATTGATGGAGGCATACGTCGAGGAAGTTAGGAGAATGGAGGAGCGCTTTGAAGGATTGCAAACAGAGCATGTACCCTGTGTCGAAAACAACATAGCTGATAATCTGTTAAAGTGTGTTACGCAGAAGCTTCCTGTGGAACCAGGGACTTTTGTTCTCCATCCCACTCAGCTCTCCCTATCCCCAGCAACAATGGCCCGGAAAAGGAGAAATTTGGACACCAGTAAGCCTCTCCCGGTAGAGCCATTCGCTCCTGGCAGAGACCTTGTGGGAAACAACTCCTCACAGCCTACCGGACACACCCTCCAACCGGGCCCATGGACCCCGTGAACGAGGCATGTGCTCCCGCAGCAGAGGAGGTGCCTCTAGTCCTCATTGCCGAGCCCCAGGCTCCAACTTGGGCAAGACACATTGTCCACTTCCTCCAGACCGGGGAGTTCCCCGACAACCAAGGTGAAGCAGAAAAAGTAGCCCGGAGGGCCAGTATGTATCAGTTTGTTAATGACACTCTATACAGAAGGGGGCCTAACGGTGTGAAATTGAAGTGCATATGACAGGAAGAAGGAAAGGAACTGCTGGCTGAGATACACAAAGGCATTTGAGGCTCCCACATTGGATCAATGGCATTAGTTGGAAAAGCATTTAGGCAAGGACTCTATTGGCATACAGCCCTCCAAGATGCGGTCGAGCTAGTCACCAAATGTGAAGCCTGCCAGTTCCATTCCAAATAAAGCCACCTACTTGCCCAAGCTTTTCAAACAATCCCTCTATCATGGTCATTTTCGGTCTGGGGGCTCGATATCCTCGGCCCCTTCCCCCGAGAAATCAGGGGCTTTGAATTCTTGTTCGTTGCTATCGACAAGTTTACAAAGTGGACGGAAGTGACTACTATGAGAAAGGTGACTGCTCAGTCAACTATCAAGTTCTTGAAAAAGCTAGTGTGTCGTTTTGCAGTTCCGGCAAGGATCATTACCTACAACGGCACCCAGTTCACGAGCCGTGCCTTCATGCAATATGTTCATGCCCTCGGATGCAAGATCTCATTTGCCGCTGTGGCACACCCCCGGAGCAATGGACAAGTTGAGAGGGCAAATGTTGAAGTGCTCCGCGGACTTAAGATGAGAGCCTTTGATACGCTGCAGAAGCATGGTAGGCAGTGGATCGAGGAGCTGTCGCTAGTTCTATGGTCCCTCAGAACGACACCAAGCTGAGCTAGCAGGCAGACTCCCTTCTCCCTTGTTTACGGGGCAGAAGGAGTTATCCCCACGCATTTACAGGTCTCCTAGAGTGCTTGCCTACTATGAAGTAGCACAAGATCAGCATCGGTGTGACAACACTGTGCTACTCGAGGAGAATCATCTTCGGGCTGCTACGCGTGCTACACGCTATCAGCAAGCCCTGTGTCCCTATCATAGTCGCAGGGTTCATGCCTGGTGTTTTGGGGAAGGTAACCTTGTCCTTAGGCACGTTCTGTCTGCCAAGGGTACAAACAAGTTGTCACCGAAGTCAGAAGGCCCTTACCTGGTAGTATGAGTCACCAGACCTGGCGCAGTCCATCTGGAGACCGGAGATGGCGTTAAGTTGCAAAACTCTTGGAACATTGAGCATCTCCGCAAGTTCTACCCGTATGGCACGGTTGTTGGGCCCAGCCCGGCAGCTACCCTTTTGTACAGGCCTTGCATCAACTTCATGTAGCCCCTTGTACAAAGCCAGGGCGATGGTCCTGTGCAAGAGAAAATAAAGAAGCATTGTGGGGGGCCTGACCAAGACTGCATGCATGCATGAGCATTCCAAGATCACTACATAAGGATTTCT
This sequence comes from Triticum aestivum, assembly GCF_018294505.1. Classification (NCBI taxonomy): domain Eukaryota; kingdom Viridiplantae; phylum Streptophyta; class Magnoliopsida; order Poales; family Poaceae; genus Triticum; species Triticum aestivum. Next base: position 307,658,662 of record NC_057803.1, on the reverse strand, counting down.
TGAGGATCTGCATATGCATATAGATAGGATCGCATCTTGCATTCATTCTCATCTACATGAAGCTGGAGGTTCCTGCCATGAACTTGGCTTTGACAAGGAGTTGAGAAGATTTCCCGGCACTACGATCCCCGGCAAGCCAAACATATAAGTTCTACCTCATGTCTATTAGTGTTTTGTAAGCTATGACTTGTGCACAAGAAAACCTCACCATGCTTTGAGGCTTAGGTGCTCCCATCCCTGACTCGAATGTTGCTTCGGTCAGGATGGTCGTAGTGGCCCTTGGTAAAAAGAAGTTGTCGGGGGGCTATTTCCTTTGTCTATCACCCGATAGACGTAGCTCTCTGGTAGATAAAAAGGGTACCGGCAGGATAGCCTGCCGAGGAAAACTTGTTTAATTACATCAAAGAGGCATCTCACCTCTGCATTGACATACACATGCACGGGATCCCAGCAAGGTTCATCTTTTTCTTGACATACACAAGTACAAGCATTACAGAAAACAAACAAGGACACAAGAGATTACATTATTTGAATTAAAATTAGGCTAGTGCCTATAGATTTAAGATTGAAAAAAGATAAGTGCCCCGTGATAAGGAGCGCCTGGGCAGGAGCCCAGCCTGCCAGATTCAGGGTTCCACAGACCCTTGAGAGGTTCAAACTCTGGGGTGCATGCGAACAACTGGTCCTTCCCAGTCTTCCCGCTCAATGATTCCTAGGCCTAGCTCGACGAACCCGTGGGAAAAGAGACACAACAGTTTATCCTGGTTTGGGCCACCTTGCGGTCTAATACCATACTCCATCTTTGGGGTGGATTGCCTCGAGGGGCTGAGGATGAACTAGTACAGTGGTAGAACGGCCTCAGGAGGTGAGGTGTTCTTCAGCTCGGTGAGCTGGTGGGTGAGAGGATGATCTGAATGATCCGTCCCCTCTATGGTGGTGGCTAAGTCCTATTTATTGTGTCCATTGTCCTCTTCCCAAATATAAGTGGGAAGGGATCTCACAATGTCCAAATTCGAAGGGGGAGAACTAGTAAAATTTATCCTGACAAAAGCGGTCTTTGCTTGCATAAGCCTCTAGAGGTGACACCGCGGTGGGCTCCGTAATGACCTCCGTCCTATCGTCTTGGTGGTCTTGGTCTTGTTGCACCGATATGGAAACCTTTGCTTGATTCCTTGGGACCCCGCGCCTGCGCTTGCCTCCTTAGCACCAAAGAGTAAACTAGTACACTGCACCCGGTGACGCCCGCCTGGCCTTGTTCATCATGGCTCACGTCATTCAAACCTCGTGAGGTGCACCTTACATAAATATCTCTACTCCTTGGGAGTGGGCCACAGGGAGGCATGTCTGGGTACCCCCCTTCCCAGGATGCCGATAGTAGCCCCCGGGCCCAAGGCACGCTCAAACTTGGCTTTGAGGCAGAGCCAAAGGGCAAGTGCGGAACACCGCGGGCCCAACCGCCTGCGGCCTTGGTTGACGCGTGGCGACTGATGGGATGTGGGTGCCTCCGCTTCCCCACGTAGCCTCGACGACCGTTTGACTTGACGAGACTTTGCTACATGCACGGAAAACCATCATTGCATGGGATCATGGAGGCCGACGGTTGGCCTCCTTCCGGCTATAAATGATGGGAGGGGTGGAGCCCCCTTTCTCATCTCTGTCTCCTTGCCACCCGCTCCTACTTCCTCCTCCTAGTCATCTCACCAGCGCGGAGCTAAGTGCTGCCACTAGGATGTGGGAGGGAGCCCCCGAGGCCCGTGGGCGGCTCTCCCGAGACTCCAGGGCATGTACAGCCCCACTCATTATTCTGTAAGAGTGTCATGAGCGGAGACCTTCATAGGCATCGGGCCTTGCTTCATGGGTAGAACTTTCGGAAGTGCTGGATGTTCCAGGCGTTCTGCATGGGGATCCCGTCATGCGTCTCCAGGCGCGCGGCGCCAGGTCTGGAGATGCGGGCAATCCTAAATGAGCCGTCCCAAATGGGAGAGAGCTTATGCAGCCCCTCCCTGGAGAGCACCCACCTCAGGACGAGATCACCCACCTCGAGCGTCCTTGAGCGGACGCTGTGGAAATGGTACTGCTGCAGCGGCTGCTGGTACCTTGCTGCCCGGATCGAGGCTTGATGGCGGCGTTCCTCCTTGAGGGAGTCCTTGTTGGGTTCTACGGTAGGGTGCGTCGATTGAAAATTAAAATTTTCCTATGAGTAGAACAACCAAGAACATGCTATGGGAGATGGATCACGGATCGTTAACACTAGATGCGCAGTGCCGTGCAGCGGAAGAAAAGTTGGGGCAGCGCATCTGCGTGGATAGTCTCCTCCTTGTCCGATCTCCCTTGAACAGCCGGTCATCAGTTCCCATGAATAGGTTCGCCAGAGCAGCACAAGTGCACCGCCTCTAACAGTATCCACGCGTGCAGGAGGAACGTCGTGCAGCGGACTACTAGGTCCGATCACACAACTGGCGGTGAGTGGAGGTGTCTATTCGCAAGAAATGCAATCCCTAGTGACAGCGCCGAAGCGGTCAACCGCATGAGTGTGCCGCACCCCACTTTATATAGGCATTCGTCGCGGGCTCAACACTTGGTCATCGCATGGACCCTAAAACGCATAAGCCTACTCGGCCACAATCCAAATACAGCTCGGATCACATCCGACCCCGGGTCCACGGATCCGACCTCGTAGGTTCCTTCCCTTAAGCGCGCGACCCCTTAGGTTCATGCCAGCTTGATCATAGTTCGGATAACCTCCGAACTGCATGGTTGGTAGAGGCCCCTAGCAAGGCATTCCGAACACCAAGAAGACTATGAAGCTGGTTAGGCGAACATGTACATCATACTTCTGTTCCCTTTGCCACGCGATATATGTTGTCGGGCTCATGGCGAGTCTGTCATTCTTGTGCTAGCCTGACCTCTTTCTCGTTCAAGTGATGCCGACCACAAACCAGATTATTTCATAATCCTTGTCGCATGGCCATGCTTATCTTGGTCGGATCACACAAGGGGGCGAGAGTATATCTCTCCTCATCGGAGGGGCAAATACCATCTTGCTCGACCATGTCTCGTAGCATGGGTCCGGACAAGCCCGAAACCTACCTTTGTAACTACCCAGTCAAGGAGTAGCGTTTGGTTGGCCCAAAGCAAGTCGGTCACCATCCAGAGTACATGCGCCAGCTTAGGTCTTAGGACATAGAACGTATGTTGTATTAGAGACTCACAGATGACATATCACTGCATCTTATAGTTGGGTCAGTCTGACTCAGACCTTATCTCGACTCGGATCCGACTACATCGAATCCGACCAGATCCTTCTGACTTCATATTATCTGGATAGCATCCAATGCTCCATGGCTAGTGAGACCAAGCCATAGACCATGTCATATGCTAGTCTAGTCGGCTGTGCGTCCACACAACCCTTTCGAGTAGGGACCTTTTAGGACAGCCATCGTACAAAGCATAGTCCCACAAACAAGTCATGTACTTGCTGATACACATCATTGATAATGTCCAAGGACTATCTTTGTTCTTAAACACATAGGAAATATCATCATACATGATTGCCACTAGGGCATATCTCCAACAGTCATGGACTAAGGGATCCTCAGGCGTCCGTCTTATGGGACGTGTGCCGGACTGATGGGCCATGAAGATACAGGATGAAGACTTCCTCCCATGTCCGGATGGGACTCTTCTCTACGTCAAAGGCAAGCTTCACGTTTGAATATGAATATTCCTTCCTCTATAAACCGACTCTGTACAACCCTAGGCCCCTCCGGTGTCTATATAAACCGGAGGGTTTAGTCCGTAGAGGCGATCACAATCATACAGGCTAGACATGTAGGGTTTAGCCATTATGATCTCGTGGTAGATCAACTCTTGTAATCCTCATATTCATCAAGATCAATCAAGCAGGAAGTAGGGTATTACCTCCATCAAGAGGGCCCAAACCTGGGTGAACATCGTGACCCCTGTCTCCTGTTAGCATCGACCCTAGACGCACAGTTCGGGACCCCTACCCGAGATCCGCCGGTTTTGACACCGACATTGGTGATTTCATTGAGAGTTCCGTTGTGACGTCGAAGACATGATTGATGGAGCTCCTTGTCATCAAGGACAGTGTCACCTTCGGAGGAGCCCTAGCCTTAGGCGAAACCCTCCGGCTGGTCGGATTTCTGGTTCCGGCAGACCCTTGAGGTTCGAACACTGGGGTGCGCGCGGAGATTTTGCCTCCTACCTACCTGCACCCCTCCGCCATGCTAAGATCTAAACTAAGGAAAGAACAACACAAGAGACACAGGGTTTATACTGGTTCGGGCCACCGTTGTGGTGTAATACCCTACTCCAGTGTGTGGTGTGTGGATTGCCTCTTGGGCTGATGATGAAGAACAATACAAGGAAGAACAGCCTCGCGAGGGTCTGTTCTTGGCTGAGGCGATGAACTGCTGGGAGGAGTTCAGCCACCTTTCTCTCTCTATCTCTATGCTCTGACCGACCCTGCTTGCTGTGTGGGTGGCTGGTCCTATTTATAGAGGCCCTGGTCCTCTTCCCAAATATTGAGCGGGAAGGGAGCCAACAATGGCGGGCTAATATGAAGGCGGACAACAAGTATCAGCTATCCTGACAAAAGTAGTCTTCGCCTGCGCAAAGCTCTGGTGATGACACCGTCTTGGGCTCCACGGTGACCTCCATCTCGTAGTCCTCCTGGTCTTGGTGTCGTTGCACCGAAATGGCAACCTTTGCCTGATGCCTCGGTACTCCGCGGCTGCGCTTGCCCCCTTTGCATCAAAGAGGAAAGGAGGACGCTGCGCAGGCTGGCACCCGCCTGGCAACCTGAGTTGTCATGGCTTGCGTCATGGGCACCTCGTGAGGTACCCCACCTTGATCTCTCCACCTCCTCGTGAGCCAGCCTGACGTGGCCGTGCCTGAGGAAGCTTCGCGTCGTCCGCCTCGCGAGGCTTGGCCCCTCGTGAGGGTCTTGGCTTTGTATTGGTGAATATGGGCCGTGCTGGGCCCCCTTTTGAGCCACGCCGCAGGCCGCAGGCAGGCAAGTCTGGGGACCCCCGTTCCCAGAACGCTAACAGCAACCATAGTATAAAAGTACTGCACAATGGAAAGTGCTTGGAAAACTCAAATAGCTCGTTGGGAACCGCCGGTCTCTCCTCAACCCCTGTGGCGAGAAAAAAGGATGCACCATCGCGGGGCACCCAACCCCATAGTGAAGAAAACTAAACCCATTACAGGGCGCGGAACCGTTCTGGAGGGATGGCTCGATCGGCCTTGCAAAATACACACGACACCGGATACTGTACCAACCCACAGCCTTAGAGCATGTTGGATACTCCGACAAGTGGCCAAGAGCGGCGAGGATATCCTCACCAAAAACACCCCAGAGCAACACCTCAAAAGGACGACGACCTCAGAGTATTGACGGTTTTCGAGACTTTTGCTTCAAACAATCGGCGCAAGAGGGCACTCCGGGATCTAGCCGAAGTCTGCCAAGTCGCAACTATAAATGTAACACCCTCGATGCGACTATAGCTCCCACGTGTCGAGGCACGACTTAGAGACATAATTGCATTGAAGGCATATGTCGCAAGTAAGGTAATCTTTACACATCCCATGTAATATAATAATAAAGGGGAGATAACATAGTTGGCTTACACTCGCCATGTCAATCAAGGTACATAAATAACATTACATCATCCAAACACTCATGGCCCGACTACGGCGCCAAAATAAAAGATAACCCAACATGCGACACGGTCCTGATCACCCCCAACTAGGCACCACTACTGATCATCAGGAAAGGAAACATAATAACACTGAGAGTCCTCGTCGAACTCCCACTTGAGCTCGAGCGCGTCACTTGGAGCAGAATCATCAGGCCCTGCAGCTGGTGTAATAGTAATCTGTGAGCCACAGGGACTCAGCAATCTCACACCCTCGCGATCAAGACTATTTAAGCTTATAGGCAAGGCAAGGTAAAATATAAGTGGAGCTGTAGCAAGCGACTAGCAAATATGGTGGCTAACCTATTCGCAAAAGAGAGCGAGAAGATGAGGCAAAGCGCGAGCGAGTAAAACCAGAGGACAACCTGCGCAAGCATTACTCCAACACCGTTTCCACTTCCCGGACTCCGCCGAGAAGAGGCCATCACGGTAACACACTCAGTTGATTCATTTTAATTAAGTTAAGGTTCAAGTTATCTACAACCGGACATTAACAAATTCCCATCTGCCCATAACCGCGGGCACGGCTTTCGAAAGTTCAAATCCCTGCAGGGGAGTCCCAACTTATCCCATGACAAGCTCTGACGGTCAACGAAGGAATAGACCTCCTCCCGAGACGTTCCGATCAGACTCGGTATCTCGGTTCTTCAAGACACTTCGACAGGTTAAAACTAAACCAGCAACACTGCCCGAATGTGCCGACAAATCCCGATAGGAGCTGCACATATCTCTTTCTCAGGGCACACTCAGATGAACACTACGTACAACTAAAACCAACCCTCGAGTTGCCCCGAGGTGGCGCTGCAAGTGGCTCTATTTGGACCAACACTCAGAGGAGCACTAGCCCGGGGGGGCTAAAATAAGATGACCCTCGGGCTCCGGAAACCCAAGGGAAAAGAGGCTAGGTGGCAAATGGTAAAACCAATGTTGGGAATTGCTGGAAAAGCTTTAATCAAGGCGAACTATCAAGGGGTTCCCATTATAACCCAACCGCGTAAGGAACGCAAAATCCGGGAACATAACACCGATATGACGGAAACTAGGGCGGCAAGAGTGGAACAAAACACTAGGCGAGAGGCCGAGCCTTCCACACTTTACCAAGTATATAGATGCACTAAGATAACAAGTTAATATAATGATATCCCAACAAGTAAATAAATGTTCCAACAAGGAACGGCCTCCAATCTTCACCTGCAACTAGCAACACCATAAGAGGGGCTGAGCGAAGCGGTAACATAGCCAATCAACGGTTTGCTAGGACATGGTGGGTTAGAGGTTTGACATGGCAATTTGGGAGGCTTGAAAGCAAATGGTAGGCATCGTAGCATTGGCATAGCAAAAGAGCGAGCAATCTAGCATAGCAAAGATAGTAGTGATTTCGAGGGTATGATCATCTTGCCTGCAAAGTTGTCAGAGTTGACTGGATCCTCGAAAGCAAACTCAACGGGCTCCTCGTTAGCGAATTCGTCTCCCGGCTCTACCCAAACAAGACAAAAAAGCAACAAGGACACAATCAACCACATGCAAGGATCAAACAATACGATGCATGAACCTGGCCTCAACTAGGAATCCAAGTGTGCCACTGGAAAGATGAGATGAAATCGCTTGAAAACTATATAAAGAACATCGGAATTGGAGTTACGGTTTGGAAATGGCAAGCGATTCAAATATGACGCCGGTCTGCGATTTACAGCAAGTAGCCATCTAAATGCAATGAGATGAACATGCTACAGCACCCAAACATGACAAAAAAATACATGGCAGGGATGCACTCAAGATGCTTAACAAAAGTCTAGCACTGAGCTACGGCCAATTCATCCATTAACAGGTTCAAACAAGCATGGCAAAAATACATATGGCAAACAGATCTCAGACTTAGTGAAATTATCACTTGTCTGGAATTTTAGATCAGGTAGCCCTCTTCGGAGCAACACAACTACATGCTACAAGACCAGAACATGGCAAAATAAAGCATGGCATGGAGCTACTCAAAGAGCTTAACAAAAGTCCCTTAGTGACCTTGAGCCAAAAGGGAACAGAAAATACAATTGCAAGCATGTGAACATGGCAAAAACATAATCAGATCACAGACTTAGTGAAAACTGGAGCATGCTGAAAACAGATATCAAGTAGGCTTGTTTACGAGCTCGATGCACTCACTACGGAGCAAGTCATGATAAACTAAGCATACGCCCATCAAGAATACACAAAATGCAAGCTAGACATGGCAAGAACAATAGCATAGCATGCACGGATCAACTACAACATCATCGGCAAAATTGCAAACAAGTTGACAATCTGCCCAGATTCACAAAGTAGCAAAAGTAGAGCTCGATTGACTCAAGCTAGTGTGCTCCATAATTGCAAACAAGGACATGTATTGATAGAGAACTACAAGGTTAACAAAACATCCTTACTGATCATCCTAAAAAGAGGCACAAATCACTCGGAAACAACAAGAACATATGGCCATATGAGATAAACAGATCAAGGACTTAGTGAAATTACTAAGTCCCTGAAATCAGCACTAACAAGTGCCTCACTTCGCAAGCTTGTGCTAGTCACCACACACATCACAAAAATACATGGGTTGCACCTCTGAAAATATGGCAAAACCCTTAACAAAACATATGTAGAGCTCATGGGCATATCATGCACACAATAATCCTGGCAAAATTGACAAATATGCAAATGGAGTAGCAGATCTGACAATTAACTCAAGTAGCCCTCTTCTAACATCATTTCGGGCCTCAATATGAACTCAAATGTAAATGATGCAATGGAATAAATTGATGTACTATCTGAGATGAACGTTTTGATATGCTATATGCATTAATCGGAGCTACGGATGCAAAGTTACGAGGCTATGAACAGGAGCACATGGATCTGGGATTTCGAGGACTTAGAAGAAAAAAAACACCTCCGGATCTAGGGTTTCGGTGGCACGCGAACCGAGGCAAACTCCGGCGTACACTGTAGCTCCGGTGAGCTCGACGGAGCGGCGGGAGGCGAGGGAGAGGAAGATCCGGCTACTCCCGGCCGGATCTGGCGGCGGAGATGGCGGTGGCGGCCGACGGGGACCTCGGGCGACACGGCCGAGCTGTGCGGGGCGGCGCGGCGAACTCCGGCCACCGGAGCGGGGCGGCGCGGCGGAGGAGCAGGCGCGGCTCCTCGGGCGCTCGGGCGGCGAGGCGATGGGCTCGCGGGGGTGGCTACGGGCCTCCTGGGCCAGAGCAGTGGGCGGCGGCGCAGGGCCACGTGGCGGCGCGCGATTGGGCGGCGGTGGCGGCGCGAGGGGTGGATCTAGGGTTTTCGGGAGGAAGGAGAAGGAGATTTTCGGGGGTTCTTTAAATAGGCATAGAGGGAGCTAGGAGAGTCCAAATGAGGTGCGGTTTTCGGCCACGCGATCGTGATCGAAAGATCTGGATGATGGAGAAGGCTTAGGAGGGTTTTGGGCCAAATTGGAGGGGTGTTGGGCTGCACACACACGAGGCCTTTTCGGTCCCTCGGATAACCGTTGGAGTATCAAACGAAGTCCAAATGATACGAAACTTGACAGGCGGTCTACCGGTAGTAAACCAAGGCCGCTTGGCAAGTCTCGGTTCAATCCGGAAATGTTTAATCCCCACACACGAAAGAAGGCTAGAAATGACCACCGGAGGAGAACGAAGCGCCGGAATGCAAAACGGACAACGGGGAAAATGCTCGGATGCATGAGATGAACATGTATGCAAATGCAATGCACATGATGACATGATATGAGATGCATGACAATGACAACAACACACGAAGACAAAAAAACCCAAACCCGAGAAAATAAAATAACTTAACGCCGGAAACGGCAAGAGTTGGAGTACAAATTGGGAAAGTAATATCCGGGGTGCTACAATAAACCCCGGGAACGACACGGCCATAACTTTCAATGCCAGTGACGAACCAAAATTCTGGTCAGTCCGAGCACCAGCCGCCTTGGTCCTCAATCCAATTTTCGATGGATTTCGGCTCACTAAAGTGCTCATGGACGGCGGTAGTGGACTAAACCTCATCTACGAGGACACACTCAATAAAATGTAAATAGACAGGACCCGCATCGAGCAAAGTAATACGACCTTCTGAGGAATCATTCCCAGCGGGAGGCACGATGCGCAGGGAAAATTACACTCGACGTAGTATTCAGCACACCGGAGAATTATCGATTCGAAGATATAACCTTCCAAGTGGCCCCTTTCAACAGTGGATGTGACGCTGTGTTGGGGCGAGATGCATTCACACGCTTTCAAGCTATACCTTATTATGGGTATATGAAGCTCAAGATGCCTGGGCCTAACGGTATTATCACTCGCATCAGTGATCCGGATATAGCCCTCTGTGTCGAAAACAAAACCGCGTCCCTGGCCCTCGAGGTACTGTCCGAGGCCCTCACGGCCGAATAGTCAATCGCACTACGCTCCATGGTGGATAGGGACGATGTAATCCTTGATAAGCGGCCCAAATCCACCTCCTTCAAACCAGCAGACGAAATAGTCAAATTCAAGTCCACCCGACGGACCCCAAGAAGACAGCTTCCATTGGGGCACAGCTGGACCCAACTATTGATGCCGCACTATGAGCATTCCTGCACGAAAACTGGGACATATTCTCCTAGCACCCTTCTAATATGCCAGGAACCCCACGCAGGTTGGTAGAAGACAGCCTCAATGTATTGAAGGGATATAAGCCAGTCAAGCAAACACTGCGGCACTTTTTCGAACCCGAATGACAAGCTATTGGGGAGGAGCTAGCCAAGTTAATCGAGGCCGGATTCATTAGAGAAATAAAACACCCGGACTAGCTAGCAAACCTGGTGATGGTGCCAAAGAAGGATAAGTCATGGCGCCTATGCGTCGATTTCAAAAACCTCAACAAGGCCTGCCTTAAGGATCCCTTCCCCCTCCCCCTCATCGATAAGATTATTGACACCACTGCAGGACATGACTTACTGTGTTTCCTCGACGCACACTACGGATACCAAATCAAAATGAAGGAGTCCGATCAAGCCGCAACCGCATTCATTACCCCATATGGGCCTTTCTGCTTCAACAGTATGTCCTTCGGGCTTAAAAACGCCGGCGCCACCTACCAACGCATGATTCAAACATGCCTGGAGAAATAAATCGGCAAGACAGTTGAGGCATATGTGGATGACGTCATCATCAAGACTAGGCACGTCGAGTCATTAATAGACGACCTGCATCTCACATTCGACAACCTCCGCACATATGACATCAAGCTCAATCCTGAAAAGTGTGTTTTCGGCGTTCCCGCTGGAAAATAGCCGGGCTTCATCATTTCTAATAGATGAATTGAGACAAATCCAGCCAAATCCGAGCATTGTTAGAATTGGGTACACCAACAGACCTTAAACAGGTCCAAAAACTGGCCGGATGCATGGCATCTTTAAGCCGCTTTATCTCTAGACTAGGAGAAAAAGCATTGCCACTTTATCGCCTTCTCCGACGCACCAACCACTTCGAGGGGACGGATGCGGCAACGGTCGAACTGGAAGAAATAATGGCTCTTTTAGCGAGCAACCCAATCCTGGACGCGTCGAACATCGGCGAACCGATATTATTAAACATCTCTACAACACATGAGGTGGTGAGCACGGTGCTAGTCATTGAGCGAGAGGAGGCCGGACACAAATTCCCACTTTAGAAACCGGTATACTACGTATCCACTGTCCTTACACCATGTAAATCCCGGTACCCTCATTACCAAAAGATAGCATATGCGGTCTTCATGGCATCCTAGAAGCTGCGACACTACTTCCAAGAGTGCTCAATCATGGTGGCTTCCGAAGTACCACTCAATGACATAATAAACAACCGCGATGCTACGGGCCGGATTGCCAAGAGGGCCATTGAGCTCCTTCCATTCGGTATAACATAGAAACCACGCTGAGCCATTAAATCCCAAGTATTCGCCAACTTCGTCGCTGAATCGATAGAGGCCGAACTCCCTAAAGAGTACGACACATATTCCAATTGGGTGATGCATTTCGATGGCTCTAAAATGCTGGCCGGCTTAGGAGTGGGCATCGTCTTAACGTCCCCCACCGGAGACACAGTCCAGTACATACTCCAAATATTATACACAGACTCCAACAATGCAGCCGAATACGAGGCCTTATTGAACGGTCTTCGGATGGCTGCCTCCATGGGCATACAACGCCTGGAGGTCCACGGGGATTCAAATCTCGCAATATCCCAAATAAATGGATACTTTGATGCCAAAGTTCCGAAGATGGAGGCCTATCGTAACACCATACTTAAAATATCAGCTCGGTTTGAGGGACTCGAGTTTCATAATGTGGCCCGGGAAAGTAATCAAGCGGGGGATGTTCTTGCTCGCATAGACGCTAAGCGTGACCCCATCCCGCCTAACATCTTTATGGAAAGGCTTTTCAAGCCATCCATGGTGTGGCAGGGTGACAGCAGCAACACCAGTCCGGATCCGATTATACCCCCAGATTTCGAACACAATACCGATATTATCGGGAGCTCACCCAACGAAATAACACCATCGCCCATCTAATTATTTCCCCATGCACCGAACCATTCTTGGCCTACCTTAATAGGCGAGAGCTCCCCGAGGATCAAAATGTGGCTCACAGCATTGTTCGGCGCCCGAAAGCCTAAAAGGTCCATCACGGAGAGCTCTACAAGAAAAGCGCTACCGGAGTCCTTCAAAGATGTATGTCTGAAGAAGTGGGACGGTAGCTCCTGGCCGAAATCCATGCTTGTCTCGGCGGTCACCACGCCACGGCTCGGGCCATAGTAAGTAAAGCCTTCCATACCGGTTTCTTTTGGCCGACTGCCCAAGCAGATGCATAGGACCTTATCCAACGTTGTGTCGGATGCCAGTTGTTCGCAAATCAAAGCCATATGCCGCCTACCGCCCTACAAACAATCCCCATCACTTGGCCTTTCGCGGTCTGGGGGCTTGATATTGTTGGACCCCTTCAAGGAGGAAGCCATAAGAAAAAATATTTGATGGTCATGGTACATAAATTCACCAAGTGGATAGAGGCCAAACCACTTAAAATGGCCGAAGCCGAACCAATGATAGACTTTATATCCGGTGTTGTGCACTGTTATGGTGTCCCACACAACATCATCACCGACAACGGCTTCAATTTCACAGCCGATGAAGTGAAAACCTGGTGTGCAAACCTGGGCATTAAGCTCGATTACGCCTCCGTCTATCACCCGCAAACAAACGGTCAAGTCGAACGAGCTAATGGTCTTATCATGAGCGGCATTAAGCCTAGACTAGTACGGTCTTTGAAAGAATCAGAAAAGCACTGGGTTGAGGAGCTCGACTACGTACTCTAGGGGCTGCGGACCACGCCCAATCGCACTACCAAATACATACCATTCTTCATGGTGTACAACGCAGAGGCTGTTTTGACCTGCAACATCATTCATGACTCACCTCGAGTGCGCATGTATGATGAGAGAGATGCCGAGCTTGATCGGCAGGACAGTCTAGATGCCCTGGAGGAGGAGCGCAACATTGCAAAAGCCCGTTCTGCATTTTATCAACAATAGGCTCACAGGTACCAAAGCGGAGAAGTGCGGGGCAAGACTTATAATGTTGGTGAGCTCGTCCTGCGCTTGCCAGAAAAGAAAAAGGAAAAACTCAAGCCGAAGTGGGAGGGTCCCTTCATCATCGATGAAGTTCTCACTCGAGGAGCCTACCGCCTGCGTGATGCATAGGACAATCGCATAGAGCCGAACCCGTGGAATGCTGCCAGACTCCGAAGATTCTATGCCTAAAGCCGTACTCTTTGTTCATAATCTTCTCCCTTTTTCCATTTTCCCTCTCTTCAATTTTTTTCCATCTCTATAGCTCCTGTGTGGCTAAACCCCACACCTATGACATACACATCCTTAAACGTATACGATCATAATACCTGGGGCTTCTTTTATAGAAGCTTATTATTATTTTCCGAGCATCAAGCTCACCACATATGTGTCCCTTCCTCATATGTACCTTTTCTTTGCCATTGTATGCATAGTTATTACTAAAGTTTTTGCCAAGCTGGGTTGCATGGCTCCTGTGCTTATGCACTACGTTCCTGTTTGTTCGGCTAGGGCATAAAGGGAGCACCTCTGCGATTGTTACAGCCAGGTCATCCGGACTTGTACCTCAGACTGGATGAAGCCAAAAGCTAGCGTTCTTAAGGGAATATTCTGTCGGCGGAGAAAAGACGTTATACCCTAATTACAATGTGAACCCCTAGATGTTACATATACTGCGATTCTTTAATCACAGTTCGAGCATGCATGCTAACGCATGTCCACCCAGGGAAAGGAACCCTTAGTGGAACTATTCTCCCTGGAAGATGTTTCTTGTAATCAACAAGTAATAAACATAGCTAGCCGGATACATCTTGTCTATTCAAGCAACTATGACCCCTACGCCTGGTTTCAACGCATACCCCGGCCTATATTGTCGCTCCGGTATTCGGAAACACTCCGCACCTTCGGGGCTAGAGGTCGAAGTGAAAATGTCTGCCATGACAATCATTTTCCAAATCCGGTTCAGGACAAATTTTGTCAATCAAAGTAGATAGTCACTTGGACTCAAAAACTTCTTCCTCTATGCCGTCGAACAAGCTGTGTAGCTTACAATCCAGTTGCGAAAACTTGGCAGATATCTTTACTTGGTCATATACCAAACTAACTGGAATTTCTTAACCATCTGACCCCCAAGGTCCGACCAGGCCATATGATTCGGATCAAGCTTGGTGTATCATGTTTTTACCATGGCCCAGACCTCTCGCGCACCTTCTTGGCATGCTGATATCTTCCATAATCGAAAGCCTAGATGAGCTACCTAGAATATCTTCAGAAGCTGCCCCATACTTCCTGGAGGGGAGGCGGATGGCCACAAAGACTTGGCAACACTCCGCATTGCTTGCCGAGCTCGCTCGTGCACTTGGGTCAGCTCTTGCAGCAGATCACCTTGAGATCCGGACATTTCCTCTTCGGGACGACCAGTCAGCATACCTGCAGGCACAAATCTGTCAGCTCATTTTCTCGCTGAATTACACGTAGGCAAGTTCAAAAGCATACTAAATATGCCACCTCATAGCATCCTATTTTCCTTTACGGCGTTAGCTAGCTGGGCTCGTACATCTTTTAGATTTTCGCCCAGCAGGGTGTTGGAATCCTGTAGCTTGTTCTTAACATCCCTGACTCGTTTCAACACACGTTCGCCTGTGGCATGTCGCCTTTCAGCCTCTTTTTTACCTGCCTGCGCGACTTTTAGTTGCTCTATCAGTTGATCTGTTGATCCTATCATCGGAAGCACAACATTATTCACATCACTGGTACATGATTACCAGATCTGTGCAATGCGTACTTACCAACATATCTTGCAAATGCTGGTCAGTGCCTTTGGCAAGACCGTCTTGAGCAGCTTAGATGTACGTATCAGCCGAGCTGAAGGCATTGGACGCCTCTTTAGTAAAATCAAGGTCGCGAACAGCAGCCCTCCGGCACTGATGATTCATGGCACTCTCCACTTCGGAGTTCATGATGGATTAATTATTCGAATCCTCTAAAGGAGGACAATCCGGTGTCGCTTCCATCTCATCCCCGCCCTAGAGGCAGGGTCTGGAACCTGACTGGTGGAGGTGTGATCGGCAGGATCCTCGGACATAGTCCGTCAAACACTCTTCCTGATAAAACATAGTGGACAATGTCATGGTTCGATGTGACTGCCAAAGGGCATATTTAAAGCCATACATCTTTGATGAAGGCTCGACCGTGTTGTCATTTGCCTTCCTTTTTGAAGATCCGCTCAGCGTAGGAGCCGCTCTCTTACGAGACGCCTCTGGTGCGGCATGACGCGCCGAGCGCCTCCCCTTTGGAGCATAAGATAGTGCGGTGGGTGAGGCATAATGAGGAAGCTCTTTCGAAGGAGATGTCTCCTGGTTACTTACATGTGAGGCAGGAAGGAGGCCAGGATAATCGGCCATGATGGGCACTTCTGTGCCATCATAGCTCTCCTGGTAGAAGACTCCCTCTTTGACTTATACAAATATGTCTGGATCCTCTTCAAATGCGGGATCGAGGTCATGGTTATGGTCCTCCAGCTGTGGAGCGGGACTATAAATCTCCGCGATAGCCTTCCGCCATTCCTATTAAAAATGGACGAGTAAATGTCAATTAAACATGGCTCGAGAAAAAGATTGAGTAAGGAGGTGGGATTAAAACTCACCCAGCTAGGAGGATTGTACATGGAGAATACCTCTCGATGCTTAAGATGAGTAAACTCCTCTTTCTCCCCTTTATACAGATTGGCCAATATTGTGGCCAGGGCGGCAGGGGTATCCGGACTCTTCCGTCCGTAGCGTGAGGCGTCATCTTCCCCACTGTAGTGCCACATCGGGAGCCCTCTGAATTGGAGTGGTTGAACACCTCGCATTTTGGAAGTCGCCATTACCTCGATTATTGATAATCCCGACTGGGCAAGTGTCCTTATCTCTCCCATTAACTGTTAAACTTCTGCGCTGTCTTCCTCCTCGAGGTGAGAGGACGCCAGCTGTGGCATTTCCTCAATGGAGCACCAGAAAATTGGGGAAGTCCCATTCGACATGGGTCGGGGAGAGCCATGTATTCAATATGAAACCACTTCGAGGACCAGTTCAGGGTGCCGGACAAGTATCCAGTCCCAGTTATGCACCATATCTCGGCGGCGCCCACCTCGAATATGGAACCCTTTTGGGAACGAGGGACGAGGCAGAAAAGGTTCCTCCATAAATCAAAGTGGGCCTCGCAGCCCAGAATAGCACGTAAAGAGCAACAAAACCCGCGATATGGAGGATGGAGGCTGGAGTGAGGTTGTGCAGTTGGAGGCCGTAGTAGTCCTGTAGACCTCATAGGAAACGGTGGATTGGAAACTCGACACCTCTTTTTAAGAAGGATACGAAGCACACCCGCTCCCCCCTCGATGGATTAGGGAGATTTTCCGCCAGGGCTTCGCCTGTAAAGGAGGTTAATCCTACCCGAACGGGGACTAGATCAGTGGGGGGAAGGAATCCCTGCGTTTGAATCTTACTCAGCTGGTCATGGGATACTGAACATTTCTCCCAATCGCCTTTTTCGGAGCCATGGGGGCGGGAGGAAGAACTAGGAACGCTAGCCATGTTGAAATGGTTTCTCCTAGCAAGCTCTAAGGATTTTCCGCCTGGTGTGAGATGGCATCTGAGATCCAATACACTTAAATATACACCTTTCTTACATGGCCAAGGTGTTATGTGCAAAAATACTCTGACCTTTCATGTTCGCTCGACACATGGAAGCCGAAGCAATGGAGGCACAGAAGCCGATGGGTATGACATTAAATGGAAAGCCGAGTATAACTCTTCAGATCAGACGCTTTGAAGTATTCGGAGGAAGAACTTGCCTTGCAATGCCGAAGACTATCAGTGTGCCGAACACATTGTCATTGAAGTCTGGTTTAGGGGCTACTGAGGGAGTCCTGGACTAAGGGGTCCTCGGGTGTCCGGCCTATGGGACGAGGGCCGGACTGATGGGTCGTGAAGATACAATACGGAGACTTCCTCCTGTGTCCGTATGGGACTCTCCTCTGCGTGGAAGGCAAGCTTGGCATTCGGATATGAAGATTCCTTCCTCTGTAAACTGACTCTATACAAGCGTAGGCCCCTCCGGTGTCTATATAAACCGGAGGGTTTAGTCCTGTGACAGCCTGGGTTTTGCCCTTTCTTATTTGCTTGATTTTTCATTTGAAATTTTTTGAAACTTGAAGTTTCTGAATCTTTTCATATGGACTTAAACACTTGGGCATCCTTGGCACTCACCCAAGTGCTTCACTTCCCTCCTAAATCATCATTTCACTTCGGACCCACCCAAAAATAATCTTTGGAATATTTTTCTTTCCAAAAACCCCAAGCCAGATCTGTTTGCTTCAAAGCAACCCCAATTTTTTTGGCTCAGAAAAATCTGAGATAATTCACAAATATTCTGTGAACCCTAGTGCACCTTCCTGAGCAAAAATATTTCATCCCTTTTTGGATTATTTTTGCTACAGAGAATCTTTTCTATTCTGGACCAAAATGGTGGTTTCTACAGCAACTACCATTTTACTTGCTCCATTTGACCTGAACTTTCTTGTGTATCTTTACCTTAGTAACTTATCACTAGCCTCCAAAGCACAGCTTCAAACTCCAAGCCATTTGACCACAGTAACATCACGAAGTTACTGACCAGAAACATACTTGGTGTGTAAAACTTCTCTCCTGTACCTGGATCCGAACCAAATCATGGTAACACTCAAAACTACCATGAACAACATGCCAGACATTGAGTTTTTTCTTAGATCAACCTGCTGTCATAGTTCACGCGGTGACCCCATTCGTCCAGGCGTGCTGGCATGCAGCCGACGTGGCCGAGCCTCTATTGCTCGCGTGCTCGCTTCCCCGCCTGCCCAACCATGCCAACCCTCGCCACCATCATCGTCTCAACGTTCTTAACTCCTCTCTGGCGCTCGCTGACGCTGGAGCTTGCCGCAGCAAGCACGGGCAAGGTCCGGTCAGCCCAACAGTGCGGCGTGCACTGTGCTCATCGCCATCCTCTTGATCCTAGGCTCGTCTCCGCCCGCCCACAGTGGCCACGTGACCTCCGTCGCCTTCTCCCCCTCTCACTGACACCCCTCGTCGCCGGGCACCATGGACAGGTGTCCACCGGCGGAGACCGGAGCACCCTCGCCGCTCGCCTATAAATAGAGCCGGCCCCAGCCTCCTCGAGCACCATCCAGCAATCACACACACCCCACGATCGAGTAGGAAGCCGGAGCCCGGGCAAGCAGGCCTCGGGCCGCCGTCCCCGAGCTCGAGCTCGCCGACGATCCGCTCTGGTCGCCGCGGTAGCTCCAGCCCCTCCCAGGCCTGGGCGACCCCTCCAGGGCCTCCGCCTCTCTCCGGTGAGTCCGTCTCGCCTGCTTGGAGCCCCTGGAGTGGCATCTGCTCGTAGTCTTCCTCAACCCCGGTGACCTCGATGTTGTGCCTCCGGTTGCGAGGTTGATCCCGACGCCGTCCGACCGCCCCTAGCTATGCTACGGGTACGGGCAGCTGCGCCTCAACCCCCTCTTACCATCCCTCCCTTTCGTTTGGGCCAAGGAGCCCTCGTCACCAGCGAGAGCTCCGGCGAAGCCGCGGCCCCCTCTGTTTCCTTCTCCCTCTTCTCCCACCTGACTAGCGGGGCCCGCTAGTCATCCACTCAGTACGCGCACGAAGCAGTACGAGTGGTGGCGCCCCTGGGCTTTACGCCTTCGACGTCACCCCCCAGTCTGTTTCTTTTATTGAAATTCATTTGAATTTACAGAACACTTCAAACAGTTCTAACTTTTCAACCATAAGTCCAAATAAATTGATTCTTTTTGCATTGTGTTCTTTGATAAGAAATCTAGCAGCTCACCAAAGATGAGATTTTTCTGAGCTGTCTATAATTTCTGGTCATTTTTAGAAGTGTTCTTGATATTTTCTTTTTGTGTTTAAAACTATTTTCAGAAGGTAAAGCTTGTCATGAGGATCACCAGGAGGCTTGTGAACCTCATCTGCACTAAGGCAAGCCACAACAACATTTTCATGGTGCCATTTCAATATTTGTGATTTTCTTACTTGAATGAAATGATTAATCCATGCTTTTAAATGATTATGGAGTTATTTATATTCTGTTAAATATTGGTTAGTTGTTATGCTTGATTCACAGAATGGGTGAAACTAGTTTAGTGGATAAAGCAAGATAAGATTTATTTGAGGTTATGATAGAAATAATTTTGTTATGCATGTTAGCAATTATTTAAAGTTATGTTTTTGCCCTCTTAGATTGATAAAAATTTGTTAGGAAATGTTCTGTTCAATACTTGTTTAATCATATTAGTTTCCTTACAGAATGTTTGAACCCAGCTTAGTGATAAAGAAAGTAAGAGTTGTTGATAGTGAAATCTTTTTGACAAGCATATGAGAAATTTATCAGAGTTACTTTCTTGCGTAAGAAATTAATAGAACTTGTTGCAAAATATTTTGGTTAAGTTGTGAGTATTTGAGCAAGTAGAGTAATTTGAGTTGTTGACGTTATGCTTGGTGTGTATAAGGATGACATCGGTCATTTTTATAACTATATGATGCATGTGTTGTTTTGCATTCCATGGCATGTTATGACACCGGTCATTTTTAGTTTAAAGTTAAACCTGAATATAAATCAACTTGAATATACCGTTGGCTGGGTCATGGTGCCGCTGAATCGAGTTTCTTTCCAGTGCAACCACATTTGCCTTTGTGGGAAGGCCGTGATTCGGTCCATTGACACGGCCTCTGGTCGGTGGCTCCATCTAGGGAAGGTTATGTCATGCTCGCCCTGGCCCGGTAAGCAAACATAATCTTGTGTGCTTGTTGATGAGATTATGGTACCGAGTCCCTGAGTGGGAGTGTTTTGACCACGACGGTGGTCGGGGTGTCTTTGGTAGACACGGGACCACCCAAGACCAGCCCATTGGGGATTTGGGTCGAAGTGGCCGGGAGAGTACTGTGGCAATGGAGGGGTTTTGATGGAATGTCGTTGGTCCACCCGAATGGGAGTGCGAGGCCATGGGTTCCGTGGTGTGGGTATAGTGTGCTACCTCTGCAGAGTGTGTAATCTATCGATAGCCGAGTCCAGGGTTACAAACACCTCGTAGTCGGTCCCACCATGATTCAACGTTTAATAAAAATTGCACAATAAGCTATGAACTTTGCATTGTTGATGGATGGCAGCAAGGCCATCGAGGCATTTGGGACCAAATGATGGTCGTGGTTGTGATCGCCGTAACGATCACGAGTTGTTCTTGAGAAAGACCACTTTGGTGGTTTTTTGTGATCTGACCACTTTGGCGGTGTGTTTGTGATCTAGGGATGATCACAATTGGTAAGTCCCGAGGGACGTTCGACCATGATCACAGCATGTTGACATATAGTGTTGCATTTTTAATATTTGGTTAAATATCCTGATATTGTTTGTCATTATGATTATGCTTGTTGTGAGCTTGCAAGTACATTCAATGTACTGACGAGGCATGTCATGCCAGATTTTAGTAAAGTATCGTTGGAGAGGAGCGTTGTTCAAGTCTAGATCGTATCCACATCGGTGTCCCTGTGATATGGAGCTTCCGCCACGATGTTATTCCGCTGCCACATAGTTGTTCGGATCGAGGCCCCTTTATGTTCACTAAATAATGTACATATTGTTCAGCCGCACCGAGTGTGCCGCTTGGTCTCGACAGCTGTTGTAATGTAACTCTATTCCGCTAGCATCAATAAAGCGGTTGTTATTCTGTACCAAGATGTTGTGTGTTTCCAGAAGACATGGTCTCTGGGCTGGCAATGCATGGTAAACCGGTCGCTCTGAGCCGGGGTGCCACAACGCTTGGTATCAGAGCCACGCTGACTGTAGGCCACGCTAGGCTACGACGCGCTAGATACGAGTTTTAGTTGAGTGCCGGTAGTAATTTCTGCTGATTATTGAGTTGCATGCATTCGGTTTATATATTTTTATACTAACTTGCTAATGGTTGTGGGTGTAGATGGCTCCGGTGCCGTATCCGTGCCAGTTGCAGCTGATGCCGTACACATCACCGCACCTCCTTCACAACGTGTGGCGTCGGTTGTACCCTCTTAGAGACGACCCGGTCTATCGTGTGTACCAGGAGCATCTAGCTGATTCGGTATATGAGTATCACGCAGTGGTCACTCCGCGCACTAGTTCTGATTCCAGCTCTTACACTCGCACTTCTCGAAGCAGTTATGCCTCAACCGCTTCCCAGGCTGTCCAGTTTGCTGCATTCGAGGTCCTTGTCGAGCTTCGCTACAACGAGGTCCGAATGCAGAACCACCCAGGTTTCTACTACTACCCATCTCTGCATGACAACGGTCGTGTCCGTTTCCCTCTGATTGATCCGGAGTCTGATAGTGTTGCTAGCCACCTTGCTCGTTATATCACTGCTAGCTATCTCATGATCCACGAGCGGGCTCGAGAGCTGACTCGTACTCGTGCTGCTTTAGCCACTACTTTGGTCACTGCTAGATCCGCCAATACTCCGTCTTCACTGGGATTTACCCCTTATGTCCCTGTCAGTTCTAGCTCCCCTATTTCGCCGGTTACTTCCCCGAGTAGCACGGGCGTCTCGGCCGCGAACCCTCTCATTACTCCTCCCGAGTGAGTCTCACTTCTCGCTTCCCCTGTAGCCCCGATGCTTCATCCTACCCCTGCCCCTGAGGGAGAGCCCTCGAGACAGCGCCGTCGTGTTACCTTTAACCCGGAGGTTTCCGTTAACCACGTCAGTTCGGGATCCGAGACCACTTCAGGGGAGGACGCCGCAGCACCAGCAGAGCAGTAGTATCTTTGAGTATTTGTAGTTGTCTGAATGATGTATGGATGTAGTCGTACGAGTCATGATGTTTCGTCGCCTGTATGAGAGTAGTGAACCTATCATGTGGTTTACTTTTCATGTATGAGTCTATGTATAATTATGTTGAGACTTTATTCGCCGTATTTTTCGCTCTTCTACTTTCTTCCGGGATTTGTCGCTGGTCTTTCCCCAATTTAATTTTTGGGTGTTTCTCATCTCGATTGTGTTTTCTTGGGAAAAATTCACAATAGGATTACGAGGGGAGGCAGCAGTAGCAACATTCATGAGGGAACTCCTATTTGTCGTTCCGCATGACAGGCAAGACATTCTCTCGAGCCGTACGTTCAGCCACCAACTCCACCGCCTGATCCTCCCTCCACCGAGCAAATTCTGCGTATGTTTGAAGAAAAAAGGAACAATGATCTGATTGAAATATTGAGAAGTGTTCAAGCTATGGTTGGACAGAATGGAAATCAGAATGGTCATCACTCAAAGCTGTTAGACTTTTAGAGGACCAATCCACCCAGTTTCAGTCAGATTGTTGACCCAATGGATGTAGACGATTGGTTACGCACAATGGAGAAAAAGCTTGAGATTGCCCGTACTGAAGGAAATGATAAAGTTCCCTTCGAAACTCATTACCTTGAAGGCGCAGCTGCCATATGGTGGGAAAATACAAAGGCCATGTGGCCGATTGATGAGGAAATCACCTGGGAGAAATTTAAGGATAAGTTTCGAAAATATCATATCCCTACTGGAGTTATGAAGGCCAAACAACGTGAATTTCTCGTGCTCGTCCACGGAAATCATTCTGTGGCTGAATATCTGCAAAAATTCAATCATTTGGCCCGTTACTCTCTGTATGACGTGGCCACCAAAGAATGGAAGATTGATAGATTTCTTGGAGGTTTAAATCTGCAACTTCGGTGTGCTCTCAATATGTTTGATTTCATGGATTTCCAAACTCTGGTGGACAAGGCGTTCATTGCCGAACGGGAGCACAAGCTTATATCCGATAATAGGCCTGCTAACGACAATAAGCGCAAGTTTGAGCCAAAGAAGGATGGGCCACCTGTGCAAAAGGCTTGTACCTGGCAGCAAACTCAGGTGGAACACAACCCAAATTGGAAGCAGAATGTTAACCAGACCACCACTCAAGTCAAGAATATTGTGACCAATCCAATGCATGAGGAGCGTCAGCGCAATAATTCTTGTTTCATTTGTGGGCAACACAGACATTATGCGAAGCAGTGCCCCAAGAACAACAAGACGAATGCCCTAAGCCGGCCGCAAGTCAATTTTATGGAGTCGCGGCCAAAGCAGCAAAACTTCACCGGGCACGTGCATCATATCTCCGCCGATGAAGCCTATGAAAAGCCAGAAGTCATCATTGGTATGTTTTCTGTTAATGACATACCTTCCATAATTTTATTTGACTCTAGGGCTTCCCATTCTTGTATTTCTCAGAGTTTTTCCGCCCAAAACAATTTTCCTTGCACAATTTTGGGCAAAAATATGGTGGTACAAACCCCGGGATCCATAATCAAGAGCAATCTGGTCTGCCGTGATCTAGAGATCAATATCAACGGGGTCCGCTTTCCAACATCTCTGATAATCCTTGAGTCTGAAAAGTTGGATATTATATTGGGTATGAATTGGTTGACCAAATATCAAGTTTGCATAAACTGCGCAACCCGAGAAGTCAATCTGACCAGTCTGGATGGGTAGCTCACCAAATTCTATGCTTGCAAGAATATACCCAATCCAGAATTAGTGTGCGCTGCTGTGGTTGAATTGGAATTTATTCCTGTGGTCAGTGAGTACCCTAATGTGTTTCCAGAAGAACTGCCAGGCATGCCACCAGATCGGGAACTGGAGTTTGCCATAGATCTTGAGCCCAGAACAGCACCGTTATACAAGAAGTATTACCGGATGCCCTCATCAGAATTAGTGGAGCTAAAGAAATAGCTTGACGAATTACTCCAGAAAGGTTATATTCGTCCCAGCTCTTCACCGTGGGGATCACCTGCAATTTTCGTGGGCAAAAAGGATGGTAGTCTCCGTATGTGCATAGATTACCGCCAGCTGAATGAGGCCACCATCAAAAATAAATATCCGCTGCCAAGGATTGATGATCTGTTTGATCAGCTCAGTGGGGCTAAGGTATTCTCCAAAATCGATTTACGGACGGGATATCATCAGCTCAAGATTAAAAAGGAAGATATTCCTAAGATCGCATTCACTACTCGGTACAGTCTTTACAAATATACCGTGATGTCCTTTGGTCTCACCTATGACCCTGCTTTCTTCATGCATATGAGGAACAAAGTATTTATGGACTTCCTCGACAAATTCATGGTAGTCTTCATCGATGACATCCTCATTTACTCCAAGGGTGAAGAAGAACACAAGGATCACCTCCGAGCAGCACTACAACGGCTCCACGACCATCAGCTATACGCCAAGTTCAGTAAGTGCGAATTTTGGCTCAAGAAAGTTGGGTTTGTCGGACATGTACTATCCGCCGAAGGTATAGCCATGGACCCGAGTAAAGTAAAGGACGTGCTCGATTGGGTACCACCCACAAACGTGACACAGATCCGGAGTTTCCTCGGATTAGCTGGATACTATCGTCGTTTTATTGAAGGGTTTTCCAAAATTGCAAAACCCATGACGGAGCTGCTCAAAAAGGATACAAAGTTTAAGTGGACAAACGAATGTGAGCAGAGTTTTAATGAGCTGAAGATATGACTGACAACCACACCTGTATTGACTCTTCCACACATTTATCGCAACTTTAATGTGTACTGCGATGCCTCCAGACAAGGTATTGGTTGTGTGTTGATGCAAGACAGCAAGGTAGTAGTATATGCATCACGACAGCTACGACCTCATGAGGGAAATTATCCTACTCATGATTTGGAATTGGCTAAAGTGGTTCATGCATTAAAAATTTGGAGACACTACCTCATTGGAAAAGGTGCCAAAGTTTTACCGACCACAAAAGCCTCAAGAACATTTTCACTCAGCCAGATTTAAATCTCCGCCAGCGAAGATGGTTAGAGTTGGTCAAGGATTATGACCTTGGAATAAATTACCGTCCAGGCAAGGCCAACGTCGTTGCTGATGCACTCAGTCGAAAGCCCGTCAGCTTAAATGTCATGTTAAAATCATTGCCCACTAAACTCGAAGAGGAGATCGCTCAGCACAACTTGGTCATCATAGAGGCTAACCTCGCTAATACTTTGGAAGTTAACCCCCACACTTGAGATGGATATCTGCAAGGCACAGCCAGCTGACACCAACCTACAAAGACGTGCCCAGAGCCAGATGGCAAAGCAGGCGTCTGACTTCTCCAAGGACGAATTCGGTACCCTCCAATTCCGTGGACGCATTTGTGTGCCAAATCAACCGAACTTGAAGAAGAAAATCCTGTCAGAAGCCCACGAATCCGCATATTCCATTCACCCGGGAGGTACTAAAATGTATGAGGACCTTAGACAAATATTCTGATGGGATGGAATGAAGAAAGACATTGCCTATTTTCTAGCCTGTTGCGACATATGCAACAAGGTGAAAGCAGATCATGAGAAGGCAGCCGGACTTCTCCAACCGCTGCCAGTTTCGCAGTGGAAATGGGATGACGTTTGCATGGATTTCATCACAGGATTGCCTAGGACTCAGCGAGGCAAGGATGCAATCTGGGTTATAATAGACACCCTGACCAAGGTTGCTCATTTCATTCTGATCAGCACCAGATACAGCGCAAATGAACTTGCACAACTGTATGTATCCAGGATCGTCAGTCTGCATGGAGTACCCCGAACTATCACTTCCGACCGAGGTTCTTTGTTTACCTCCGCTTTTTGGTCCTGTCTCCATCAAGCCTTGGGGACATCACTGAAATATAGTACTACCTATCACCCTCAAACAGATGGACAGACAGAGCGGGTAAACCATATACTCGAAGATATGTTGCGAGCCCGTGTGCTAGCCAATGGTGCTAAATGGGAAGACTGCTTGCCGTATGCCGAGTTCTCTTATAACAACAGTTTCCAGACTAGTCTAAAGATGTCACCATACGAAGCTCTGTATGGCCATAAGTGCCGCACTACTCTAAATTGGTCTCAGACTGGAGATAGCCGCATCTTCGAAACGGATCTCATGCTGGAAGCTGAGAAACAAGTTAGGGAAATCCGAGATAGACTGCAATTGGACGAATCTCGACAGAAGAGTTATTATGATGCCAAACATCGGCAGGTCAGTTTTGAACCCGGAGAACATGCATACCTCCGAGTCACTCCTATGAAAGGAGTCAAGAGATTTCAGACTCGTGGAAAACTGGCACCCAGATTCATTGGTCCATTCCCGATTATGTCTCGAGTGGGAACGGTTGCATATCAATTGGAACTACCCCCGGAATTGGCAGACATACACAACGTGTTCCATGTTTCGCAATTGAGACGATGCATATCCACGCCTTAGAAAAGAACTACAACGGCTGAGATAGAATTGGCAAAATATTTAACTTATGAAGAAAGACCGTTCAAAATTTTGGATCAGATGGAAAGGGTCACTTGCTGTAAAGTCAGAAAATTTTACAAGGTTCAGTGGGAGCATCACACAGAGTCAGAAGCAACTTGGGAGTAGGAAGAATTCCTTAGGGATCAGTATCCAGAGTGGTTTTCCCAAGCAACCGAATCTCGAGGACGAGATTCATTCTAAGTGGGGAGGTTTGTGACAGCCTGGGTTTTGCCCTTTCTTATTTGCTTGATTTTTCATTTGAAATTTTTTGAAACTTGGAGTTTCTGAATCTTTTCATATGGACTTAAACACTTGGGTATCCTTGGCTTTCACCCAAGTGCTTCACTTCCCTCCCAAAAATAACTTTGGAATATTTTCTTAAATGAAAAATATTCATCTTCTTTCCAAAAACCCTAAGCCAGATCTGTTTGCTTCAAAGAAACCCCTTTTTTTGCTCAGAAAAATCTGAGATAATTCAAAAATATTCTGTGAACCCTAGTGCACCTTCTCGAGCAAAAATAATTCATCACTTTTTGGAATATTTTTGCTACAGAAAATATTTTCTATTCTGGACAGAAATGGTGGTTTCTACAACAACTACCATTTTACTTGCTCCATTTGACCTGAACATTCTTGTGCATCTTTAGCTTAGTAACTTATCACAAGCCTCCAAAGCACAGCTTCAAACTCCAAGCCATTTGACCACAGTAACATCACGAAGTTACTGACTAGAAACATACTTGGTGTGTGAAAACTTCTCTACTGCACCTGGATCCAAACCAAATCGTGGTAACACTTAAAACTACCATGAACAACATGCCAGACATTGAGTTTTTGCTTAGATCGACCTGATGTCATAGTTCACGTGGTGACCGCGTTCGTCCAGGCGTGCTGGCATGCAGCCGACACGCTCTGCGACGCGCCCGAGCCTCTGTTGCTCGCGTGCTCGCTTCCCCGCCTGCCCAACCATGCCAACCCTCGCCACCATCATCGTCTCAATGTTCTTAACTCCTCCCTGGTGCTCGCCGACATCGGAGCTCGCCGCAGCGAGCACGGGCAAGGTCCGGCCAGCCCAACAGTGCGGAGCGCACTGTGCTCGTCACCATCCTCTTGATCCTGTGCTCGTCTCCGCCCGCCCAAGTGGCCGCGTGACCTCCGTCGCCTTCTCCCCCTCTCGCTGACACCTCTCGTCGCCGGGCGCCGTGGACAGGTGTCCACTGGCAGAGCCCGGAACACCCTCGCCGCTTGCCTATAAATAGAGCCCTCCCCAGCCTCCAGGAGCACCATCTAGCACTCACACACACCCCCCAATCGAGTAGGAAGCCGGAGCCCGGCCGGGCAGGCCACGGGCCTCCGTCCCCAAGCTCAAGCTCTCCGACGATCCCCTATGGTCGCCGCGGTAGCTCTAGCCCCTCCCAGGCCTGGGCGACCCCTCCACGGCCTCCGCCTCTCTCCGGCGAGGCCGTCTCGCCCGCTTGGAGCCCCTGGAGTGGCCTCTGCTCGCCGTCTTCCTCAACTCCGGTCACCTCCATGTTCTGCCTCCGCTTGCGAGGTTGATTGCGACGCCGTCTGACCGCCCTAGCTACGCTACGGGTACGGGCAGGTGCGCCTCAACCCCCTCTTTCCATCCCTCCCTTTCGTTTGGGCCAAGGAGCCCTCGTCGCCGGCGAGAACTCCGGCGAAGCCACGACCCCATCTGTTTCCTTCTCCCTCTTCCCCCACCTGACTAGCGGGGCCCGCTAGTCAGCCACTCAGTACGCGTGTGAAGCGGTACGAGTGGTGGTGCCCCTGGGCTTTACGCCTTCGACATCACCCCCCAGTCTATTTCTTTTATTCAAATTCATTTGAATTTACAAAACACTTCAAACAGTTATAACTTTTCAACCATAAGTCCAAATAAATTGATTCTTTTTGCATTGTGTTCCTTGATAAGAAATCTAGCAGCTCACCAAAGATGAGATTTTTCTGAGCCGTCTAGAATTTCTGGTGATTTTCAGAAGTGTTCTTGATATTTTCTTTTTGTGTTTAAAACTATTTTCAGAAAGTGAAGCTTGTCTTGAGGATCACGAGGAGGCTTGTGAACCTCATCTGCACTACGGCAAGCCACATCAACATTTCCATGGTGCCATTTCAATATTTGTGATTTTCTTACTAGAATTAAATGATTAATCCATGCATTTAAATGATTATGGAGTTATTTATATTTGGTTAAATATTGGTTAGATGTTATGCTTGATTTATAGAGTGGGTGAAACTAGTTTACTCGATAAAGCAAGATAAGATTTATTTAAGGTTATGATACAAATAATTTTGTTATGCCCCTCTTAGATTGATAAAAATTTGTTAGAAAATGTTCTGTTCAATACTTGTTTAATCATATTACTTGTCATACAGAATGTTTGAGCCCAACTTAGTGATAAAGAAAGTAAGAGTTGTTGATAGTGAAATATTTTTGACAAGCATATGAGAAATTTATCGGAGTTACTTTCTTGCGTAAGAAATCAATACAACTTGTTGCAAAATATTTTGGTTAAGTTGTGAGTATTTGAGCAAGTAGAATAATTTTAGTTGTTGATGTTATGCTTGGTGTGTATAAGGATGACATCGGTCATTTTTATCACTATATGATGCATGTGTTGTTTTTCATTTCAGGGCATGTTATGACACCGGTCATTTCTAGTTTAAAGTTAAACCTGAATATAACTCAACTTGAATATAAAGTTGACTAGGTCATGGTGCCGCTGAATCGAGTTTCTTTCCAGTGCAACCACATTTGCCTTTGTGGGAAGGCCTTCATTTGGTCCATTGACATGGCCTCTGGTCGGTGCCTCCATCTAGGGAAGGTTATGTCGTGCTTGCCCTGGCCCAGTAAGCAGACATAATCTTGTGTGCTCGTTGATGAGACTATGGTACTGAGTCCCCGAGTGGGAGTGTCCCCAAGTGGGAGTGTTTTGACCACGACGGTGGTCGGGGTGTCTTTGGTAAACACGAGGCCACCCAGGACCAGCCCGCTGGGGATTTGGGTCGGAGTGGTCGGGAGAGTGCTGTGGCAATGGAGGGGTTTTGATGGAATGCCGTTGGTCTACCCGAATGGGAGTGTGAGGCCATGGGTTCCATGGTGTGGGTACAGTGTGTTACCTCTGCAGAGTGTGTATTCTATCGATAGCCGAGTCCACGGTTATAGACACCTCGTAGTAGGTCCCACCATGAGTCAACGTTTAATACAAATTGCACACTAAGCTATGAACTTTGCATTGTTGATGGATGGCAGATAGGCCATCGAGGCATTTGGGACCAAATGATGGTCATGGTTGTGATCGCCGTAAGGATCATGAGTTGTTCTTGAGAAAGACCACTTTGGTGGTGTGTTTGTGATCTGACCACTTTGGTGGTGTGTTAGTGATCTAGAGATGATCACGGTTGGTAAGCTGTCCCGAGGGACATTCGAGCATGATCACATCATGTTGACATATAGTGTTGCATTTTTAATAATTGGTTAAATATCCTAATATTGTTTGTCATTATGATTATGCCTGTTGTGAGCTCGCAAGTACATTCAATGTACTGACCTGGCGTGTCATGCCAGATTCCAAGAAAATATCGTTGGAGTGGAGGGCTGTTCGAGTCTAGATCGTGTCCACATCGGTGTCCCTGTTATATGGAGCTTCCACCACGACGTTATTCTACTGCCACATAGTTGTTTGGATCGAGGCCCCTTTATGTTCACTAAATAATGTACATATTGTTCAGCCGCACCAAGTGTGCCGCTTGGCCTCGACAGCTGTTGTAATGTAACTATGTTCCGCTAGCATCAATAAAGCGGTTGTTATTCTGTACCAAGATGTTATGTGTTGCCAGAAGACATGGTCTCTGGGTTGGCAATGCATGGTAAACCGGTCGCTCTGAGCCGGGGTGCCACAAGTCCGTAGAGGCGATCACAATCATACAGGCTAGACATCTAGTGTTTAGCCATTACGATCTCGTGGTAGAGCAACTCTTGTAATCCTCATATTCATCAAGATCAATCAAGCAGGAAGTAGGGTATTACCTCCATCAAGAGGGCCAAAACCTGGGTAAACATCATGTCCCCTGTCTCCTGTTACCGTTGACCCTAGACACATAGTTTGGGGCCTCCTACCCGAGATCCGCCAGTTTTGACACCGACACTCCTCCCAGCACGAGGTACATCCCCTGCGTGGCGTCCTGGCATGCCTCGCCAAGACCCGCATGGAGAGATGCTTGACCTCGTGAGGGAGAACCGCTTCGGCTCCATAGACGAGGAAGAATGAAGTCTCGCCCGTCGGCTTGGTGGCGGTGGTGCGGATCAACCACAACATGGACTGGAGCTCGTCGAGCCAGCCCCTGTCGCTGGCCTCGAGCTTCTTCTTGAAGGTTCTTGTCTTGAGGCCCCTCTGGACCTCTGGGTTTGCGCATTCCGCTTGGTCGGTGCTCCTAGGGTGTGCCATTGAGGCGTAGCATATCTGTGTTCCAAGGTTAGCATAATATGTTTTGAAGAAATTGCTAGTGAACTGCGAGCCGTTGTCGGTGGTGATACCATTAGGGACCCCGAAGCGGCTCACGAGGCCCTTGACTGTCGAACCGGCCGGGATGGTGCGGACGGCTTCCACCTTCATCCACTTGGTGAACTTGTCGATGGCAAAGTAGAGGTAGCAGTAGCCCTCGAGCGCTCGTGAGAACGGACCCAAGATGTCTAGCCCCCAGACTACAAACAACCATAACAGCGAAATGGTCTGGAGGCCTTTAGCAGGCTGGTGGATTTGCTTGGCGTGGAATTGGCATGCTTCGAAGGATTTCACCAGCTCGGTCGCGTCACTGAGCACCATGGGCCAGTAGAATCCGCTACAGAATGCCTTGCCCACGAGCGTGCGTGATGACGAGTGATGCCCACAATCATCGTGTGTATGTCAGCTAACAGCTCGCACCCCTGTCCCCTGGAAATGCATCGCAAGGAAACATCGTTTGGTCGTTTTCAGTAGAGCTCACTGTCCTGAATGTAGTATGTTGTGGCCTGTCGAGCCACGCGCTCCGCGTCTTCCTCCTTTTCGGGTAGGGTTCCCTGAAGCAGGTACGTCTTGATTCTTTCATCGAGCACCCCTCCTGAGTCTCAAGTGCGAGGAGAAGGCGTGCTCTTGTGGTCGGGCCGCAGATGGGAGCTCCCGAGGTTGGTGTTGGGGGGAGCTCCTCGTGAGGCAGTGTTGGCTCCGCCGCTGGAGGTGCTACCGAAGGCTTGAAGAGCCGCTCCTGAAGACGCCGGACTCCTAAGGCTGGTTTTTCGATGCTCTCTTGGTGATATTATCGGCTTCCTTGTTTGCGTCGCGAGGCACGTGCTGCAGCTCCAGGCCCAAGAATTGCTTCTCAATTTTTCATACCTCCACCAGGTATGCCTCCATGTGTTCGTCCTTTGGCTCGTATACCTTGTTGGAGAAGTTGACTAGGAGCTCAGATTCGCCCTTGATGGTAAGGCACTTTACTCCCAAGGTTATCGTAGCCTTGAGACAGGTGATCACGCCTTCGTACGCTGCGGTGTTGTTGGAGACCTTTTCGCCATGTTGGAAGCAGAGCTGCACGGCATAGTAGGGCTTGTCCGGAGTGGGGGCAATGATGTAACACCCAAGATGCGGCTATATCTCCCACGTGTAGAGGATCGACTTAGAGGCATAACCGGTTTTTGGTTTTGTCGCAAGAAGGGTCATCTTCACACAATCCCATGTCATGAAACAAGGATATATAAATAGTTGGCTTACAATCGCCACATTACACAATGATCAAATAATTCATACATCAATCGAAGTGCACACATAGTCCGACTACAAACAAATCCAAAATGAAAAGAAGACAACCCCAAATGGTAAATCCTGATCGTCCCAACTGGGCACCCCTACTGATCATCAGGAAAAGACACGTAGTAATGGCCAAGGTCCTCATCGAACTCCCACTACAGTTCGGTAGCATCACCTGCACTGTATCATCGGCACCTGCAACTGTTTTGGTAGTATTTGTGAGTCACGAGGACTCAGCAATCTGAAAACCGACGAGATCAAGACTATTTAATCATATGGGTAGGATGTGGTTATGAGGTGGAGTTGCAGCAAGCGCTAAGTAAATATGGTGGCTAACATACCAGTACAAGAGTGAGAAGATAAACTACGCAATGGTCGTGATACTAGAAGCGATCAGGAAGTTATCCTGCACTACTTACGTTCATACATAACCCTACCATGTTCACTTCCTGGACTCCACCAAAAAGAGACCATCACGGTTACACACGCGGTTGATGTCTTTTAATTAAGTCAAGTGTCAAGTTCTCTACAACAGGATATTAACAAATTCCCATCTGCCGCATAACCACGGGCACGGATCTCAAAATTTTATACCCTGTAGGGGTATCCCAACTTAGCCCATCACAAGCTCTCACGATCAACGAAGCATATTCCTTCTCCCGGAATCACCCGATCAGTCTTCGAATCTCGGTTACAAGACATTTTGTCAATGGTAAAACTAGACCAACAAGACCTCCCGATGCACCGACAAATCCTAATAGGAGCTGCACATATCTCGTTCTCAGGGCACACTAGATGGGACAAGCTACGAGTAAAACCAACCCTCGAGTTTCCTTGAGCTGGCCCCACGGGCTGCCCGGTTCGGACCAACACTCAGAGGAGCACTTGCCCGGGGGGTTGAATTAAGAAATCCTCGGGGTCCGGAAAGTCCCTAGGCAAGCTTTAGTTGTTATTAAGCAAATGCTAAAACCAAGGTTGGTCCTTGCTGGAGGAGTTTTATTCAAAGCGAACTGTTAAGGGGTCCCATAGCCCAACCGCGTAAGGAACGCAAAATCAAGGAGTGCAAAAGTGCAACAAAACACCGAGAAAAAGGACAAGCCTTCCTTCCTTTGCCAAGTATATAGATGCATTAATTAAATAAGAGATATTGTGATGTCCCAACATATCCATGTTCCAACATGGAACAACCCGCAAGGCACCTGCAACTAGCAACGCTATAAGAGGGGCTGAGCAAAAGCGGTAACATAGTAAAACAATGGTTTGCTGGAAAGGTGGGTTAGGGCTTGACATGGCAATATGGGAGGCATGATAAACAAGTGGTAGGTAGCACCAAATAACGATAGAACGAACAACTAGCAAGCAAAGATGGAAGTGATATCGGGGGTAATGATCATCTTGCCTGCAAAGTTCTCAGGGGTGTCGAAAGCTTGCTCCTTGTAAATGTACTCAATAGGTTCCTTGTTCACGAACTCGTCTCCCGGCTCTACCCAAAGAAAGAACACAAGCAACGGAACAACAATCAATCACGATGCAATGCACAAGCAACATGTTGCAAGACATGGCATGAAATGCATGGTGTGATGTGCAATGCATGTGGGTACTCTGGAAGGGAAAGGATGATCATGGCATCAACTTGGCAAACCAAGCATGCCACTGGAAAGATGGGTGATTCTGGTCAAAATCGATATAAGGATCACCGGAAACGGATGCACGGTTCGGAAATGACGAGCAAAACAAGAACAATGCAACACTGCGCTTAACAGCATCATAGCACTTAAGATGCATCATGAAACTACACTACAACACTCCAACAAAGCACATGGCAGTGAAGTACAAGTGAAGCTCTACAAATCATGAACACTGAGCTCCTGCTAGACCTCACTAAAACAAGCCGAAAACAGCATGGCAAAAATGCAAATGATAATAGCTTCACAAACTTAGTGAAAATACTAAACATGGTATAAACATATGGTAGCAATGTTTAGAGCTAGCAAACAACGTGCTACAAGAACATACCATGGCAAATAAAGGCATGGAGTGCTAGTACTAAAGGCAGAGAACAAAACTCGTTTAATGAACTTTAGCCAAAGATGCACAGAAAATGAGGTAGCACCCATGCAAACATGGCAAGTGATATGAACAGTTTCAGACTTGGTAGAAAAACATAACATGGCAGAAACAAATTCATGATAGCAACTTTGCAAGCTCATTCCACTCACCACAAAGCATTACATGGCATCACAAGGTAACCAATAGCAAGAAGACAAAATTATGAAGGTAAACATGGCAAGAGCAAGTTCATAGGGTGCATGGATCACTAGAAAAACACATGGCAAAAATGCACTTCATGTTAACAATCTGCCAGCAACAATATTTAGCAAAAGTAGAGCATGGTACTGATAAGATACACTACTCCATAGTTACAACCAGAGGCATGAATGGATATAGCATAACCATATCTTAAAAAGACTCTTACTAAACTTCATGAGAATATGCATGGATCTACTTGTGGCAACAAGTCAACATAGCAACAAAATGTAACAGGAAAAGACTTAGCAGAAATACGAAGTGTCTGAAATCAGCAACATCATGTGGCCTACTTTGCATGCTTGTGCTAGTCACCAAAGGGCACATAAAAATACAAGCATTGCACCACTGTAAAGATGGCATGATGATGCTCCTAAAACATGTAGACATAGTTCGGGAATGGATATTGCACCACAAAAAATGCAATGAAAATGACAAATCAGCAAGTTATGATGATTTCCAGCAGACAACATCATATAGCACTTCTGCAACGAATATTAAGGCACCAATATGGACAGTAACATGCATGGAAATGACACTAACATGAAGAACATCATGAGACAGACATTTTGTTATATCAGATGCACAAATCGAAGATATATGCATGAATATATTACATGTCAAAGAGGTGCACCTAAGATGAAAATATTTTGGGACTTTGGGAAAATTATACCCTGCAGATCTAGGGTTCATCGTGCACGCGAACCGAGGCCGGATCAAAGTTCGCCGGAGTTGAGGTGTCGGTGGCCGGAGCTGGAGGAAGAGGTCGCCGGCGAGGTGGGGGTGGCCGGATCCGGTCGCGGGAGATGCTGCGCGGCGAGGTTGGCGCGGCTGGCGGCCGGAGGTCGGGCGGTGCGAGATGCGTCGCGGTGGAGGGCGGTGGGCATCGGTGGGGCTTGGTCGGCCTGCGGCAGCGACGGGAAGGCATGCCACAGCAAAGGTGGGCTGCGCGAGGCGCGGGCTCGGGCGGCAGACGGCGGCGGGGGCAAGGGCTCGCGTGGGCCGGATCTGGGTCCTGCGGGCCATGGCGGCGGAGGAGGAGATACATGACGGCGTGGTGGTGACATGGCACGCCCTGATTGGGCGCGGGAGGCGGCGAAGCTGAGGTGGCGTCCCCGGATTGGTCTGTGTACCGTGTCCAGCGGACACGTCCAGCACGTACGGATGTGTCCGGTGGCGCGAGGAGGAAGATTGCTAGGGTTTGCCCACAAATTTCGGGGGGGGGGGAGACATATATATAGGCAGGGGTTTTTGCCCACACGATCGTGATTCAACAACAGAGAGCATGGAGGGTGCTTAGATGGGCTAGTGGGTTGTTTTGGAGGGGTGTTGGGATGTAAAGAGAGAGGGGCTTTTGCGGTTACCCGGTTAACCGTTGGGGCATCAAACGACCTCCAACTGGAACAAAATTTGACAGGTGGCCTACCGATGATGTACCAAGGCCACTCGACAAATCTCGGCCCATTCAAAGAACGTTTTTCTTCCGCTCACGAAACGAGATCTAAGGGGTGCAACGGGTGCATATGGGAGTGTCGGATTCCGAAATGAACAACGGGGAAAATGACAGGATGCATGAGATGAATATGAATGCAAATGAGATGCACATGATGCCATGAGATGAAATGCATGACATGAAAAAAATGCAAAACGAAGACAAAACCCAACCATGGAGGAAATAACATATCACATAGCCGGAAATGGCAAGAGTTGGAATTACAATTGTGGAAAGTTACATCCAGGGCGTTACAGATGAGCACGGCTCCAGCCCTTCACCCTGGAGTGCGAAGGTGCCGTCGAAGTACATGACCTAGTCGTCTGGTGCCTCGCTCCCCGGCGAGAGGAATCGGTCCTCACCTGCTTCTGACCCCGGAGCATCGGTCCATGCCGCCACGAAGTCGGCGAGTTCAGCGCTGTCGTTGTCAAAACCGGCGGATCTCGGGTAGGGGGTCCCGAACTGTGAGTCTAAGGAGGATGGTAACAGGAGGCAGGGAACACGATGTTCACCCATGTTCGGGCCCTCTTGATGGAGGTAATACCCTACGTCCTGCTTGATTGATATTGATGATATGAGTATTACAAGAGTTGATCTACCACGAGATCGTTGAGGCCAATCCCTAAAAGCTAGCCTATGGTATGATTGTTGTTCTCCTACGGACTAAACCCTCGGGTTTATATAGACACCGGAGGGGGCTAGGGTTACACAAAGTCGGTTACAAGGTAGGATATCTACATATCCGTATTGCCAAGCTTTCCTTCCACGCCAAGGAGAGTGCCATTCGGACTCGGGACGAAGTCTTCAATCTTGTATCTTCATAGTCCAACAGTCTGACCAAAGGATATAGTCCGGCTGTCTGGACACCCCCTAATCCAGGATTCCCTCAGTAGCCCATGAACCAGGCTTCAATGACGATGAGTCCAGCATGTAGATTTGTCTTTGGCATTACAAGGCGGGTTCCTCCTCCGAATACTCCATAGAAGATTTTGAACCCAAGGATAGTGTCCGGCTCTGCAAAACAAGTTCCACATACCACCGTAGAGAGAATAATATTTCCACAAATCTAATCTGCTGACACGTTTGACAGCATGACATCACGCCATGGCCCGGTCATTTATTCGAACCGTTTTTCTCAACCAGCTACTGGACACATCGCGAGTTGGTTTCCTTGGCACGTTTTGTCGAAGCAGAGATCGTGTCCCCTTATCAAGGGATTCTCATTAATACGGATGCGGGTAACACAACCGTGCCATCAATTACGGCGCTTGGGGAATAAGAGGTTTTACCAGGCGAGTGCGGAGGCGCATCACCTCTTCCGCCCTTATAAAGGGATTAGGATTCACTCTTTTCACCCACGCCCTCTTCCTGATTCATTCCACTCTGCTCAGGCTCCAGTGCCCAAGCGTTCACCTTCTCTACCCACAAAAGGTCTTCCAAAGATGTCCAAATCTGGAGCAGGAGGCAAATGGATGGCCTCTACCGTCCGAGAGAAGGATATAAAAAAGCTTCGAGAGGCCGGGTATCTGGTCAAGAAAATCAGCTACCGTCTCCCGACGGCGGGACAGATCGTCCCTACTCCGGAACCCCATGAGAGGGTTATATTGCTCCCTCACTTTGTCCGCAGGCTAGGGTTTCCCCTCCACCCGTTCATCTGTGGCATCATGTATTATTATGGGATAGATCTTCACGACCTGTCCCCTAATTCCTTCCTCAACATATCGACATTCATTGTCGTGTGCGAGGCTTTTCTCCGTATTACGCCGCACTTTGGTTTATGGCTGATGGTTTTTAATGTGAAACCCAAGGTGGTGGGCGACGAGCACGCTGAGTGCAGGGGCGCTATGGTGAGCAAGATGCCCAACATCGTATGGCCAATGGGAACCTTTAATGATTCTGTCAAGGAGTGGCAATAGCAGTGGTTTTACATCACTGAGCCGTGCGCCAAGGAATGGGCCGCCTCTCCCGAGTTTCAATCTGGCGCCCCTCTGCGGCTTACATCTTGGGTCAAGAAAGGCCTGGACTGGTCCTCGTCTGATGAACTGTCGTTGCATCAGACGCACGTTAAAGATATTGGAGATAAGAACATTGTACTTGCCAACGTAGTCCAGGTGATGTTAGTCCGCCGGATACTGCCTTATCAACACCGGACTTGCAATCTATGGGATTTCGACCCAGCCAGGTGCTGGGGAACGTAGCAGAATTTTAATATTTTCTACGTAACACCAAGATCAATCTATGGAGTCATCTAGCAACGAGGGAGAGAGGAGTGCATCTACATACCCTTGTAGATCACGAGCGGAAGAGTTCAAGAGAACGGGGTTGATGGAGTCGTACTCCTCGTGATCCAAATCACCGAAGATCCTAGCGCCGAACGGACGGCACCTCCGCGTTCAACACACGTATGGAGCGAGGACGTCTCCCGGGCCTTGATCCATCAAGGAGGAGGGAGAGGTTGAGGAAGAGGGCTCCAACAGCAGCACGACAGCGTGGTGGTGGTGAAGCTGCAGTACTCCAGCAGGGCTTCGCCAAGCTCTTGTGGAGGAGGAGAGGTGTTGGGGAGGGGAGGGCCTGCACCTTGGATGTTGTGTGCAGCCCTCCCCTCACCCCTCTATTTATAGGGGAAGGGGGGAAGGGGGCCGGCCCCCTCTAGATGAGATCTAGAGGGGGGCGGCCAAGGGGAGGGGGGCTAGCCCCCCATGCAAGGGGGCGCCCCCCCTTAGGGTTTCCCCCAACCCTAGGCACATGGGCCCTAGGGGGTGTGGCGCCCCAGCCCACTTGGGCTGGTTCCCTTATCCATACAGCCCATAAGACCCTACGTAAGAGGTGGCCCCTCCCGGTGGACCCCCGGAACCCCTCCGGTGGCCCCGGTACAATACCGATATGACCCCGAACCTTTCCGGCGACCGTATGACAACTTCCCATATATAAATCTTTACCTCTGGACCAATCCGGAACTCCTCGTGACGTCCGGGATCTCATCCGGGACTCCGAACAACATTTGGTAATCACATTCAAGTCTTGCTAACAACCCTAGCGTCACCGAACCTTAAGTGTGTAGACCCTACGGGTTCGGGAGACATGCAGACATGACCGAGATGACTCTCCGGTCAATAACCAAAAGCGGGATCTGGATACCCATGTTGGCTCCCACATGCTCCACGATGATCTCATCGGATGAACCACGATGTCGAGGATTCAATCAATCCGTATACAATTCCCTTTGTCAATCGGTACGTTACTTGCCCGAGACTCGATCGTCGGTATCCCAATACCTTGTTCAGTCTCGTTACCGGCAAGTCACTTTACTCGTACCGTAATGCATGATCCCGTGGTCAACCACATGATCACATTGAGCTCATTATGATGATGCATTACCGAGTGGGCCAGAGATACCTCTCCGTCATATGGAGTGACAAATC
Organism: Triticum aestivum; assembly: GCF_018294505.1. Lineage (NCBI taxonomy): Eukaryota > Viridiplantae > Streptophyta > Magnoliopsida > Poales > Poaceae > Triticum > Triticum aestivum. The sequence continues at coordinate 307,618,938 of NC_057803.1, read as the reverse complement.
CCAGTCTCGATTCGTGCCAACCCAACAGACACTTTCGGAGATACCTGTAATGTACCTTTATAGTCACCCAGTTACGTTGTGACGTTTAGCACACCCAAGGCACTCCTACGGTATCCGGGGGTTGCACAATCTCATTGTCTAAGGAAATGATACTTGACATTCAGAAAAGCTACAGCAAACAAACTACACGATCTTTGAGCTAAGCTTAGGATTGGGTCTTGTCCATCACACCATTCTGCTAATGATGTGATCCCGTTATCAATGACATCCAATGCCCATAGTCAGGAAACCATGACTATCTTTTGATCAACGAGCTAGTCAACTAGAGGCTCACAAGGGACGTGTTGTGGTCTATGTATTCACACATGTATTACGATTTCCGGATAACATAATTATAGCATGAACAATAGACAATTATCATGAACAATGAAATATAATAATAACCATTTTATTATTGCCTCTAAGGCATATTTCCAACAGTCTCCCACTTGCACTAGAGTCAATATTCTAGTTACATTGTGATGAATCGAACACCCATGCAGTTCTGGTGTTGATCATGTTTTTCTCTAGGGAGAGGTTTAGTCAACGGATCTGCTACATTCAGGTCTGTATGTACTTTACAAATCTCTATGTCTCCATTTTGAACACTTTCACGAATGGAGTTGAAGCGACGCTTGATATGCCTGGTCTTCCTGTGAAACCTGGGCTCCTTGGCAAGGGCAATAGTTCCAGTGTTGTCACAGAAGAGAGTCATCGGGCCTGAGGCATTGGGTATGACTCCTAGGTCGGTAATGAACTCCTTCACCCAGACTGCTTCTTGTGCTGCCTCCGAGGCTGCCATGTACTCCGCTTCACATGTACATCCCGCCACAACGCTTTGCTTGCAACTGCACCAGCTTACTGCCCCACCATTCAAAATATACACGTATCCGGTTTGTGACTTAGAGTCATCCAGATCTGTGTCGAAGCTAGCATCGACATAACCCTTTACAACGAGCTCTTCGTCACCTCCATAAACGAGAAACCTTTCCTTAGTCCTTTTCAGGTACTTCAGGATATTCTTGACCGCTGTCTAGTGTTCCATGCCGGGATTACTTTTGTACCTTCCTACCAAACTTACGGCAAGGTTTACATCAGGTCTGGTACACAGCATAGCATACATGATAGACCCTATGGCCGAGGCATAGGGGACGACACTCATCTTTTCTCTATCTTCTGCCGTGGTCGGGAATTGAGCCGTGCTCAAGCTCGTACCTTGCAATACAGGCAAGAACCCCTTCTTTGACTGATCCATTTTGAACTTCTTCAATATCTTGTCAAGGTACGTACTCCGTGAAAGACCAATGAGGCGTCTCGATCTATCTCTATAGATCTTGATGCCTAATATATAAGCAGCTTCTCCGAGGTCCTTCATTTAAAAACACTTGTTCAAGTAGGCCTTTATGCTTTCTAAGAATTCTATATCATTTCCCATTAACAGTATGTCATCCACATACAATATGAGAAATGCTACAGAGCTCCCACTCACTTTCTTGTAAATGCAGGCTTCTCCATAAGTCTGTATAAACCCAAACGCTTTGATCATCTCATCAAAACGAATGTTCCAACTCCGAGATGCTTGCACCAGCCCATAAATCGAGCGTTGGAGTTTGCACACCTGGTCAGCATTCTTAGGATCGAAAAAACCTTTCGGCTGCATCATATACAATTCTTCCTTAAGGAAACCATTAAGGAATGCCGTTTTGACGTCCATTTGCCATAACTCATAATCATAGAATGCGGCAATTGCTAACATGATTCGGACGGACTTCAACTTTGCTACGGGTGAGAAAGTCTCATTGTAGTCAACCCCTTGAACTTGTCGATAACCCTTAGCGACAAGCCGAGCTTTATAGATGGTCACATTACCATCCGCGTCTGTCTTCTTCTTAAAGATCCATTTATTTTCTATGGCTCGCCGATCATCGGGCAAGTCAGTCAAAGTCCACACTTCGTTTTCATACATGGATCCTATCTCGGATTTCATGGCTTCCAGCCATTTGTCGGAATCTGGGCTCGCCATCGCTTCTTCATAGTTCGAAGGTTCACCGTTGTCTAACAACATGATTTCCAACACAGGGTTGTCGTACCACTCTGGTGCGGAATGTGTCCTTGTGGACCTATGAAGTTCAGTAGCAACTTGATCTGAAGTTTCATGATCATCATCATCAACTTCCTCTCTAGTCGGTGCAGGCACCTCAGGAACATTTTCTTGAGCTGCGCCACTTACCGGTTCAAGAGGTAATACTTCATCAAGTTCTACCTTCCTCCCACTTATTTCTTTCGAGAGAAACTCTTTCTCTAGAAAGGACCCATTCTTGGCAACAAAGATCTTGCCTTCGGATCTGAGGTAGAAGGTATACCCAATAGTTTCTTTAGGGTATCCTATGAACATGCATTTTTCCGACTTGGGTTCGAGCTTTTCAGATTGAAGTTTCTTGACATAAGCATCGCATCCCCAAACTTTTAGAAACGACAGCTTAGGTTTCTTCCCAAACCATAATTCATACGGTGTTGTCTCAACGAATTTCAACGGAGCCCTATTTAAAGTGAATGCGGCAGTCTCTAAAGCATAGCCCCAAAATGACAGCGGTAAATCGGTAAGAGACATCATAGATCGCACCATATCCAATAGAGTGCGATTACAACGTTCGGACACACCATTACGTTGAGGTGTTCCAGGCGGCGTGAGTTGTGAAACTATTCCACATTTTCTTAAGTGTGTGCCAAATTCGTGACTCAAGTATTCTCCCCCACGATCTGATTGCAAGAACTTGATTTTCCTGTCACGTTGATTCTCAACCTCACTCTAAAATTCCTTGAACTTTTCAAAGGTCTCAGACTTGTGTTTCATTAAGTAGACATACCCATATCTACTCATGTCATCAGTGAGGGTGAGAACATAACGATAGCCACCGCGAGCCTCAACACTCATTGGACCGCACACATCAGTATGTATGATTTCCAATAAGTTGGTTGGTCGCTGCATTGTTCCTGAGAACGGAGTCTTGGTCATTTTACCCATGAGGCATGGTTCGCACGTGTCAAATGATTCATAATCAAGAGACTCTAAAAGTCCATCTGCATGGAGCTTCTTCATGCGTTTGACACCTATGTGACCAAGGCGGCAGTGCCACAAGTATGTGGGACTATCATTATCAACCTTACATCTTTTGGTATTCACACTATGAATATGTGTAGCATTACGCTCGAGATTCATCAAGAATAAATCATTCACCATCGGAGCATGACCATAAAACATATCTCTCATATAAATAGAACAACCATTATTCTCGGATTTAAATGAGTAGCCATCTCGTATTAAACGAGATCCTGATCCTATGTTCATGCTCAAAGCTGGCACTAAATAACAATTATTGAGGTTTAAAACTAATCCCGTAGGTAAATGTAGAGGTAGCGTGCCGACGGCGATCACATCGACCTTGGAACCATTCCCGACGCGCATCGTCACCTCGTCCTTCGCCAGTCTCCGCTTATTCCGCAACTCCTGCTTTGAGTTACAAATGTGAGCAACCGCACCGGTATCAAATATCCAGGAGCTACTAGGAGTACTGGTAAGGTACACATCAATTACATGTATATCACATATACCTTTCGTGATGCCGGCCTTCTTGTCCGCTAAGTATTTGGGCAGTTCCGCTTCTAGTGACCACTTCCCTTGCAATAAAAACACTCAGTCTCGGGCTTGGGTCCATTCTTTGGCTTCTTCCCGGCAGCTTGCTTACCGGGCGCGGCAACTCCCTTGCCGTCCTTCTTGAAGTTCTTCTTACCCTTGCCTTTCTTGAACTTAGTGGTTTTATTCACCATCAACACTTGATGTTCCTTTTTGACTTCTACCTCTGCTGATTTCAGCATTGAATATACCTCAGGAATGGTCTTTTCCATCCCCTGCATACTGAAGTTCATCACAAAAGCTCTTGTAGCTCGGTGGAAGCGACTGAAGGATTCTGTCAATGACCGCGTCATCCGGGAGATTAACTCCCAGCTGAGTCAAGCGGTTATGCAACCCAGAGATTTTGACTATGTGCTCACTGAGAGAACTATTTTCCTCCATCTTACAGCTGAAGAACTTGTCGGAGACTTCATATCTCTCGACCCGGGCATGATCTTGAAAAACCATTTTCAGCTCTTCGAACATCTCATATGCTCCGTCTCTCTCAAAATGCTTTTGGAGCCCCGGTTCTAAGCTGTAAAGCATGCCGCACTGAACGAGGGAGTAATCATCAGCACGTGACTGCCAAGCATTCATAACGTCTTGGTTCTGTGGGACGGGTGCGTCACCTAGCGGTGCTTCTAGGACATAATCTTTCTTGGCAGCTATGAGGATGATCCTGAGGTTCCGGACCCAGTCCGTACAGTTGCTGCCATCGGCTTTCAGCTTGGTTTTCTCTAGGAACGCGTTGAAGTTGAGGACAACGTGGGCCATTTGATCTACAAGACATATTGTAAAGATTTTAGACTAAGTTCATGATAATTAAGTTCATCTAATCAAATTACTCAATGAACTCCCACTCAGATAGACATCCCTCTAGTCATCTAAGTGAAACATGATCCGAGTTAACTAGGCCGTGTCCGATCATCACGTGAGATGGACTAGTCAACATCGGTGAACATCTTCATGTTGATCATATCTTCTATATGACTCATGCTCGACCTTTCGGTCTTCTGTGTTCCGTGGCCATGTCTGTACATGCTAGGCTCGTCAAGTCAACCTAAGTGTATTGCGTGTGTAAATCTGGCTTACACCCGTTGTATTCGAACATTAGAATCTATCACACCCGATCATCACGTGGTGCTTCGAAACAACAAACCTTCGCAACGGTGCACAGTTAGGGGGAACACTTTCTTGAAATTATTTCGAAGGATCATCTTATTTAAGCTACTGTCATTCTAAGCAAATAAGATGCAAAACATGATAAACATCACATGCAATCAAACAGTGACATGATATGGCCAATATCATTTGCTCCTTTTGATCTCCATCTTCGGGGCTCCATGATCATCGTTGTCACTGGCATGACACCATGATCTCCATCATCATGATCTCCATCATTGTGTCTTCTTGAAGTTGTCTCATCATCTATTACTTCTACTACTATGCCTAACGCTTTAGCAATAAAGTAAAGTAATTACATGACATTTATGTTGACATGCAGGTCATAAATAAATAAAGACAACTCCTATTGCTCCTGCTGGTTGTCATACTCATCGACATGCAAGTCGTGATTCCTATTACAAGAACATGATCATCTCATACATCACATATATCATTCATCACATCCTTTGGCCATATCACATCGCAAAACACTTGCTGCAAAAACAAGTTAGACGTCCTCTAATTGTTGTTGCAAGTTTTTACGTGGCTGCTATAGGTTTCTAGCAAGAACGTTTCTTACCTACGCCAAAACCACAACGTGAATTGCCAATTTCTATTTACCCTTCATAAGGACCCTGTTCATCGAATCTGACCCGACTAAAGTGGGAGAGACAGACACCCGCCAGCCACCTTATGCAACTAGTGCATGTCAATCGGTGGATCCAGTCTCACGTGAGCGTACATGTAAGGTCGGTCCGGGCCGCTTCATCCCACAATGCCGCCGAATCAAGATAAGACTAGTAACGGCAAGTAATTGACAATATCGACGCCCACAACTGCTTTGTGTTCTACTCGTGCATAGTAACTACGCATAAACCTGGCTCTGATACCACTATTGGGGAACGTAGCAGAATTTTAAAATTTTCTACGCAACACCAAGATCAATCTATGGAGTCATCTATCAACGAGGGAGAGAGGAGTGCATCTACATACCCTTGTAGATCACGAGCAGAAGCGTTCAAGAGAATGGGGTTGATGGAGTCGTACTCGCCGTGATCCAAATCACCGAAGATCCTAGCGCCAAACGGACGGCACCTCCGCGTTCAACACACATACAGAGCGAGGACGTCTCCCGCGCCTTGATCCAGCAAGGAGGAGGGAGAGGTTGAGGAGGAGGGCTCCAACAACAGCACGACGGCGTGGTGGTGGGGAAGCTGCAGTACTCCGGCAGGGCTTCACCAAGCTCTTATGGAGGAGGAGAGGTGTTGGGGAGGGGAGGGGCTGCGCCTTGGATGTTGTGTGCAGCCCTCCCCTCACCCCTCTATTTATAGGGGAAGGGGGAAGGGGGCCGGCCCCCTCTAGATGAGATCTAGAGGGTGGGGCGGCAGCCAAGGGGAGCGGGGCTTGCCCCCCAAGCAAGGGGGCGCCCCCCTTAGGGTTTCCCTCCAACCCTAGGCGCATGGGCCCTAGGGGGTGTGGCGCCCCAGCCCACTTGGGCCGGTTCCCTTATCCATACATCCCATAAGGCCCTCCGGAAGAGGTGGCCCCTCCCGGTGGACCCCCGGAACCCCTCCTGTGGCCCCGATACAATACTGATATGCACACGAACCTTTCCGGCGACCGTATGACAACTTCCCATATATAAATCTTTACCTCCGGACCAATCCGGAACTCCTCGTGATGTCCGGGATCTCATCCGGGACTCCGAACAACATTCGGTAATCACATACAAGTCTTCCTAACAACCCTAGCGTCACCGAACCTTAAGTGTGTAGACCCTACGGGTTCGGGAGACATGCAGACATGACCAAGATGACTCTCCGGTCAATAACCAACAGCGGGATCTGGATACCCATGTTGGCTCCCACATGCTCCAGGATGATCTCATTGGATGAACCACGATGTCGAGGATTCAATCAATGCGTATACAATTCCCTTTGTCAATCAGTACGTTACTTGCCCGAGACTCGATCGTCGGTATCCCAATACCTTGTTCAGTCTCGTTACCGGCAAGTCACTTTACTCGTACCGTAATGCATGATCCTGTGATCAACCACTTGATCACATTGAGCTCATTATGATGATGCATTACCGAGTGGGCCCAGAGATACCTCTCCGTCATATGGAGTGACAAATCCCAGTCTCGATTCGTGCCAACCCAACAGACACTTTCGGAGATACCTGTAATGAACCTTTATAGTCACCCAGTTACGTTGTGACGTTTGGCACACCCAAGGCACTCCTACGGTGTCCGGGGTTGCACAATCTCATGGTCTAAGGAAATGATACTTGACATTTAGAAAAGCTACAGCAAACAAACTACATGATCTTTGAGATAAGCTTAGGATTGGGTCTTGTCCATCACATCATTCTCCTAATGATGTGATCCCGTTATCAATGACATCCAATGTCCATAGTGAGGAAACCATGACTATCTTTTGATCAACGAGCTAGTCAAGTAGAGGCTCACTAGGGACGTGTTGTGGTCTATGTATTCACACATGTATTACGATTTCCGGATAACACAATTATAGCATGAACAATAGACAATTATCATGAACAATGAAATATAATAATAACCATTTTATTATTGCCTCTAGGGCATATTTCCAATACCAGGCACCTAACTTTGCAAAGGTTCTTTGGCTCCTCGCACGAGGACATTTGGAAGGTGCTTTTCAAGTCCAGCAAATCATGGCCGGACTCTACCGAAGACCGCGGGTACCAACTGTCCCGCCCTGAATGTTCGGTGAGTTTATCAAACTTTTTTATCTGCATGACACAAAGGAAGCGCTTAACGCATGTTTATTCAACTCCCCAGAGTTGGACGAAGAAGGCGGAGCGGATCCATTGTCTGGCCCCGTTGCCCGAAGACCCGGCCATCCCACTTCTGACGAAGATGTTGGTCCAGGCGCCCTACAAGGTGCTGAAGAAGACGGCCGAAAGGGAGGCCAAAAAGACCCGGGGCGGCCTTCGTCGTCGCGGCACTTCGGACACAATACCCGAAGGCTCTGATGCCCGTTCCGCCTCCGAAGCGGATAAAAACGAGGGGGAAGATGAATCCCCTGCGAGGGGAGAAGGAAGAGGACGGCCTCCGCACCCTTGGAGGCCGAACTGCCCAAATGGGGAAGGGCTTCTCTTCCGGAGGAGTCCACTGCCCCCGCCGACAGTGGCCCGGCATGGGATCCCAGGGCCCATCCCCTGGTGAACTCGTAAGTATATAAAATCCGAGTACGTTTAAGCATCCAGACTCATCTTGGCTTAGTATTTTAACCTTAAGCCACATTTTTGGTAGTCCGGTGAGGTCCCGTACCAAACAACCCTCATTAGAGGACCTGCTGAGCTCAAATGCTATGGAGAGTGGGATGCCCCCAAAGGCCCCTTCCTCCAACCAGGTGTATAACACCGAGGCTTCGTCCCAGAAGGACCCCGGCCAAGGAGGAAAGGAAGAAACCATGAAGGTGGCGCCTGGAGGTCAAACCGCAGGGGCTGGACACGTGGGGGAAAAGATTCCCATGGGGTCTGACGGCGGGGGCGATCCTAAGTTCAGCTCCCCACAGGATGCGATTCTAGGAGCCTATATGGCTCCGAAATCAAGAAGGCAGCCTCCCTCGGCTGGATGGGGCATGCCTGTTCCGCTGGCGACCTCTGTCCATCTAGAGGTGTCGGGTGCTTTGTTGGTGGCGTTACGAGACGCCTCCATCGTTGACGAACACTGTGGCCTTATGGGTGCGGTGATTGAGAAGATTCAGTCAACTCAGAGTGGACTGAACGAAGTCTATATGTCACACACTGATTTTCATGCCACAACACTTAAGCTAATAAATCATGATAAAATGTGGTTTGACAAAAACTTTTGAGTATTTTGGACCTTGCCTTGATTGGATTTTGTTTGTTGTTTGCAAGTGCTCTAAAAATCAAATAAATCCTCCAACTCCTATACTTCATCTCCTTGCTCCAAACCCTCGAACCAATGATCATGCCATGTGTATAGGACATAAAAATAATTTCTTACAAAAATAATTTGGCCAAATAGTATTTTCAAAAATTAGTTTTCCAAAAACCCCTGAATTGAGGTTTGTACTGCAAGTACTTAATTCAGGGCTGTAAAAATCTTTTCAATAATATATTGACTCCTATTAGATATAGGACACCCATAAACCACAAAAATATAATTTTAAAAGTTATTTTACTATTTACTTAAAGGATTTTTCTTTAGGCTAGAAATGGTCTTTAATAGGTTAAAATTATTTTAAAGCTTCAAAAATATTTGAGAAAAAACAGGGAAGCTCAGTGGACATATATTGTCCATATATATGAGTATCAACACATGGTCATGATCAAAATATTGGACAAAACCCTCCAGAACTACTTCAGCTCATTTCAAATATTTGAAATATTTCTATAAGAAATATTTTCAAATAAATCTAGGAAAATTCTAGCAAGTCACATATTCATAATGTGACGATCTTGCAAAGTTTCATATCAATCAAAATAACTTTGGTTCACAAAAGTGCCCCAAAACCCTCTCTGTCCAGATCCAAGTTTGAACAACTCTACATTGCAAAGTGTGTCCTTTTGATCTGAATTTTTGTGGACATGTTCAAATCGTCAAATGATGACACTACACCAAGTGGTGCATCAAGGAGAATTGGTTTGCATAAGTAAATCTTGGAAAGTCCATTTCTGTTGATTTCTAGGGTTTACAAAAGTTGCATTGGCAACTTTGCCCAAATGAACTCAATCTTGGTGGAACCTCTTATTTTGTCATGCCATTTGACCCTGTCAAGCCTCATGACAAGGGAAGTCCATTTGCTTGCCCAAACCTACATCAAACACCTTCTGGCAGAAACTTAAAATGCATGTTTTGTACATTTCCACAAATCTCCATGATCTCAACTTTTTCCCACAGCTCATCTGGTCCTCCTCGAACCCCCTGCATCTTTCCCTGCCCGAGGAGCCATGATTAAGGGGGGGGGGGGTAGAACCCCATTTTTCTTCTCTGGACAGCCACTTTTCTCTCCCTTTCTCATCGCTCTCCCACTCCTGGCAAGTCACAGAGCATCCAAACCCTCCCTCCCTCTTGTTTACTCTTCCTGCAGACGCCAGACAAAAGTGGACGCGCGGGTGCGCACGAAAAGCCATGAGCACCGGCCATTTGCATGCTCTGGAGCGCCTGGCAGGGCGTTCGACCATTGACGCCGCGTCCCCCGACCGCCTCGGGCCTCCCCCTCGCGCCAGTCGAGGTGCCTCGACATCCGCAACATGCCACCGTGCAGGCCCCCTCGTCTCTCCCTCTCTCTCACCTCCTGCGGCGCGTGCCCAGAGCCGCCCAGCTCGGCCAATGCATGGTCTCGCACGGGCGAGCACCAGAGCCTTGCCCCGCTCCTCCTCTCTCCTCCTGGCGCCCCACTCAACTCCCACAGACGCCGTAGACAGCCCCTCGCCCTCTCTCCTGGCCTCCCGAGCCGTTGCCGTGGCCACCCGTGCGCCGCGTCCATGGTGAGCCACGGGACGGCTACTTAAGGCCGCCCCCGAGCCCCCTCTCTACTCCTTTGGCCCTCTCTCCCTCCTGTGCATCCCTTGGACCAATCCGCACCTCCTCCCGTGCCCTCCAACCTCGTCCATGGCCGGAGCCGAGCCGCCGAACACCGCCTAAATTCTCGTCGTCCGGGCCCCCTCCTCCCCACCTATGGGTTAGCTCGCATCTCTATTTCCCCGCGGAGCTCCCCCGCACTCTGGTTACTCCTCCCGACGGCCGGAGCGCCGTGCCCGCCATCGCCGTCGGCCATGTCCACCACGGACGGCGCTCTCCTTACCCAGGTCCTCCCCGGCATGCGTGCGACCAGTGGCTGGAAGCGCCTCTCTGCGCTGGTCACGCCGGTGGGTAGAACATCGCCGGGGGCGCTTTGTAGCCCCGGCAATCACCGGCGGGAGCCGCTGCTCCTCGCGTCCAGAGCGTGCACGGGATGTGGAAGACGACTTGCCGCTGGGGCCCGCGCGACAGCGACCCAGCAGGCGGGCCCGTCCGTTTAAGTGGATACGGCTCCAGCGGATCCACTTCCCCCCGCGCGGAAGCGTACCCCATGAGGGCGCCTTCGGCGTCTCCCTATCGTCCGCGTGGCCGAGCCACTGGGCCGGCCCAGTGCGCGGTATAGGTATAACCCCCCACTTCCTTTGTCTTTTCCTTTTTCCAGAAATTTGTAAAATCTCCCAAATATTCATATTAACTCCAAATTGAATGATTCAAATTTCTGGTGAATCCATAAATCATGATCTACCTATTGGTGTAGCATGCACATTTTTCTAGAACAATTTTCCTCACACAAATTAAATAAAATCCCATTTTCCATTTCTGTGATAAACTTTAGAAAATCACAGAGGGCTCAAATTTGATCCAAATGCCATGATTCAAATTTCTACATGCTCCTGAGTTTATAACTTAGGTCATGAATATTTTTCTTAATACTTTCTGTACCCCACAAAATAATGAGCCATTTCTTCATGTTTGTCAACTTTGCAAATCCATAGAATATTCATTTGAACTCCAAATCCAGTGAAACCAACTCCTAGATGCTTCTAAAATCATGGTTTGTTAAATGGGTGCCTTTGCTCATTTTTCAAAAATATATTTCTATACACTTCTTGCAAACCCATAAACCCCTTGATTCCATCATATCAAAATGTTTAGAAATATCCACTGACCCAATTCCAATGAAACCACTCTGGTTATTTTTCATATAACCAGAGATGTCCTAGAAAAGTCAAATTAATATTTTTAGAGCACTTTTATTTCCTGCCTTGTTATGTTGCTTATTATGGTTGCTTTCGATATAGTTGACGAAGTAGACAAAATGCTCGGAGTTGGACTAGAGATATTTGAAGATCTCAAGACTCTGATGAACCAGGCAAGTAGCCCTTTGACCATGTCTATGAAACCCATTTTATGCATGTCATATAACACCATATTGTTGTTGCAACGGAATCATGATGAGGTGGTAACCACTTTGATGGGTTGCCTCCGTTACTTCCTTGTTGATACTTGCATTGTTGATACTTCCATGGTTATGCCGGTGGGAGTAGATAGGATGCTAAAGTAGATGCTACGCAAAAAGGGACGGGAATATGCATGGTGATGGAGAAAAAGTATTTTCAAAAGACTTTTCGAAAACCCCCATAGGGTGCCACTTATGCCCGGGGGAGATGATGAGTTGGGTAACCACTTGATGACGAAGTGGTGTACCAAGGCAAGTGTGTGTGTTGTTTTTCAAAATGGATTGGTTTAAGTTGCGACCGTTATTCCAACCTTACATGCGCAACCACTGTACCCTTGTATGGGAAAGGGCATTATTGATTACCTAGGCCGATACTAGCTTGGAGCCCGCATTACTAATGACGGGAGAGTTGTTGGTGCGCTCTCTCGGGACGGGGTCTAGCCAGGTAGGGCGGCCATGACTGTTTTCATAGGGCACCGGATACACCGTTGTGTCCCCTCTCGAATGTTACGATCTCGAGTGAGTCTCGTATGATGTACATTGTGAGGATACGAAACAACGAGTGGACTCCATGTTAGTGTCGTCTAGGGAAAGATAGTGATCGGGTGCTTACCCCGGGTACTTGAGGTACCGCGGGTCGTGGATGACAAGGAAGTTCCCCGGATCTTGTGGGTAAAGTGTGCAACCTCTGCAGAGTGTAAAACTATTTGAATAGCCGTGTCCACGGTCAAGGATAGTTGGGTAACCGCTCTTGGGTTACGTCCACATGTTTACAAACCAGTGTGTGTGTTTGGATAAGTGGGAAGGACTACTAGGGTCAAGTCAAAGGACATGACAGGATTGAGTTGGGTTGATGCCCACTCTATTTATGTTGATATCTGTAACCTGTCCTCATGGTTACTTGAATTCTCCTGATGCACGTCTTACAAGCTGTTAAACATGTCATTGCACTCAAAACTAGATTTCTGCAAAAATTTACCTATATCATGCATTGTTGTATCTTGAACCAAAACATGGGTTGCTTGTGAGTACATTCAAAGTACTCATTGGCTTGCCACTGGTTATTTTATTGGCCAGGCATGAAAGACAAGATACATTGAAGAGTTCTTTGGTGACGATCGTGCAAGCTAGGACGCTTCCCAGTCAGAATTCCTGTAGGGTTAAGGCAGATGGCATGGGTCCAAGTTATCGATGAAGAATTCCGCTGCGATGTTATACTCAAGACTTGACCATAATGGTCATAATTTATGTAATACGGTATGTATGGATGTAAGACTCTTGTTATTCAGCTACTATGTGTTCAATGAGCATTGATCTCTGGGATCACTGTACACGTGCATTCAGTGATCATGACTTATGAGTCGGGGTCCCCACACTGTATCAGCCTTATAAGAGGCTTTGAGGTATGTTTTATAAGTTGTCAAAGAGTGTCATAGTATAGATAGTAGCCCCTGATACACTGTTCGGTGAAAGAAAGAATCAGATAGGGGATCGCATTGCTGATCACAGGAAGACTCATTGAATGATATTGAATTCTCTTCTGTTGCAAGCACATACCTGTAGTGGCTGCTGCCTCTCATACTGCGGAGATCTCCGGGCTGAATCAAAGTCTGGAGCGGGCCATAGAAGAAATTGGCCAATTGAAAATGCAGTTGAGGGATAAGCAAGGTATGCACAAGCATTGTGCGCATGTATTGTGAAATAAATGTTCAGTATGAAATAAGCCACATAATTTGTGCTAGGGGTTATGACCGAAGTCGAGGGCCTCAAAAGGTCCGTTGCCGAGGACGAGGAAAATGCGGCCACGGAGCGAACTCTTCATGAGAAACACGAGGCCAGAGTTATTAAAGCTGAGCAGGAGCTGCAAGAGGCCGTAAGTAAATGCGAGACCTTGGAGCAGAGTTTAACGGAGAAAGAGTCCGAACTCACCAAGGCACGTCAAGCCACGAGCGACGCCCGAGGGGAAACCCAAAGTGCCTTGCAGGGGATCCAGGAGACGAGGAAGATCGCGGCGGGTAAGGATTTTCCCATGTAAAGCAAGTATTTGAAGGGAAAACTATGTTTCTGATTGTGAATCCAGACTTATCAGGTGTATTTGCCGAGCTAGCTCACAGCATATCGGATGCCGCTCAATTCTACCGAGCCGAAGGAAGGAACACCGCCGATATGCTTTTTTGGTCGCAGTATTTGGCGCCGAATTATCTGGTGCCTTTTGCCGATCAACTGAAACAGCTGATCGAACTGCATAAGGTGGCGGAACTAGCCATGAAAGATATGGTTATCCGACTATGGCCTGCCGAGCCGATTCCATGCAGCTACTTCGGGCTCGTGAGGCGACTTGTAAGCACTTGCCCTCGACTTGACGCCATCAAGCGGTCGGTCTGTATAGAAGGAGCGCGAATGGCCTTCGCCCTTGCGAAGGTGCACTGGGAAGATGGATGCCGAAAAGCTAGTGACCGAGTGACCGCCAGAGGGGAAGGAGCACCGCAAGCCCGAATATATTATAAGAGTGTCCTGAAAGGATCCTACCTTGCAGTGGAGCTATGCACCAAGGACATTGTATTTCCATGAAATGCCGATCATGTTGTCCTTTGTAATGTTTGAACAAGGTCGTTTATATGTCGCCTGTTATATAAAAGTTTACCCTCATGTGCGGCCGTTTTTATGTTAAGACTAAGAGCTGGCCAGTCGTCGGCTTCTGCCCCCACGTAAGAAGTACGGGTGTGTTCGGGATAAACCTGAGCACTCTTTATCCCAGATTTGGGTCCTCCGAAGGAGGTGCTCAGAACAACGAACCAGGCAATCATACTATAGGGCTTTATCACTCTCACTTAGCCATAGGAGCTTTAGTATGGTTGGCCAGCCCCTTGTGTTCGGAAGACTGTACTAGGGGCTCTATAAGCGCCTGATCGGAGAAAACGCCGATCCATCACACGCTGCATTGGTGATGGCATTATGCGGGAGAAATCCTTAAAGAGTTTGTGACCACTCAAATAGCTGACCAGCTCTCGCCGTATCATGACAGTCAGTTTTCGGCTTTCTCTACTGAGGTGCTCATCCAGAAGAACCGAGGCACAATCGCAGTTGTTCTCCCAGTGCTACCTTAGCCGATATAGCGGAACGTAAGGTACCAAAACATGGGAGCCGGGCAAACCCAACTATTGACCCAAGACATGATTTGGAGCTGATGCATATAATGTTATAAGTTCGGGGTGTCGAACTTCCATGAAGGTGTTCGGACTTTTATTGCCATGTTACGGGAAACGAAGCCCCTGGCATATTTAAGGAATATCACTACGTGTGGATGCCCTTTGACGAAATGATTTCGATAAGAAATAACCAGCAGGTAAACATCATATAAATCCACATGTTGTATTTGAATAATACGTCTATGCGTATGGGTGCAAGTAATGTGATAAAAAAAGTAGTAGTAATAGTAGAACATGCTATGACCAGGGGAAGAGGTTCAGTACGGATCCGTATTGTAGCCGAACGTTCGCTGCGGGGAATGTCCAAGGATCCCCTGACGTGTTTGAGCTGCCTCTGTGGAGTCTGTCCTGGTCAGTGCGAAGCTGAACCTGCAATGGAAATATAAGAAATGGCTGCGTGCCGTAGGGCGGTTGAACTGCTGAGTTCGGCCTGTCATGGCCTTTGACGGAGTGTCTAGTTGACCTCTGGACGAGCCGGGGTATCCTTCCACGAAGTAGTTCGGAGCCCCTTGATGGTGTCGACTCGAGGTTCGGCTGCAAGGTGCTGCTCATTGTTCCTGCTGCTAAGGCAGTGATGTATTTGTTGGTGCTGAAGGAACGTTCGGCCTTGCCATGAACCGTGATGACGCCGCGTGGACCGGGCATTTTGACCTTACGGTAGGCATAATGTGGCACCGTGTTCAATCGAGCGAACGCGGTTCGCCCGAGCAGTGCTTGATAGTCACTACGGCAAGGGGCGATTTCGTAGATTAACTCATCGATACGGTAACTTTCTGGTGATCCGAAGATTACCTCGAGGGAAATGGAGCCTGTATAGCTAACCTCCATACCTGGTATGATGCCTCTAAAAGTGGCTTTAGTGGGCTTGATCACTGAATGATCGATGCCCATCTTGCGCACTGTGTCCTGGTAAAGCAGATTTAAACTGCTACCTCCGTCCATAAGGACTCGAGTGAGGTGGAACCCGTCTACTATTGGGTCGATTGGCTGGGTTGCCCCGATTGGTGTTAACCGGACGATCCTTGCGGTTGAAGGTGACTGGCCCTAGATTATATTGTGGAACGGCGAGTTCCGTTGAGCCGCCGTCCCTAAGGGTGCATATCTGGTCCAAGTGGGCAATTTGGGTGGTATTTACCACATTCACCGATTGAATATGGGGGGGGGGGGAATTTCTTTTGCCCTCTTGTGTTCAGCGATCTGGGCTCTTCGTTGCTATAGTCGCTTTGAGACCCCTCTTCGTTTCTGGCGCCTGCCTTGCCGGCTTGTTTGAAGACCCAGCATTCTTTGTTGGTATAGGTGGCTGGCGTTTCTGGGGTGCCATGAATTTGGCATTGGCGAGCGAGTATGTGGTCCAGACTGGATGGACCGGGATTTGTATTTTTGGGTGGCCCTTTCCGATGACCGGACTTTGAGCCCCTGAACCCGGCATTAACTGCCATATATTTGGCGTTTTCACCATATTTGCAGCGCTTGTGCTTGTTGCGTTGTGGTTTGTTGTTGCTATCCCTGGCTTGTGATATGCCAGGTTTGCTTGCTGTATTGGTACTACGAGCCAACCAGCTATCTTCGCCCGCACAAAAGCAGGTCATAAATGTTGTTAGGGCTGCCATGGATTTTAGCTTCTCTTGGCCGATGTGCCGGGCGAGCCATTCGTCATGGATATTATGCTTAAATGACGCTAAGGCCTCTGCATCCGGACAATCGATAATTTGGTTCTTCTTGATTATGAACCGGGTCCAGAATTTCCTGGCCGATTCCCCTGGCTGCTGAGTTATATGACTTAAATCGTCAGCGTCTGGCGGTCGCACATAAGTGCCCTGGAAATTGTCCAGGAATGCCTCTGCCAGGTTCTCCCAACTTCTTATGGAGTTTTCCAGCAAGATATTGAGCCAATGCCGAGCCGGCCCTTTGAGTTTGAGCGGGAGATACTTGATGGCATGTAGGTCATCCCCGCGGGACATATGAATGTGGAGGAAGAAGTCTTCTATCCATACCGCGGGGTCAGTAGTACCATCGTATGATTCGATGTTTACAGGTTTAAACACTTCTAGGAATTCGTGATCCATTACTTCATCAGTGAAGCATAAGGGGAGTGTGGCACCTCCATGCCGGGCTATATCGCGACGCGGTTCATACGAGTCTTGTCTGCCATGTCCGTCTCGGCCGGATTTTCTTTTAGTGTATCTGGCATGACGATCATTGTCGCGTATTGGTGCGCGCCCCCGTGATCCGTAGATCGATCTTGTATGTCTTGCCTTGTTTTCCAATATGTTTCACAGGTACCGTGTGTTGCCCCAGGCTTGGTATTTTTGTTTGAGTGGCGGCAGGGTGCAGGCTGAACTTCAGGCCGAAACGCCTCTCTAGCTCGGCCACGAGGTGGCCGGTCAGCTGCGTCGTACACTTGTGATGTATGTTTCAATGCTTCCTCCTCGAGGTGGGGTAGCAACCTATGTTTTGGGTAATTCTTGGAGGGGCGCTTGAGTTCATATTCCTCGGCCGCAAGGACTTCGGTCCATCCGTCTGCTAGCAGATCTTGATCAGCTTGAAGCTGTTGTTGCTTTTTCTTCAAGCTATTTGCTGTGGCCATAAGCCGACGCTTGAAGCGCTCCTGCTCGATGGGATTCTCAGGCGCGATAAATTCTTCGTCGCTGAGGCTCACCTCGTCTTCGGAGAGAGGCATGTAATTTTCCTCCTCCGATTCTCCATCTGCTGCCCATCTGCTGCTCTAAATCGTGCTGGAGGGGATTATTGTCGTCTTCGGTACTATCCAAAGTGTTGTTGTCTCTTGTGCCGGTATCACTACTTTTGCTATGGCGGGACTTAGAGAGGCGCCGCTGACGTCGGCGTTTGGGTTGCTTCTTGGAGGGGTCATCCTCCGTTGTATCGTCGCCATTGTCTTCTTTGGGGGTGTCCACCATGTATATATCATATGATGAGGTGGCGGTCCAGTGCCCTGTGGGTGGTGGTTCCTGTTCGTCTCCTGCATCGTCGTCCATACCGTCGATGTCTTCGGAGTCGAAGTCGAGCATGTCGGTTAAATCGTTGACAGTGGCTACTAAGTGGGTGGTGGGTGGGGAGATAATTTCTTCGTCGTCCGCATCCCATCGTAGCCAGATATAGTTCGGCCAACGTTCTCCCGACAAAGAGAGGGACCTTAATAAATTTAGCACGTCACCGAAAGGCGAGTGCTGAAAGATATCCGCGGAGGTAAACTCCATGATTGGTGCCCAATCGGATTCGATAGGCACGGACGTAGGCGGTTTGGAGTCCGTGGCTGGAGACGAATCTAGTGGTTCAGCAACACGGCTCTCGTAAAGGGTGAAGTCAGTATCCGGCTCTATCACCACTGAGAGTGCGGCCTCCATGGCGGGGTCTATTCCTCCGTCCTGGGATGGCGCAATTTGCTCCGGATTAAGGGCCGGAGTAGTGGCAGATGCGATCTCTCGAACACTGTCCGACGGCAGAGTTAAGTCATACTCATCGTGATTGTGTGGCGCACCTGACACGGGCTCGAATCCATCGAAGATTAAGTCTCCGCGGATGTCGGCAGTGTAGTTTTAGGTTTCCAAACCTGACATGACGGCCAGGGGCGTAGCTCTTGATCTACTCCAGATGGCCAAGCGAGTTGGCCCACAGTGCAAAGCCGCCGAATATAAAGATCTGTCCGGGGAGGAAAACTTCGCCCTGGACTGCATCGTTACCGATAATCGAAGGAGCCATCAAGCCTTACGGTGATGGCACAGTGGAACTCTCAATGAAAGCACCAATGTTTTTGTCAAAACCGGAAGATCTCGGGTAGGGGGTCCTGAACTGTGCGTCTAAGGCGGATAGTAACAGGAGGCAGGGGACACGATGTTTACCAAGGTTCGGGCCCTCTTGTTGGAGGTAATACCCTATGTCCTGCTTGATTGATATTGATGATATGAGTATTACAAGAGTTGATCTACCGTGAGATCGTTGAAGCTAAACCCTAGAAGCTAGCCTCCGGTATGATTGTTGTTGTCCTATGAACTAAACCCTCCGGTTTATATAGACACCGAAGGGGCCTAGGGTTACACAAAGTCTGTTACAAGGGAGGAGATCTACATATCCGTATTGCCAAGCTTGCCTTCAACGCCAAGAAGAGACCCATCTGGACACGAGACGAAGTCTTCAATCTTGTATCTTCATAGTCCAACAGTCCGGCCAAAGGATATAGTCTGGCAGTCCGGAGACCCCCTAATCCAGGATTCCCTCAAGCGCCCTACCCGCATCATTGGGGCTCTGGAGCACCCTATCTATTGGTAAGCCGAGACGGCCTTGATGGGGCGGCCTTGGAAGTAGTGACACAGCTTGTGCGAGGCGACGAGAAGCGCGAGCAAGAGCTTCTCTGGCATGGGGTAGCCTGCCCGCGCGTCCCGCAGTACCTTATTGACGAAGTACACTGGGTGCTCGACGAGGGCGGAAGTGTTGACGGAGTCTGAAACCTCCTGAGGCTGCGGGACCTCAGGAGCTTGGTCGCTTATTGGGGCAACTGGGGCATCGTGAGCATCGTCTTGTGGAATCTGGTCATCTGTTGGTGTCGCCGAGGCTTCAGGGACGGCGTCTTGGGGCTGCATCGTCTCGACCGAGTGCATGGCGTCGTGTGGCAGGCCCTTGGCCTGGCGCTCCTCCCGGACGGCCACCAGTGCTGCACTGGCTAAGTGAGGCATGGCAGCCAGGTAAAGCACTTGGGGCTCGAGAGGACGCGACGCCAACATCACTGGTGGGCTGGTGAGGTCTCTCTTGAGGTCTTGGAATGTTGTGTCAGCCTTCGGAGTCCACTTGAATGGGCCCTTCTTCTTCATTAGCTTGAAGATTGGGAGAGAACGCTCCCCCAGCTTGGAGAAGAAGCACCCTAGCGAGGTCACACAGCCCACCAGCTTTTGCATTTCCTTAAGAGTTTCTGGTGGACTCATCCTTTCTATTGCCTTGGCCTTCTCCAGGTTTGCCTCGATTCCCGTGTGTGACACCAGGAAGCCCAATAGCTTGCCGGAGGGGATGCCAAACACACATTTCTCTGGGTTGAGCCGCAAGTCCACCTTGTGTAGGATGGTGAGCATCTCTTCTAGGTCCTCGATGAGGTTCCTTGCCTCTCGAGACTTTACCACTATGTCGTCGACATAGGCCTCAGAGTTCCTCCCGAGTTGTTGGCCCAGAGCAATGTGCATCAGCCACTGCAAGGTTGCACCGGTGTTACGCAGCCCAAAAGGCATGCTGGTGTAGCAGTACACCCCGCACAGGGTCAGGAAGGTCATCTTCTCGACATCTTGCACCGCCATCTTGATTTGATGATACCCTGAGAATGTGTCCATTTAGTACAACTAGTCGGACTCGGCGGTGCTGTCGACAATCTGGTCGATGCGCGGTAGCGGAAAGGGGTCGTGGGGGCAAGCCTTGTTGAGGTTGGTGAAATCGACGCACATGCGTTCCTACCCGCTTTTCTTGGGGACGATGACCGGGTTTGCCAACCATTCTGGTTACCGCACCTCTCGAATGACACTGGAATCTTGCAGCTTGCGAGTTTCTTGGACGATGAATGACTAGTTCTCTATGGACTGCCCCGCGCCCTCTGCTTCACCGGGAGCCCATTGGAGTACACCATCAGGTGATGCTCGATCCCCCCCTCGGGACTCCAACCAGGTCCTTGGGCTCCCATGCGAACACCTCCTTGTTCGCGCGCCTTTTCTTTGTCTGGGCAAGGTTGGCACCTATGGTGAAAGTGGCTCCTGATGCCCCATTCTCATCAACCGGCACCTGCTTCGTCTCTGCCCGATCTTGAGAGAACAAATGCTTATTTTTGGCCGGCGCAGCCCCCGGGACCTCAGAGGCCCCTCCCTCTTCTGGCCGAGCGGCAGTCGCGGCCCTGAAGGCCAGTTTGAGAGCCGCCAGTGCCTCCTTGGTGTCTCCGGCCATGTTGAAGACTCCGCTGCTCCCTGGCATCTTCATGAGGTTGTAGGCAGGGTGAGTCGCCACCATGAACTTGGCCAGGGCTGGGTACCCGGGGATGGCGTTGTACGGGAGGTTGATGCGGGTGATGTCAAAATTGATGAACTCGGTGCGGTAGTTGTCGTGGGTGCCGAAGGTGACGGGGAGGCGGATCTGCCCTAGGGGCTGTGTAGCCGTCGACAACCCCAGAGAACAGCTTGGTGGGGCGGAGCCGGCCATGTGACATGTGAAGCAAGCCGAAAGCTTCCACAGGGATCACATTGAGGCCAGACCCTCCGTCGATGAGGATCTTGGTCACAGCTACGTTGTAGATGGTGGCTGTGCAGCGCATCGGCAGCGCCTACGCTTGTGGTGGTTGCAGGATGGTCCCTTGAGTCGAAGGTGAGGTCGGCCTCAGGTGCCGCCCATCCCGGAGGAGCTCCATGCTGCACGCATGCGGCACCCGTTTGGCAAAAGAACTGCTTGACATGGCGGTCCGAGTGCGGCGCCTGTGAACCACCCATGAGTGCTGCGATAGCGTGAGGCGCCGTTGCCACAAAGCGCGCAATGAGGAGGCTGCGCAACTCTTCCCAGTAGGCCACCGAAGATCCTAGTAGGTTGAGAAGCTAGGCGTGCGGCGTGACCATGAGGGCCATGGGAATCCATTTTACCATGACCTTGTTGTCACCTGCCTGCCGCCCAGACAGCCTCCTCATACGCCTGGAGGAAGCCTGCTGGGTCTGCCACACCATCGTATTGGGGCAGCAGGTCCGGCCTAAACTTGGGTGGCTACTTCACTCGTCGTAAGGCAGGGGCAAAGGCCCGGAGGCCCTCGGCGTCTTCGTGCACGCCCGTCGATCCAGCCGGAGGAGCAGCGCCCTCCATGGGAGCCGAGCTAAGAGATGGAGTGGATGGAGAGACGGAGCTGACAGAGTGGCAGATCTTCGACACACCCCTACCTGGCATGCCAAATGTTGGATTCAGGGTTTCGGAGACCCTTGAGAGGTTCGAACTCTAGGGTGCGTGCGAAGAACTTATTCTCCCAAGTCTGTCGGCTCAATGATTCCTAGGCCTAGCTCGACGAACCCAAGCGACAAAAGACAAAGCAGTTTATCCTGGTTCGGGCTACCTTGCGGTGTAATACCCTACTCCACCTTTGGGGTGGATTGCCTCGAGGGGCTGAGGTTGAACTAGTACAGTGGTAGAATGACTTTAGGAGGTGAGGTGTTCTTGAGCTCAGTGAGCTGGTGGGCGGGAGGATGATCTGAATGATCCGTCCCCCTCTATGGTGGTGGCTAAGTCCTATTTATAATGGCCTTGGTCCTCTTCCCAAGTATATGCGGGAAGGAATCCCACAACGGCCAAATTCGAAGGGGCATAACTAGTACAAGTTATCCTAACAAAAGTGGTCTTTGCCTGCAAAAGCCTCTAGAGGTGACGCCATGGTGGGCTCCGCAATGACCTCCATCCTGTCGTCCTGGTGGTCTTAGTCTTGTTGCACCGATATGGATACCTTTGCTTGATTCCTCAGGACCCCGCACCGATGCTTTCCTCCTTAGCACCAAAGAGGAAGCTGGTACACTGCGCCCGCTGGCGCCCACCTGGCCTTATTAATCATGGCTCATGTCATGCGAACCTCGCGAGGTGCACCTTGCATAGATATCTCCGCTCCTCGGGAGCCAGCCTGGTGAGGCCGCCCCCCAAGGAGGTCTTGGTGTCATCCGTCCCGCGAGGCTTGCCCCCTTGCGAGGGTCTTGGGTTGTTGATGCTGAAGCTGGGCCGTACCGGGCCATCGACGAGTCCACACCATGGGCCGCAGGCAGCCAAATTTGGGTACCCCCGTTCCCAGGACGCCGACACAGCCCACCCCTGTCGGCCTCCAGGAGAGGTAGCCGGACGGAAGCGGGGGCGTTGGTGAATGCCTCGATGGAGAGCACGGCAGCTGGCGACCCTGTCGACCACCACCACCAGGGCCAGCAGGGCTCGGCAGGGCTAACGGAGCTGCAGATCGAGAGGAAGCCTGCCGGGGCCCAGTTGGAGGACTGCTGCAGGAGCCTGGGAGCACCATCCACACCCCTGCATCCAACTCCCCGGCAAATCGCATTGCCGGGAATGCGATCCAGATGCGGATGATGGTGCTACCGCCTGATGAAGATGGTGCGGGCGGCGGTCAGCCGGAGTCAGAGTCGTCGCCCTCCCACTCGCTGTCATCGTCATCACCGTCACTGTCGTTGAGGGAGTCCTGGATTAGGGGGTCTCCGGACAGCAGGACTATCTCCATTGGCCGGATTGTTAGACTATGAAGATACAAGATTGAAGACTTCGTCTCGTGTCCGGGTGGAACTCTACTTGGCGTGGAAGGCAAGCTAGGCAATACGGATATGGATATCTCCTCCTTTGTAACCGACCTTGTGTAACCCTAACCCTCTCCGGTGTCTATATAAACTGAAAGGTTTTAGTCCGTAGGGGACAACAACCACAACATACAATCATACCATAGGCTAGCTTCTAGGGTTTAGCCTCTCTGCTCTCGTGGTAGATCTACTCTTGTACTACCCATATCATCAATATTAATCAAGCAGGACGTAGGGTTTTACCTCCATCAAGAGGGCCCGAACTTGGGTAAAACATTGTGTCCCCTGCCTCCTGTTACCATCCGGCCTAGACGCACAGTTTGGGACCCCCTACCCAAGATCCGCCGGTTTTGACACCGACATTGGTGCTTTCATTGAGAGTTCCTCTGTGTCGTCGCCGTTAGGCTTGATGGCTCCTACTATCACCGATAGCGATGCAGTCCAGGGTGAGACTTTTCTCCCCAGACAGATCTTCGTGCTCGGCGGCTTTGCACTGCAGGCCAATTCGCTTGGCCATCTGGAGCACTTGGAAAGTTACGCCCCTGGCCACCAGGTCAGGTTTGGAAGCTTAAACTACATGGTCCATATCCGTGGAGATTTGATCTTCGACGGATTCGAGCCTCTGCCTTGTGCACCATGCGGTCATGATGAGCATGACTTAGCTCTCCCATCGGACAGTGTTAAGGAGATCGCACCGGCAGCCGCTCCGACCCTCAATTCGGAGCCAGTTGCGCCTTTCGCGGATGGGTGGATGGACCCCGCCACAGAGGCCTTATCCTCAGCAGCGATCGAGCCGAACATCGACCTTGCCTTGCATCAGAGCGTGTTGTTAAACTGCCGGATCCTTCTCCGGTCACGGACTCCGAACCGCCTGCGGCCGTTCCTAACGAATCCTTTTGGGCGCCGATCATGGAGTTCACCTCCGCGGATATTTTTCAGCACTCGCCCTTTGGTGACATACTGAACTCATTAAGGTCTCTCTCCTTGTCAGGAGAATCCTGGCCGAACTATGTCCGGCAAGACTGGGATGCGGACGGCGAAGAAATTCGAGGCCCACCCACCACCCACTTGGTAGCCACTTTCGATGACTCAACCGACATGCTCGACTTCGACTCCGAAGACATCGACGGTATGGACGACGATGCGGGAGGCGAAGAGGAACCACCGCCCACAGGGCACTGGACGTCCACCTCATCATATGACGTATACATGGTGGACACACCAAAAGAACACGACGACGAGGAACGGAAGGACGCAACGAAGGCTTGTCCCCTTGAGAAACAGTCAAAGCGGCGGCATAAGCGCCGCCCCAAATCCCGCCTCGGCAAAAATAATGATCATACAGACCCAGCGTTGGAGTAGGGCGAACCACTGCCGGACCACGACAATACAGGGAATCAAACCAAACAAACCAATTCTGTCAAAGATAATAGTCCGGATGACATAACGCCGGACAGGCACCCGGAGCAGCAGAATACCCGTCAAAGGCTTGTTCCCACCGTGAGGAGTCTGAAAAAGCAGAAGCAAAGGCTCAAGGCTACGCCAGGACACACTCCAAATCAAATGGAGTAAAGTACTCAACACAGCAGCGAAGTATGGTGGTAATCGCCCCACCAAGAGCTACCCGAAGCGGAAGTTGCTACCCGAATTCGATGAGGAGGCCCTAGATCCCCCACAACCAAAAATCAAAATGGCCACCTGGCCGGATAGACGATGTCACGGCCAACAAGGAGCGGAAAACAACGCCACTCACAAGCCAATACGCGATCCACACGAGGGCTCGCACCAAAAGGACGGCGCAACCAAATCCATCTATGGACCACGCAAGCGCGCCCCAGCATATGATATAACACAACAAACATCAGAACAGCGTGGTACACCCAGATACAGGGGTGCCGCACACCCCCTATGTTTCAACAATGAGGTGCTGGACCATGAATTTCCAGAGGGATTCAAACCCATAAACATAGAGGCATACGACGGAACAACAGACCCTAGGGTCTGGATTGAGGACTATATCCTCCATATCCATATGGCTCAAGGAGATGATCTCCACGCCATCAAGTACTTACCCCTCAAGCTCAAAGGGCCAGCTCGGCACTGGCTTAAAAGCCTCCCCGAAAACTCCATTGGAAGCTCGGAAGAGCTCGAAGACGCTTTTCGGGAAAATTTTCAAGGGACTTATGTCCCACCCCCGGATGCGGACGATTCGAGTCATATAACTCAACAGCCCGGAGAGTCAGCCTGAAAGCTTTGGAACAAGTTTCTTACTAAAAAGAACCAAATAGTTGACTGCCCGGACACCGAAGCCTTGGCAGCTTTTAAGCATAGCGTCTGCGACGAATGGCTTGCCAGACACCTCGGCCAAGAAAAGCCGAGAACAATGGCAGCATTAACAAGCCTCATGACCCGCTTTTGCACGGGTGAGGACAGCTGGCTAGCCAGAGGCAGCACCAGCGACCCAAGCACATCCGAAGTTAGAGATGAAAACGGAAAATCACGATGCAGCAAAAATAATAAGCGTCGGAATAAAGAAGACAGCCCGAAGAGCACGGCGGTAAACGCCGGATTCCAAAGCTCTCGGCTAGGTCAACAAAATCCGCCCTCTAAAGGCGCCAGAGATGAACTGTCCAGCCTGAACAAAATTCTGGACCAAGTATGTCAGATCCATAGCACCCCTGGTAAACCCGCTAATCATACCCACAGAGAATGTTGGGTCTTCAAGCAGTCCGGCAAGCTCAACGTCGTACACAAGGGGGAGGATACACCAAGCGAAGATGAGGATGAGCCTCTCAAGCAAGACACTGGGGAACAAAAGAAGTTTCCATCAGAAGTCAAAACAGTCAACGTATTACACGTGATCAAGGGAAGCAAAGCGGCCCTCCCAGATAAATATGCCCAAGGGCCTATCACCGCGAAACCCTGCCACTGGTCGTCTCAACCGGTCACTTTCGACCATCGTGATCACTCACGAAGTATCCGGCGGGCAGGATGGGCTCCCCTGGTATTAGACCCAATAATTGACGGATACCACTTTGCACGAGTCCTGATGGACGGTGGCAGCAGTTTAAACCTGATATACCAGGATACAATCCGCGAAATGGGGATAGACCCAACGAAAATTTGCCATAGCAGCACTACCTTTAAAGGAGTAACACCAGGCCCAGGGGCTCACTCCACGGGCTCCCTGCTACTAAAGGTTATATTCGGCTTCCCCGATAACTCCCGTAGCGAACATTTAACCTTCCACATTGCTCCGTTCCAATGCGGTTATCAAGCACTACTTGGACGCGAAGCTTTTGCTCGCTTTAATGCAATACCGCATTACGCTTCCCTCACGCTCAAGATGCCCGGTCCATGTGGCATCATTACAGTGAACGGAAGTATTAAGAGATCTTTGTGCGCCAAAGAGAATGCGACTGCCTTGGCAGCCACACACTAAAAACGGCCTCACCAACTAAAGCATTTGATAGGTCGTCAAGACCACGGACGCGGTTAGATGAGTCCGGCGCTGCTATATGTAATCTATACCGGATTGATGGCCACACCCTATTACAAATACAAGGGGCTCAACACGCGCAGACAGGTGGCAATTTCTACTCATATCTAGTTATACATGGTTTCTTTAAAAAAACACCTTTTTGCACGACAACTTTTTCACCTAAGTTCCTCTCTTTTATAGATGACCATCATGCTACACCCGTCCAGGATACGGCACAATGGAGACACAGCCGCAGACGTGTAGCAGGGACCCGCTCCAAGGATTCTTTTTAGATTAAGACCCTGCGTAAACCTTTTTTACTGACTCCTGTTGATACACATCCACTGAATTCTCAGCATAATTGAGAAGGATGCAGACGTCTTGGCATGTGGCCACGTCAGAATAATGCACGTACCTGGACACAAGGTGCTTCTTACAAAGGGCGCTATTTAGGCCCGGTTTATACCATAAAGACCGAATACCTTAGGGAGTGTTCGGCGTCGCGAGTTTGGCCTTATATGCATCAGCTCCGAATCATTGTCTTTGGTCAAATGTTGGGTTTGCCCGGCTCCTGTGTTTTGGTGCCTTACGTTCCGCTTTATCAGCTAAGGCAGCACCAGGAGAACTACTTCCATTGTGCCCTGGTTCATCCAGACGAGCACCTCAGTAGAGAAAGCCGAAAACTGACTGTCATGATATAGCATGAGACTAGTCAACCACTCGATGACCTATCGGAATGTTAGAATTCCTCCGCCTTAACGAAGGGCCGTTTTCCGGCCAGGCATGTACGCACCCCGAGATCGGGAGAGTGCGGAGCCACCAGGGGCTATCTAGTAGCCCCACTGTCAAACTCCTATGGCTAAGTGAAAGTGTTAAAGCATTATAGTCCGGTTGCCTCGTTCGCTGCGCTATCACCTCCTTAATAGGACCAAGACGTTGGGTTAAGTGTGAACACGTGTTTTTTGCGAGCACCTCTGCATTATATGCGTGGGGGCTGAAGCCGACGACTGCAATCTTTCAGGTTATACACATGTATACATAAACGGCCGCACATGAGGCATCATACTACTTTCAGGCAAAAGTATAAACACAGCCTTATAAAATTTCATAAAAACATTGTGTTTACAATGAGAATACATATCACTCAAACATAATATTCTTCGAGCACTGGGCCTCTATCAAACGAGCACCCTCGAGAACCTCCTCGAAATAGTGCTAGGCAGCCACTCAGCCTATGGCCGAACCCTGCGCCGCAACAGTGGTAGCATCCATCTCCACCCAGTATGCTTTAACACGGGCAAGGGCCATCCGCGAGCCTTCTATGCACGCCGACCTCTTCATCGCATTAATGCGCGACACCGCACCAAGGAACTGCTGCACTAAGCTGAAATATCTGTTTGGCTTTGGCTTTTCCGGCCATAGATGATCCATGACAGACCTCATGGAGAGTCCGGACAACCTATTTAGTTCGGCCCATTCGGCTAGCTGATCAGTCAATGGAAGCGGACGCTCTGGAATGTTGAATTGCGACCAGAAGAGCTTATCCACTTCACGATCTGTTTGACCTTGGAAGTATTTGGCTGCATCGGCAGCGCTCGCCGTCAAGTCCATATATGCATCTGCCGAACTCCACAGCCGATCCAGAGGGGCATACCGTGGATCTCCGAACTTCCTCCGTAGCATGAAGGGCTTCCCAGCCGCAATATCCCCGGCTTCCCGCAGCTCCTCCTTCTTCGCTCTGATAGCAGAGCGGGTGTCTTTGTCCGCCATCGTGGCCTTCTCAAGGTTCGTTGCCTTCGCTTGGTTTTCTTTTTCAAGGAGCCGGCAACGGTCGGCACTGTCATTTAATTCTACGGCCATCTTGGCCATCTTCTCTTTGCTCTCGCAATGTGCGGCCTTCTCGGCTTTGAACTCTTTGGCCGCCTTCAAAGCAACCGCATTACTAATCCTCGCTTGTTCCTTGGCTCGGGCAAGTTCTGCCCGCAAGGTTTCCACGGTGGCAGCTCCATCTGTAGTCACAACATATTAAAGATACTGGCATCATGCTGCTCTTACTATGTGGCATTCACCAGATAATAACACTTACCCTGTGCCTCGACAAGCCTCTTGTTAACAAGCTCGATGTCGGCGTCTGCCACATCCAGTTGCCGTTTTAATTCAGCAAAGTCACTAGTCCGGCTAGCCACCGGAGCTTCCACCACCTGCACATAAAGGCAGTCTAGTTATTGCCTAGGACTATGATCCTCTATTCGCCGCCATTCTCGACGATAACCAGAGTCTCAGGGGCTACTATCTACACATGGCACACCTAACATGTGCGGTACTATCACATATTATCTCACGTACCTCAAAGCATGTCAATAGACTCATAAAGGCTTCATGTAATCCGCTTTCGGTGGAAGAAATTCTCTCCATCACCGTACCCATCAGCATACGGTGTTCTTCTGAAATGGCCGCTCGCCCCACCAGCTCCCTCAGAACGTCCGACCGCATACCAGACGGTGCCGGACTCTTTTGTTTGCTCTCTTCGGGAGCCGGACGCTGGGGACTTCGGGGGTCTATGGGATTATCTTCTGGCCTCACCGGATCCGGAGAGGCCCTTGGTGACGACACTTCGGGGTCGCCCGCTTCCTGAGCGGAGGAGTCTGGGGGAGGCGTTTCGCTCTCCATCATCTCCGGAAGAAGATCCCCCGAAGACGAGCTTAGCTGAGAGGGGCTAAGGCCCGAACTGCAAGATATATGTGGTGGTTATTTTCTCAGAAGAAAGATGGTATACCTTCACTATTAAAGTATTTTCTGGATCACTTACGACTCGTTGGAGGGATGATCCCCCCGCGGACTTTGTGCGGCTAGAGCACCCCCCGAGGCAGGACCCTCTGTTGGAGACTTCTTCTCCCGTTTGGAGGCCTCGGCTTCCGGATCCTCGGAAGCAGTCCTCTTCCTCCCTCGGTTATCCTCCTTTATGGAGGCGCTCATTCCCTCGGTTGGAACTGGCAGCGATGGGGGCCCACTTCCGCCCATATTATTCCCCCCTGTATCTTCCTTCGAGGGCTCCGGGCAAGGTGCGAGCTCGAGCATCTTTT
The DNA here is from genome assembly GCF_018294505.1 of Triticum aestivum. Lineage (NCBI taxonomy): Eukaryota > Viridiplantae > Streptophyta > Magnoliopsida > Poales > Poaceae > Triticum > Triticum aestivum. Next base: position 307,588,994 of record NC_057803.1, on the reverse strand, counting down.
CCAAAACCGGATTTTCCAAACCCTCAGGGAGGGGGGCCGAACACCGAATCATCTTCGCCTTTGTTAGCCAGTCCTAGTCAAAGAGCGAACTGTCAGAAATAACTTCATGAATAAAAGACAGTGTGTTCGGCTAGAGGATTTCTTACTTGTTCGGCGGCGGGGTTACTGCTCAGGCCCACGTCCTCGGTAGTATCCAGACACTCTATTTGAGGTCCGAAGAATGACTTATACATCTCCTTGTGCGTCAGGCCGAGGAAACTTTGAATGGCACGCGGTCCTTCTGGGTTGAACTCCCATAAGCGAAGGGGTCGGCGTTTGCAAGGCTGGACTCAACGAACCAGCATAACTTGCATTACCACAACCAAATTAAAATCTCCCTCGAAGATATCTTGAATGCAGCTTTGCAGTATAGGCACGTCCTTGGCTGGACCCCAACTCAGACCTCTGCTAATCAATGAGATATGTGCAGCTCCTATCGGGATTTGTCGGCACATTCGGGCGGTGTTGCTGGTCTTGTTTTAACCTGTCGAAGTGTCTTGAAGAACCGAGGTACCGAGTCTGATCGGAACGTCTCGGGAGGAGGTCTATTCCTTCGTTGATCGTGAGAGCTTGTCATGGGCTAAGTTGCGACTCCCCTGCAAGGATTTGAACTTTCGAAAGCCGTGCCCGCGGTTATGGGCAGATGGGAATTTGTTAATGTCCGGTTGTAGATAACTTGAACCTTAATTTAACTAAAATGAATCAACGGTGTGAGTTACCGTGATGGTCTCTTCTCGGCGGAGTCCGGGAAGTGAACACGGTGTTGGAGTAATGTTTGCGCAGGTTGCTCTCTAGTTTCTCGCTCGCGCTTTGCCTCCTCTTCTCGCTCTCTTTTGCGAACAGGTTAGCCACCATAATTTGCTAGTCGCTTACTGCAGATCCACATATTTACCTTGCCTTACCTATAAGCTTAAATAGTCTTGATCGCGAGGGTGCGAGATTGCTGAGTCCATGTGGCTCACAGATTACTATTACACCAGATGCAGGGCCTGATGATTCCGCTCCAGGTGACGCGCTTGAGCTCAAGTGGGAGTTCGACAAGGACTCTCAACGTTACTATGTTTCCTTTCCTGATGATCAGTAGTGGTGCCCAGTTGGGTGATCGGGACCATGTCGCATGTTGGGTTATCTTTTATTTTGGCACCGTAGTCGGGCCATGAGTGTTTGGATGATGTAATGTTATTTATGTACTTGATTGACGTGGCGAGTGTAAGCCAACTATGTTATCTCCCCTTTTATTATCTATATTACATGGGATGTTGTGAAGATTGCCTAACTTGCGACATATGCCTTCAATGCGATTATGCCTCTAAGTCGTGCTCGACACGTGGGAGATATAGTCGCATCGAGGGTGTTACAAGTTGGTATCAGAGCCATCCCCGACCTTAGGAGCCCCATTGCTTGATCGTTTTTAGCGGCCGAGTTGTGTCTAGAAAAATGTTTTGAGTCATTGAGGAATTATATATCGGAGAGTTTAGGAATTCTTTTTACTTCCCAGTCTCCTCATCGCTCTGGTAAGGCATCCTGACGTAGAGTTTTGACTCTTCTCTTCTCAAATTTCACTAAAAAAAATTTAGGATAACGCGGGTATCTTGGAATCGTTCTGATGGTTTTATGACGAGAACATTGTCTTGGTGCCTCCTGTCAGGGTTTTGTGGAAGTGTCCCGGGGAGTTGAGCTCTAAGGTGTTGTCGTCATAATTTTAACGTTGTAGTTCTGGAATACCTGAGTTTAGTACGCCGACATCGAAAATCTCTTTTATGCTGTTCGTTGGTGAGATAACCTCGACGCCACCCAGTACTGGGGCGGGAGTTCAGGAGTATCGCCATAACTTGTATAAGGGATGCTTTTCGAAGGTTGAGGTAGATGGTTTCCGAAGTTTTTCTCGGTTATGTGTTGAAGGATGGATACAGCTGGATGTAGGATTTGCTAGTTTGGGTGAGATATTATGCTTCCCCTGTATCCCCAACACCTGATTGCATAACCGGAAAGGTTCGGGAGTTTCATAGGTGGGAATTCTCGTAGCTCTAGTTCTTCTTCCACGGATATTTGATTTGAGATTGGGATTTATTACCGAGTATTTGTTCTTGATCCGTACATTGTTGATTTATTTCTCTACCTAAATTCTAAGTGGCTTCTCAATTTATGGATATGTGACCATTTCAAGAGGAATGCATTCGTTCATTTTGTTCGGATGCAAACACTATATGTTGCAATTTTCATTCCATTGGATTCCGCTTCATTTTATCTGTCTATGTGCTAACGGTGATCAACCTCTTCAGGATGGCTCCCACTAAGAGCACCAATCAGAATCATAATCAAGATCCGCCACCACCTCCCCCTCCTCCGGAGGCATGGCAAGTTGTGATGGCCGCAACCAATGCAAACACACAGTTAATCATGCAAATTCTTCAAGAGCGCAATCAAGGCAACCAAGGGAACCAAGGCAACAATCAGAATCACTTTGCTACACTCAGCCAGTTCCTTGCTAACGGGCCAAAGACTTTTAGCAATTGTGTTGAGGCAACCGATGCTGACGATTGGCTCGTGGATCTGTGCAAGCATTTCGAGTGCAGTAACGTCAGGCCTGAGGACTTTGTAAAGTTCACTTCCTTCCAACTCAAAGACCAAGCTGCAGAATGGTTTTAGCAGTACAAGGATTCCAGAGGTGGACGTGCTATTACCTGGTATGAATTCCTTCAAGATATCAGAGCTCATCATATTCCTCAGAGCATGGTTGAAAGCAAGCGTGAGGAATTCCGCAACCTGAAGCAATGCTCTTTGTCTATCTATGATTACAACAAGTTGTTCCAGAAGATCGCCCGCTTTGCCAAGCAGGACGTACCTGATGAGAAGAGGATGATATACCAGTTCAGGGGTGGTCTCAGAGAAGAAATTCAGCTAGCTCTTGTTCTCTTCGAGCCCTTGAGATACGATGAGTTCTACAACATGGCACTGAAGCAAGAGGCTGCTCAATTGAGGTGTGATGCTTCCAAGAAGCGAGTCAGAGAGGCTACTCCTTCTTCCTCTACTCAAGTGGCCAAGCAGCAGAAGTATTGGCTTCCTCCTCCTCCATTTCGTCAGCCGTATCAGCAGAAGAGCAAAGGTGGCAGTGGATCTTCCCACCCACCCAACTCTAGCTTTCAGAACAAGACTTCGTCTCAAGCTCCAAGATTGAGTGCTCCGTATCACCGTCTGCTTTCAGAGGTCACGTGCAACAAGTGCCAACAGAAGGGTCACTGTGCCAACAAGTGTCTTAACCAGAGGCGTCTTCCTCCTCATCCTCCTGTCAGATCGGCAAGTACAGCTGTGGTCAAGCATAACCCCAAGCACGCCAAGGTCAACTTGATGAATGCAGCTCAGACAGAGGATTCGTCAAATGTCATCATGGGTAACCTTCCTGTTAACGATGTTCCTGGAAAAGTTCTTTTTGACACGGGTGCATCGCATTGTTTCATATCGAGACCGTTTTCATCTAAGCATGGTTTGGCTTTGCAAAGTTTGCCTAGTCCATTAGCAGTTGTCTCTCCCGGTAGGCGCATGCATGCTAACTCCATTGCTCCGGATGTTACTATCACCTTGGGTGACTACAAGTTTCTGGCTTCTCCAACGGTTCTTGGTGACATGGATATTGATCTTATTCTCGGAATGGATTGGCTTTCTAAGCACAAGGCACATCTTGACTGTGCAGCCAGGCAGATTCAATTGACTCATTCGTCTGAGGATGTAATTGTCTTTGCCGCTCGTGATGATACCATCCGTCTGTTTTCTCTCAATGAGAAGGGTGAACTCGATGCCATCTCGCAAATTCCAGTCATTTGCGAATATCAAGACGTCTTTCTAGAAAAGCTTCCAGGAATGCCTCCGCACCGGCCAGTTGAATTCGTCATTGATCTTGAGCCTGGCACGGAACCAGTGTGCAAACGTCCTTACAAGCTCGGACCTGAAGAGTTGAAGGAGCTGAAGAAGCAACTCGATATTCAAGAGAGAATGGGTCTCATCCGGCCTAGTTCTTCTCCATGGGGTTGTGCTATTCTTTTTGTCAACAAGAAGGATGGAACGGACCGACTTTGTGTTGATTACCGTCCATTGAACAAGACCATCAAGAACAAATACCCACTTCCCAACATCAATGAGCTGTTCGAACAACTCAAAGATGCTCAAGTATTCTCCAAGCTTGATCTCCGTATGGGTTATCATCAGATTCGAATCCGTGAGCAAGATATTCCCAAGACGGCTTTCAGGACAAGCTATGGTTCATATGAATACACTATCATGTCTTTTGGCCTCGTCAACGCTCCTCCGACTTTCTCTCGCATGATGAACTTAATCTTCAATGCCTACACCAATGACTTCGTTTTGGTCTATCTCAACGACATCCTGGTTTTCTCGAAGAACAAGGAAGATCATGCCAAGCATTTGCGTTTGGTACTCGGTAAGTTGAGGGAACACAAGTTCTACGCCAAGTTCTCCAAGTGCGAATTTTGGCTCGATGAGGTTCTTTATCTTGGTCATATCATCTCTGCCAAGGGCATTGTGGTGAATCCTGAGAAGGTGTCTGCAATTATGAATTGGGAACCTCCTCAGAACATGAAGCAACTCCGTAGCTTCCTCGGTCTCGCAAGCTATTGCCGAAGATTCGTTGAAAACTTTTCTAAGATCGCGAAGCCTCTCTCAAATCTTCTCCAGAAGCACGTCAAGTACGTTTGGTCTCTAGAGTGTGACATTGCTTTCAACACTTTGAAAGAGAAATTGATCACTGCTCCAGTTCTGACTCCACCTGATGAATCCAAGCCGTACGAGGTCTTTTCTGATGCCTCTCTCCAAGGTCTTGGCGCAGTGTTGATGCAAGAGAAGAAAGTTGTTGGTTATACCTCTTGCCAGTTGAAGCCCAATGAGAAGAACTACCCCACTCATGATCTCGAGTTGGCGGCAGTTGTGCATGCTCTTTTGACTTGGAGACATCTCTTATTGGGAAGAAAAGTGGACATCTTCACTGACCACAAGAGTCTCAAGTACATCTTCACTCAGCCTAATCTCAACCTCGGGCAGACTCGATGGGTCGAAATGATTCAAGAGTATAATCCGAGTATCGAGTATACTCCAGGCAAGGCCAATGTGATTGCTGACGTATTGAGCAGAAAGGCTTATTGCAACAGCCTGATTCTCAAGCCTTATCAACCCGAGCTTTGTGAAGCTTTCCGCAAACTAATCTACAAGTTATTCCTCAAGGTTTCCTCGCCAACCTTCAAGTCTCTCCTACCTTGGAAGACCAGATTCGCCAAGCCCATCTTCTTGATGCTATGGTGAAAAAGGTGAAGATTGGGATTGCCAAGAGTCAACCCAAGTACAAGTGCTACCGCCTTGATGACAAGGACACTCTCTTCTTCAAGGATCGTATTGTTGTACCCAAAGGTGACCTTCGTAAAGTGATCATGAACGAGGCTCACAATTCTCTCCTCTCCATCCACCCTGGGAGCACGAAGATGTATCAGGACCTTAAGAAGGCTTATTGGTGGACTCGAATGAAGCGCCAGATTGCTCAATTCGTGAGTGAGTGTGATGTCTGCAGAAGAGTGAAGGAAGAACACCAAAGGCCCGCTGGTCTCCTCCAACCTCTTGCCATTCCAGAATGGAAGTTTGACCACATTGAAATGGACTTCGTGACTGGGTTTCCAAAGTCCAAACGTGGCAATGATGCTATATTCGTTGTCATCGACAAACTCACCAAAGTGGCTCACTTTCTGCCTATCAAAGAGTCAATCACTACAGCTCAATTGGCGGAACTCTGTACCTCTCGAATTGTCTCTCTGCACGGTATTCCACAAGTGATCTCTTCAAACCGTGGCATCATATTTACCTTCAAGTTTTGGGATTCTTTTCAGAAGGCCATGGGCACCAACATCCGCTTCAGCACAACTTTCCATCCTCAAACTAGCGGTCAAGTCGAGCGTGTCAACCAGATTCTTGAAGATATGCTCAGGGCTTGTGTGATCTCCTTCGGCATGAAGTGGGAGGATTGTCTTCCTTATGCTGAATTCTCCTACAACAACAGTTTTCAAGCAAGTTCGGGCAAGGCCCCATTTGAAATTATGTATGGCAGGCAGTGTCGTACCCCTCTCAACTGGTCTGAAACCGGTGAACGTCAGTTTTTGGGTAATGACTTAATCACAGAGGCAGAGGAAATGTGCAAAGTCATTCGAGATAACCTCAAAGCAGCCCAATCCCGCCAGAAGAGCTACTATGACAATAAGCATCATGATTTGGCTTTCGAGATTGGAGATCATGTATACCTCCGCATCTCTCCTATGAAAGGTACTCGTCGCTTCGGTATCAAAGGGAAGCTTGCCCCCAGATACGTGGGACCTTTCAAGATTGTCAGCAAGAGAGGCGATCTCGCCTACCAACTCGAGCTTCCTTCAAACTTTGCAAATGTGCATGACGTGTTCCATGTCTCTCAGCTCCGAAAGTGCTTCAAGACTCCTGACCGTACCTTCAACTTCGAGGACATTGAGCTCCAAGAAGATCTATCCTATCGTGAGCACCCAGTTGCTATTCTCGAAGAGACTGAACGCAAGACTCGCAACAAGTCAATCAAATTCCTCAAAGTCAAGTGGTCACACCATTCCGACCGTGAAGCTACCTGGGAACGCGAGGATCACCTCCGTTCTGAGTACCCGGCGTTCTTTCCGTCCTAGATCTAGGGACGAGATCCTTTCATAGTGGTGGAGTGTTGTAACACCCCGGATGTGATTTACCCTATATGTACTCCAACTCTTGCCGTTTCCGGCCTTAAGTTATTTTATTTTCTCGGGTTTGGGTCTTTGTCTCCGTGTGTTGTTATCATTGTCATGCATCTCATATCATGTCATCATGTGCATTGCATTTGCATACGTGTTCATCTCATGCATTCGAGCATTTTCCCCGTTGTCTGTTTTGCATTACAGCGCTTCGTTCTCCTCCGGTGGTCATTTCTACCTTTCTTTCATGTGTGGGGATTAAACATTTCCGGATTGGACTGACACTTGCCAAGCGGCCTTGGTTTACTACTGGTAGACTATCTGTCAAGTTTCGTATCTTTTGGACTTCGTTTGATACTCCAACGGTTAACCGAGGGACCGTAAAGGCCTCGTGTGTGTTGCAGTCCAACACCCCTCCAATTTGGCCCAAAACCCACCTAAACCCTCTCCATAATCTAGAGCGTTCGATCACGATCACGTGGCCAAAAACCGCACCTCATTTGGACTCTCCTAGCTCCCTCTATGCCTATATATAGACCCCCCTCCGAAATTCACGGGCGAAACCCTAACTCTCTTCCTCTCCTCGCGACCGGACAAAAAATCCGCCGCCGGACTAGTCCGTTTCCACCCTCCGCCGCCACGTGTCATCACCTGGTTCGCCGCCACTTGGTGCCCACTTCGCCGCACCGCCGGGCCCGGAGAGCCCGCAACCGGCCCCCGCGGCCCATCCAACGCCGCCGCCCGAGCCCGCGGGGAGACCGGATCCGCGCCGCCCGGTCCTTCCTTGCGCCGCCGCCCGCCGTCTCATCGCCGGTCTTCCCCGACGCCGGCGACCGCTGACGACGCCGCGCCCCACTCCGCCTGCTCCGCCACCGACCACCGCCCGCCGCGCCACTTCCTCCTCGCCGGCCGACCACCACCCGCCGCGCCGCTTCCTCCTCGCCGGCCAACCACCACCCGCCTCGCCACCCTTCTTCCCCGTCAAGTCCAGCCACCACCGCGGTCATTTTTGGCGACCTCGATGTGAGCTGCTACAGTAACTACTACAGTGGCCGATCTAGATCCAGATCGGGATCTTGAGGTTGACCTAATTTTGCCCGAAACCCTAGCTCATTTGCTCCTGTTCATCACATCGTAACTCCTCATCCGTAACTCCGTGTTGGGCATATAACATATCAAAATGTTCATCTCAGAGAGTACATCATTTCATTCCATTGCATCATTTTCATTTGAGTTCATCTTGATGCCCTAAATGCTGTTAGAAGAGTGCTACTTGAGATAATTGTCAGATCTGCTGCTCCATTTAGATATTTGTCTTTTTTGTCATGATTAATGTGTGCATGATATGCCCATGAGCTCTACATATGTTTTGTTAAGAGTTTGGCATCTTTCCAGAGGTGCAACCCATGTATTTTTGAGATGTGTGTGGTGACTAGCACAAGCTTGCAAAGTAAGGCACTTGGTAATGCTGATTTCAGGGACTTAGCTTTTCCACCAAGTCCTTGAGCTGTTTATCTCATGTTGCCATATGTTCATGTTGTTTCCTAGTGATCCGTGCCTCTTTTGAGGATGATAATTAAGGATGTTTTGTTAATCTTGTAATGCTATATCCATCCATGCCTTTGTTTGCAATTATGGAGCAACCTAGCTTGAGTCAATCGAGCTCTACTTTTGCTACTTCGTAAATCTGGGCAGATTGTCTACTTGTTAGCGATTTTGCCGAGGATGTTGTAGTTGATCCGTGCATGCTATGCTATTGTTCTTACCATGTCTAGCTTGCATTTTGTGTATTCTTGATGGGTGTATGCTTAGATTATCATGACTTTCTCTGTAGTGAGTGCATCGAGCTCGTAAACATGCCTATTTGATATATGTTTCAACATGCTCCAGTTTTCACAAAGTCTGTGATCTGATTATGTTTTTTCCATGTTCACATGCTTGCAATTGTATTTTCTGATCCCTTTTGGCTCAAGGTCACTAAGGGACTTTTGTTAAGCTCTTTGAGTATCTCCATGTCATGCTTTACTTTGCCATGTTTAGGTCCTGTAGAATATAGTTTTGTTGCTCCGAAGAGTGCTATCTGATCTGAAATTCCAGACAAGTGTTAATTTCACGAAGTCTGAGATCTGTTTACCATTTGCATTTTTGCCATGCTTGTTTGAACTTCTTAATGGACGAATTCGCCGTAGCTCAGTGCTAGACTTTTGTTAAGCATCATGAATGCATCCCTGCCATGTATTTTTTTGTCATGTTTGGGTGCTGTAGCTTGTTCATCTCATTGCATTTAGATGGCTACTTGTTGTAAATCGCAGACCGTGGTCATATTTGAATTGCTTGCCATTTCCAAACCGGAACTCCGATTCCGGCGTTCTTTATATCGTTTTCAAGCGATTTCATCTCATCTTTCTAGTGGCACACTTGGATTTCCATGTTGGGGCCAGGTTCATGCATCCCTTGTCAAATCTTGCATATGCATCCCGCATCGCATCCCGCATAGCATACCATCTTTGCATCATATTGTTTGATCCTTGCACGTGGTTGATTGTGTTCCGTTTGCTTGTTTGTCTTGTTTGGGTAGAGCCGGGAGACGAGTTCGCTAACGAGGAGCCCGTTGAGTTTGATCTCGAGGATCAAGTCAACTCTGACAACTTTGCAGGCAAGATGATCATACCCTCGAAATCACTACTATCTTTGCTTTGCTAGATGCTCGCTCTTTTGCTATGCCAATGCTACGATGCCTACCACTTGCTTTCAAGCCTCCCAAATTGCCATGTCAAACCTCTAACCCACCTTGTCCTAGCAAACCGTTGATTGGCTATGTTACTGCTTTGCTCAACCCCTCTTATAGCCTTGCTAGTTGTAGGTGAAGATTGGAGACCGTTCCTTGTTGGAACATTATTTACTTGTTGGGATATCATTATATTGCCATGTTATCTTAATGCATCTATATACTTGGTAAAAGGTGGAAGGCTCAACCTCTCGCCTAGTGTTTTGTTCCACTCTTGCTGCCCTAGTTTCCGTCATATCGGTGTTTTGTTCCCGGATTTTGCGTTCCTTACGCGGTTGGGTTATAATGGGAACCCCTTGATAGTTCGCCTTGATTAAAGCTTTTCCAGCAATGCCCAACTTTGGTTTTACCATTTTCCACCTAGCCTCTTTTTCCCTTGGGTTTCCGGAGCCCAAGAGTCATCTTATTTTAAACCCCCCCGGGCCAGTGCTCCTCTGAGTGTTGGTCCACCTGTCAGCTGCCGGTGGCCACCAGGGGCAACTCTGGGCTGGCCTACCCGTACCTAAGACAATCTGAGTGTGCCCTGAGAATGAGATATGTGCAGCTCCTATCGGGATTTGTCGGCACATTCGGGCGGTGTTGCTGGTCTTGTTTTAACCTGTCGAAGTGTCTTGAAGAACCGAGGTACCAAGTCTGATCGGAATGTCTCGGGAGGAGGTCCATTCCTTCGTTGACCGTGAGAGCTTGTCATGGGCTAAGTTGGGATTCCCCTGCAGGGATTTGAACTTTCGAAAGTCGTGCCCGTAGTTATGGGCAGATGGGAATTTGTTAATGTCCGGTTGTAGATAACTTGAACCTTAATTTAACTAAAATGAATCAACGGTGTGAGTTACCGTGATGGTCTCTTCTCGGCGGAGTCCGGGAAGTGAACACGGTGTTGGAGTAATGTTTGCCCAGGTTTCTCTCTAGTTTCTCGCTCGCGCTTTGCCTCCTCTTCTGGCTCTCTTTTGCGAACAGGTTAGCCACCATAATTTGCTAGTCGCTTGCTGCAGCTCCACATATTTACCTTGCCTTACCTATAAGCTTAAATAGTCTTAATCGCGAGGGTGCGAGATTGCTGAGTCCCTGTGGCTCATAGATTACTATTACACCAGATGCAGGGCCTGATGATTCCGCTCCAGGTGACGCGCTTGAGCTCAAGTGGAAGTTCGGCGAGGACTCTCAATGTTACTATGTTTCCTTTCCTGATGATCAGTAGTGGTGCCTAGTTGGGGTGATCGGGACCGTGTCGCATGTTAGGTTATCTTTTATTTTGGCACCGTAGTCGGGCCATGAGTGTTTGGATGATGTAATGTTATTTATGTACTTGATTGACGTGGCGAATGTAAGCCAACTATGTTATCTCCCCTTTTATTATCTATATTACATGGGATGTTGTGAAGATTGCCTAACTTGCGACATATGCCTTCAATGCGATTATGCCTCTAAGTCGTGCCTCGACACGTGGGAGATATAGTCGCATCGAGGGTGTTACAGTGCCCTCCCGGATTTTTCACGCAGATGAAACCCTAGCTTTGACCCTCGCCACCTCTGGACACGTTCGGATCTCACCGGACGAAAATCGCCGCCACCCCGCGCCTATCCCGTGCCGCCACGTGTCACCACCGTGTCGTCCCCGCCGCCGGCCCGCGAGCCAGCGTCAGGCCCGCCGAGCCCATCCACCGCCGCTCCGTGCCCGCGCGCCCGTGCCTCCTACTCGTCGCCCGCTCCTCGCCAGCGCGCCCTCATCGGCCCTCGCCGGCGACCCTGGTCCGCAGCACCGGCCACCGGAGCCGCCCTTGCACCGGAGCCCGCGAACGCCGCCGCCCCGCCGTCTCGGTCGCCACTGGAGCCTGACGACCTCCCCGGTGCAGATCCGGTCGCCTCCTTCTTCCACTACGGCCAGCAGCTCTGACAAACCTCGTACCGCGCGCCAGATCCATATTGGGAGAACCGTAGGGTTGACCCCTTTTTTCGTACATTCTGAAGCTTTGTTCATTGCATCATAACTCTGTGCCCGTAGCTCCGTTTTTGGCGTTGCATATATCAAAATGTTCACTAGGATGTACTCTTCATATTGTTCCATTGCACCATGCTTGTTTGAGTCCATATTGATGCCCAAATGACTGTTGCAATAGTGTTATAAAATGTTAGTTCCTGTTTCTTAACAGATCTTGAGCATTTGCCATTTTTGCCATGATTATTGTGTGCTGCATATGGGCATGAGCTCTACATGTGTTTTGGACTATGCCATGCCATCTTTACAGGGGCGTGTGCCATGTATTTTTGTGATCAATGTGGTGACTGGCACAAGCATGCAAAGTAGCTCTCGTGATATTGCTGATTTTGGAGACTTAGATTTTGTTATTTTCCTACTGTTACTTTTATGCCATGTTTTCATGTTGCTATAGAGAGATCCATGCTTCGTTTGAGTATGTTCAGTAAGGATGATTTTGACATATGGTTATGCTCTATGCATTGATGTCCCTGTTTGTATTTATGGAGTGCCCTAGCATGACTCAATCTTGCCAAGGGTGTTGTAGTTGATCCATGCATGCTATGAGCTTGGTCTTGCTTTGGTTAGCTTCATGATCATGTCTTCTTGCTGGTAGTATGCTTCGTTTGTCATGCAATGCCTTGTGATGAGTGAATCGAGCTCGCAAACATGCCTTCATAATTCTGTTTATGCCATGTCCAGTTTTCTGTTAAGTCTGAATCTGTTAACGAAACTTGCTATGTTTACATGGGTGCCATCATATCTTCCGATCCTTTTTGGCTTATGGTCAGTAAGGGACTTTTGTTATATCCTTTGAGTATATTCATGCCATGCCTTTGTTTGCTTTGTTCTATTCCTGTAGCATGTTGTTATCTTGCTCTAAACATTGCTTCCTGATGTTAATTCCTGACATGTTATTTTCACCAAGTCTGTGATGTTGTTATCTTTTGCACTTTTGCCATGCTTGTTTGAACCTGCTCTTGTGTGATTTAGCCACAGCTCAATGTTCATCTTTTGTCAAGAATCTTGATTAGATCACTGCCATGTGCTTTGTTGCTATGTTAGAGTGTGGTAGCTTAGTTTCTTGTTGCATTCTAGATGGCAGCATGCTGTTAATCGCACAATTGTGCCATTCTTGTTTTGCTTGCCATTTGCAAACCGTGCATCCGATTCCGGTGATCTTTATATCGATTTCGACCGAAATCAACTCATCTTTCCAGCAGCACTCTTGGTTTGCCAAGATGAGGCCTGGTTCAATCTTTTCTTTACAGAGCATGCATATGCATTGCATATCACATCCCGCATATCATGCCATGTTTTGCATCATTTTGCTTGCGCGTTGCACCGTGGTTGATTGTTGTTTCCTTTGCTTGTGTTCTTGCCTTGGGTAGAGCCGGGAGACGAGTACATGATCGAGGAACCCGTTGAGTACACTTACGAGGATCAAGCTTATGTCAACTCAGAGAACTGTGCAGGCAAGATGAGCATACCCTTGAAATCACTTCTATCTTTGCTTGCCAGTTGCTCGCTCTATTGCTATGTCGCGATACATACCCCTTGCTATATCATGCCTCCCATATTGACATGTCAAGCCTCTAACCCACCTTGTCATAGCAAACCATTGTTTGGCTATGTTACGTCTTTGCTCAGCCCCTCTTATAGCGTTGCTAGTTGCAGGTGATGATGGAGTTTGTTCCTTCTTAGAACATGATTATTGTTGGGATATCATTATTATATCTTGTTTACTTTAATGCACCTATATACTTGGTAAAGGGTGGAAGTCTCGGTCCAATGCCTGGTGTTTTGTTCCACTCTTGCCACCCTAGTTTCCGTCATACCGGTGTTATGTTCCTTGATTTTGCGTTCCTTACGCGGTTGGGTTATAATGGGAACCCCTTGACAGTTCGCCTTGAATAAAACTCCTCCAGCAAGGCCCAACCTTGGTTTTACCTTTTGCCACCTAAGCCTTTTTTTCCCTTGGGTTCCGTGAACTCAAGGGTCATCTTTATTTTAAACCCCCGGGCCAGTGCTCCTCTGAGTGTTGGTCCAAACTAGAGCCCCTTGCAGTGCCACCTCGGGGAAACTTGAGGGTTTGTTTTAGTTGTACGGATTTCTTATCCGGTGTGCCCTGAGAACAAGATATGTGCAGCTCCTATTGGGATTTGTCGGCACATTCGGGTGGTTTTACTGGTCTTGTTTTACCATTGTCGAAATGTCTTGTAACCGGGATTCCGAGTCTGATCGGGTCTTCCTGGGAGAAGGAATATCCTTCGTTGACCGTGAGAGCTTGTGATGGGCTAAGTTGGGACACCCCTGCAGGGTTTTGAACTTTCGAAAGCCGTGCCTACAGTTATGGGAAGATGGGAATTTGTTAATGTTCGGTTGTAGAAAACTTGAAACTTGACTTAATTAAAATGAATCAACGGCGTGTGTAGCCGTGATGGTCTCTTTTCGGCAGAGTCCGGAAAGAGAACACGTTCTCGTGTTATGCTTGAAGGTAAGTAGTTTCAGGATCACTTCTTGATCTTTATAGCTTCTCGACCGTGCTTTGCTTCTCTTCTCGCTCTCATTTGCGTAAGTTAGCCACCATATATGCTAGTGCTTGCTGCAGCTGCACCTCACCACCCCCTTTTCCTACCTTATGCTTAAATAGACTTGATCGCGAGGGTGTGAGATTGATGAGTCCCCGTGACTCATAGATTACTTTCAAAACCAGATGCAGGTGCCGACCATGCCAGTGCAGGGGACGCGACCTAACTCTAGTGGGAGTTCGACGAGGATTCGGGACATTACTATGTTTCCTTTCCCGCTGATCAGTAGAGGAGCCCAGTTGGGGTGATCAGGGATCTTTTGCATTAGGGGTTGTCTTTCTTTATTGGTTCCGCAGTCAGAGCTTGATTGTATCAGGATGACGTAATGCTATATTTTATGTATTATGTGAAGTGGCGATTGTAAGCCAACTCTTTATCTCTTTCTTATTCAATACATGGGATGTGTAAAGATTACCCTCTTGCGACATGCCTACTATTCGGTTATGCCTCTAAGTCATGCTCCGATATGTGGGAGATATAGCTGGATCGTGGGTGTTACAAATTGGTAATTAGAGCCTTCCTCGACTTAGGAGCCCCCTGCTTGATCGAATCGCTAGCGTTGTTGAGTCTAGAAAAATGTTTTGAGTCTTATAGGATTATATATATCAGAGAGTAGGATTTTTTTTACTCCTCAGTCCCTTCGTCGCTCTAGTGAGGCCTCCTGACGTAGAGTTTTGACTCTTCTCTTCTCAAATTTCATGAAAAAAATAAGGATCATGCGGGTATCTTGGAATCATTCCGATGGTTTTGTGATGAGAACATTGTTCTTGGTGCCTCCTAACATTTAGGGGTTGCGGCTGTGTCCTGGGGAGTTGAGCTCCGAGGTGTTGTCGTCACAATTTTATCGTTATAGTTCTGGAATACCTAAGTTCGCCGACATCGAGAATCTCCTTTATGCAGTTGTTGGTGAGATAACCTCGACGCCACGCAGTACTAGGGTGGGAGTTCAGGAGTGTTGCCATAACTCGTATAACGGATGCTTTTCGAAGGTTGAGGTAAATGATTTCCGAAGGTTTCTTGGTTATGTGTTGGGATACAGCTGGATGTAGGATTTGCTAGTTTTGGGTGAGATATTATGCTTCCCCTGTATCCCCAACACCTGATTGCATAACCAGAATGTTTTGGGAGTTTCATAGGTGGGAATTCTTGTAGCTCTAGTATTTCTTCCCACTGATATTTGGTTTGTGATTGGGTAATCCTTACGAATTATTTGTTCATGTCCGTACCTTGTTGTTTTATTCATCTATCTTTATCAAAGTGGCTTCTCAACTTATGGAAGTGTGATCATTTACTTTGGAATTCATTCATTCATTCTTGTTCAAATGTTAAGGCTATATGTTGCAATTTCGATCCATTGATTCAGCTTGAATATATGTCTTTCAAGATGCTAACGGATGTCAACCTCTTCAGGATGGCTCCTCCAACGCGTCAGAATCCAGAACCTCCGCCACCACCTCCACCTCCTGAGGCATGGCAAGCTGTCATGGTTGCCACCATCGCCAACACGCAAATGCTTTTTGCAACTCTTGCAGGAGTGCAACCAAGGAAATCTAGGCCAAGGCAACAATCAAGTTCAGTTTGCTACCCTCAGTCAGTTCCTCGCAAACCAGCCGAAGTCTTTCAGTAACTGTGTCGAGGCCACAGACGCTGACGATTGGCTCGTGGATATCTGCAAACATTTTCAGTGTAGCATCGTCAGGCCTGAGGACTTTGTCAAGTTTGCTTCGTTCCAACTCAAAGACCAAGCTGCTGAGTGGTATCAACAATACAAAGATTCCAGAGGAGGTCGTGTGATTACCTGGGATGATTTCCACCGGGACTACCACATTCCTCAAAGTGTTGCTAAGAGTAAGCGTGAGGAGTTCCGCAATCTAAAGCAAGGCAATATGTTTGTTTGCCAATACACCATCCTAGTTCAGAGGCTCGCTCGCTTTGCCAAACAAGACGTCCTTGACGAGAAGAGCATGATTTACCAATTCAGAGGTGGCCTCAGAGAAGATCGGCAACTAGCTCTCATGCTTTTTGAGCCGACCAAGTATGATGATTTCTACAACATGGCACTAAAGCAAGAAGCTGCTCATCTCAAGTGCGATGCTTCGAAGAAGAGAGTCAGGGATGCAACTCCTTCTTCTTCTTCAACTCAAGTGGCAGCTAAGCAGCAAAAGTTCTGGTTGCCTCCTCCTCCTCCGTTCTGTCAGCCTTATCAACAGAAGAGTAAAGGTGGAAATGGATCTTCCCACCCACCCAACCCAGGCTATCAGAACAAAGCTTCGTCTCATGCTCCAATCTCAAGTGCTCCTTATCACTGTCCTCTCTTAGAGGTTATGTGCAACAAGTGTCACTAGAAAGGGCACTATGCAGACAAATGCTTCAACCAGAGGCGCCTTCCGCCTCCTCCTCCCGTGAGATCTGCAAGCAATGCAGTGGTCAAGCATAATCCCAAGTTTGCAAAGGTCAACATCATGAACGCAACATAGGCAGAGGACTCTCCAGAAGTGATCATGGGTAACCTTCCTGTTAATGATATTCCTGCAAGAGTTCTTTTTGATACTGGTGCATCACATTCTTTCATTTCAAGACCTTTTGTGGCTATGGATGATATGGTTACTCAAGTATTGCCGAGAATTTTGTCTATTGTTTGTCCGGCCCGACATATGACTTCTCGAGTATTTGTTCTGGATGTTTCTATCAAGATGGGCGACTATAAGTTTCTGTCTTCTTCAATTGTTCTTGGTGACTCGGATATTGATCTAATTCTCAGCATGGACTGGCTTGCTAAGCACAAGGCTCAGCTTGAGTTTGCTGCCATGCAGATTCAATTGACACACTCGGGTGAGGATGTGATCATCTATGCCACTCTCAATGAGAAGGGCGAGTTGAATGCCATCTCTCAGATTCCTGTCGTTTGTGAATATCAAGACGTCTTTCTAGAAGAGCTTCCAAGAATGCCTCCTCACCGGCGAGTTGAATTCGTCATCGATCTTGAGCCTGGCATGGAACCTGTTTGCAAACATCCTTACAATCTTGGACCAGAAGAGTTGAAGGAGCCGAAGAAACAACTCGATGTACAAGAGCGTATGGGTCTGATCTGACCGAGTTCTTCTCCATGGGGTTGTGGTGTTCTTATTGTCAAGAAGAAGGATGGCACGGACCGACTTTGTGGTGTCTATCACCCGTTGAACAAGAAGACCAAAAAGAACAAGTACCCACTTCCCAACATCAATGAGCTTTTCAAGCAACTCAAAGGTGCTCAAGTATTCTCCAAGCTTGACCTTCATATGGGTTATCATCAGATTCGCATTCATGAACAAGATATCCCGAAGACAGCATTCAGGACAAGTTATGGTTCCTATGAATACACTGTCATGCCTTTCGGCCTTGTCAATGCTCCTCCAACATTCTCTTGCATGATGAACTTCATCTTCAACCCATACACAAATAATTTCGTCTTGGTGTATCTCGATGACATTTTGGTCTTTTCCAAGAACAAGGAGGATCATGCCAAGCATTTGAGATTGGTACTCGACAAACTCAGAGAACATCGGTTCTGTGCGAAATTTTCAAAGTACGAGTTTTGGCTCTATGAGGTTCTCTACCTTGGGCATATCATCTCCGCCAAGGGCATAGCTGTTAATCCTGAGAAGGTATCTGCAGTTGTGAATTGGGAACTGCCTCAGAATGTGAAGCAGCTCCGAAGTTTCCTTGGGCTTGCAAGCTATTGTCGAAGATTCGTTGAGAATTTCTATAAGATCGCGAAGCCTCTTTCCAACCTCCTCTAGAAGCATGTGAAGTATGTCTAGACGCCTAAAGGCGACGTGGCTTTCAACACCCTCAAAGATAAGTTAGTCGCAGCTCCAGTTCTGACTCCTCCTAATGAATCCAAACCATTCGAAGTTTTCTGTGATTCTTCCCTTCAAGGTCTCAGTGCTGTGTTAATGCAAGAGAAGAAATTTGTGGCCTATACCGCTCGCCAGTTGAAGCCCAACAAAAATAACTACCTCACTCATGACCTCGAGTTGGAGGCAGTTGTCCATGCTCTTTTAACATCGAGACATCTCTTGTTGGGAAGGAAAGTGGACATCTTCACTGATCATAAGAGTCTCAAGTACATCTTCACTCAACCCAACCTCAACCTCAGGCAGACTCGTTGGGTCGAGATGATTCAAGAGTATAATCCGAGTATTGAATATACTCTAGGCAAGGCCAATGTCATTGCACACGCTTTGAGCAGGAAGGCTTACTACAACAGTTTGATTCTCAAGCCCTTCCAACTAGATCTTTGTGAAGCTTTCCACAAATTGAATCTCCAAGTTGTTCCTCGAGGATTTCTTGCCAACCTCCAAGTCTCTCCGACTTTGGAAGATGAGATTCGTGAGGCTCAACTTCTTGATGCAATGGTGAAGAAGGTGAAGATTGGTATTACCAAGAGCCAACCCAAGTACAAGTGATATCACCTTGATGACAAAGATACTCTTTTCTTTGAGGATCGAATTGTTGTTCCTAAAGGTGACCTTTGTAAAGTCATTATGAACGAGGACCACAATTCAATCCTATCTATTCATCCTGGAAGTACAAAGATGTACCATGACCTCAAGCAATCGTATTGGTGGACTCGAATGAAGCGAGAAATTGCTCAGTTCGTGAATGAATGTGATGTCTGCAGAAGAGTGAAGGTAGAACACCAATGACCAGCTGGTCTCCTCCATCCTCTTGCCATTCCAGAATGGAAGTTTGACCATATTGAGATGGACTTCGTGATTGGATTTCCCAAGTCCAAGCGTGGAAATGATGTTATTTTCGTCGTCACCGACAAGCTTACTAAAGTGGCTCATTTTCTTCCTATCAAAGAATCTATCACAACAGCTTAGTTGGCAGAGCTATATACCTCCAGGATTGTCTCTTTGCGCGGCATTCGACAGTTGATATCTTCAGATCATGGAAGCACCTTTACTTCTAAGTTCTGGGATTCCTTCCAGAAGGCTATGGGCACCAACATTCGGTTCAGCACAGCCTTCCATCCTCAAACTAGTGGAAAATTCGAGCGAGTCAATCAAATTCTTGAAGATATGCTCAGGGCTTGTGTCATCTCCTTCGGTATGAAGTGGGAAGATTGTCTTCCATATGCCGAGTTCTCCTACAACAACAGCTTCCAAGCGAGTTCACGCAAAGCCCCATTCGAGATTCTCTATGGCAGAAAGTGTCGTACTCCTCTTAATTGGTCAAAGACTAGTGAACGCCAAATTCTTGGCAATGACTTAATCACAGAAGCTGAAGAAATGTGCAAACTGATCCGTGAAAATCTCAAAGCCGCGCAATCGTGCCAGAAGACTTACTACGATAGCAACCATCATGACTTGGCCTTCGAGATTGGAGACCATGTCTACCTCTGCGTCTCTCCAATGAAAGGCACTCGTCGCTTCGGTATCAAATGGAAGCTTGCCCCTAGATACGTGGGTCTTTTCAAGATCATTGGCAAAAGAGGCGATCTAGCCTATCAAGTTGAGCTTCCATCCAACTTTGCAAACATGCATGACGTGTTTCACGTGTCATAGCTTCGCAAGTGTTTCAACACCCCTGAGCGCACCATCAACTTCGAAGAGATTGATCTCCAAGAAGACCTGTCTTACCATGAGCATCCCTTTGCTATTCTTGAAGAAACTGAGAGCAAGACTCGCAACAAGTCTATCAAATTCCTGAAAGTGAAGTGGTCACACCATTCCGACCGAGAGGCCATCTGGGAACGCGAGGACCACCTTCGTTCCGAATATCCGGAGTTCTTTCAGTCCTAGATCTCGGGACGAGATCCTTTGGTAGTGGTGGAGTGTTGTAACACCCCGGATGTAACTTACCGTAATTGTACTCCAACTCTTGCCAGTTTCGGCTCTAAGTTATGATATTCCCCTGTGGTTGGGTTTTGTCTTCATTTTGCATTTTGTTCATGTCATGCATTTCATATCATGTCATCATGTGCATCGCATTTGCATACGTGTTCGTCTCATGCATCCGAGCTTTTTCCCCGTTGTTCGTTTTGAATCCCGACATTCCTATGTCCTCCGGCGCCCCCTTTTGTCCCTTTTCATGAGCGGGTGTTAAACATTCTTGGAATGGACCGAGATTTGCCAAGCGGCCTAGGTACACCACCGGTAGACCGCCTGTCAAGTTTCATGCCATTTGGAGTTCGTTTGATACTCCAACGGTTAACCGGGGAACCGTAAAGGCCTCGTGTGTGTTGCAGCCCAACACCCCTCCAAAGTGCCCCAATAACCCATCCAAACCCCCTCCATCCTCTCGGCCATTCGATCACGATCGCGTGGCTGAAAACCGCACCTCATTTGGACTCTCCTAGCTCCCTCTACCTATAAATATGTGCCCTTTTCGGATTTTTCGCGCACATGGAACCATAGCCTAGCCCCTCGCCACCGCCGAACACTTCCGGATCTCACCGGACGAAAATCGCCGCCACCATGCGCATATCCCGTGCCGCCACATGTCGCCACCGCGTCGTCCCCGCCGCCGGCCCGCGAGCCCGCGTCAGGCCCGCCGAGCCCATCCGCCACTGCTCCGTGCCCGCGCGCCCGCGCCTCCTCCTCGCCGCCCGCTCCTCGCCAGCGCGCCCTCGCCACCCCTCGCCGGTGACCCCGGTCCGCAGCGTTGGCCACCGGAGCCGCCCTTGCACAGGAGCCCGCGAACACCGCCGCCCTGTCGTCTCGGTCGCCACCGGAGTCCGCGAACGCCGCGGCCCTGCCGTCTCGGTCGCCACTGGAGCCCGGCGAGCTCCCCAACATAGATCCAGCCGCCTCCTTCTTCCCCTCCGGCCAACAGCTCCGACGAACCACGTACCGCGCGCCAGATCCAGATCGGGAGAACCCTAGGGTTGACCCCTGTTTTTTTCCTCTAAGTCATTTTTTTACATTCTGAAGCTGTGTTCACTGCATCATAACTCTGTTCCCATAGCTCCGTTTTGGGCATTCCATATATCAAAATGTTCATTAGGGTGTGCTCTTCATTTTGTTCCATTGCACCATGCTTGTTTGAGTCCATCTTGATGCCCAAATGACTGTTGCAAGAGTGCTATAAAATGTTAGTTCCTGTTTCTTAACAGATCTTGAGCATTTGTCATTTTTGCCATGATTATTGTGTGCTGCATATGAGCATGAGCTCTACATGTGTTTTGTTATATGCCATGCCATCTTTACAGGGGTGTATGCCATGTATTTTTGTGATCAATGTTGTGACAAGCACAAGCATGCAAAGTAGCTCTCATGATGTTGCTGATTTCAGGGACTTAGAATTCTTCTAAGTCATTTCCCTAATGTTATTTTTATGCCATGTATTCATGTTGCTATAGGGTGTTCCATGCCTCTTTTGAGCATGTTTAGTAGGGCTATGGGCATGAGCTCTACATGTGTTTTAGGCTATGCCATGCCATATTTACAGGGGTGTATGCCATGTATTTTTGTGATCAATGTGGTGACTAGCACAAGCATGCAAAGTAGCTCTCGTGATATTGCTGATTTCGGAGACTTAGAATTTCACCAAGTCATTTTCCTGCTGTTATTTTTAGCCATGTTTTCATGTTGCTATAGAGAGATCCATGCTTCTTTTGAGTATGTTCAGTAAGGATGATTTTGACATATGATTATGCTCTATCCGTACATGTCGCTGTTTGAAATTATGGAGTGCCGTAGCATGACTCAATCTTGCTCTACTTTTGCTATAAAATGTTCCTGGCAGATTGTTTACATGTTAATCAATTTTTCCAAGGGTGTTGTAGTTGATCCGTGCATGCTATGAGCTTGTTCTTGCTTTGGTTAGCTTCATGATCATGTCTTCTTGCTGGTAGTATGCTTAGTTTGTAATGAAATGCCTTGTGATGAGTGAATCGAGCTCGCAAACATGCCTTCATAATTTTGTTTATGCCATGTCCAGTTTTCTGCTAAGTCTGAATCTGTTAACGAAACTTGCTATGTTTATATGGGTGCCATCATATCTTATGATCCTCTTTGGCTTATGGTCAGTAAGGCACTTTTGTTATATGATTTGAGTAGATTCATGCCATGCCTTTGTTTTCTATGTTCTGTTCCTGTAGCATGTTGTTATCTTGCTCTAAACATTGCTTCCTGATGTTAATTCCTGACAAGTTATTTTCACTAAGTCTGTGATGTTGTTATCTTTTGCACTTTTTCCATGCTTCTTTGAACCTGCTCTTGTGTGATTTAGCCGTAGCTCAGTGTTCATCTTTTGTCAAGCATCTTGAGTAGATCACTGCCATGTGCTTTTTTGCTATGTTAGAGTGCAGTCGCTTAGTTTCTTATTGCATTCCAGATGGCATCGTGCTGTTAATCGCAGAATTGTGTCATTCTTGTTTTGCTTGCCATTTGCAAACCGTGCATCCGATTCTGGTGATCTTTACAACGATTTCGACTGAAATCAACTCATCTTTCCAGCGGCACTCTTGGTGTGCCAAGTTCAGGCCTGGATCAATCTTTTCCTTCTGGAGCATGCATATGCATTGCATATCACATCCCGCATATCATGCCATGTTTTGCATCATGTTGCTTGCGCATTGCACCGTGGTTGATTGTTGTCTCATTTGCTTGTGTTCTTCCCTTGGGTAGAGCCGGGAGATGAGTATGTGATCAAGGAACCCGTTGAGTACACTTATGAGGATCAAGCTTACGTCAACTCGGAGAACTGTGCAGGCAAGATGACCATACCCTTGAAATCACTTCTATCTTTGTTTGCTAGTTGCTCGCTCTATTTCTATGTCGCATACCTACCACTTGATATATGATGCCTCCCATATTGCCATGTCAAGCCTCTAACCCACCTTGTCCTAGCAAACCATTGTTTGGCTATGTTACCGCTTTGCTCAGCCCCTCTTATAGCGTTGCTAGTTGAAGGTGATGATGGAGTTTGTTCCTTGTTGGAACATGATTATTCTTGGGATATCATTATTATATCTTGTTTACTTTAATGCACCTATATACTTGGTAAAGGGTGGAAGGCTCGGCCTTATGCCTGGTGTTTTGTTCCACTCTTGCATCCCTAGTTTCCGTCATACCAATGTTATGTTCCTTGATTTTGTGTTCCTTACGTGGTTGGTTTATAATGGGAACCCCTTGATAGTTCACCTTGAATAAAACTCCTCCAACAAGGCCCAACCTTGGTTTTACCTTTTGCCACCTAAGCCTTTTTTCCCTTGGGTTCCGGGAACTCAAGGGTCATCTTTATTTTAAACCCCCGGGCCAGTGCTCCTCTCAGTGTTGGTCCAAACTAGAGCCCCTTGCAGTGCCACCTCGGGGAAACTTGAGGGTTTGTTTTAGTTGTACGGATTTCTTATCCGGTGTGCCCTGAGAACAAGATATGTGCAGCTCCTATTGGGATTTGTCGGCACATTCGGGTGGTTTTACTGGTCTTGTTTTACCATTGTCGAAATGTCTTGTAACCGGGATTCCGAGTCTGACCGGGTCTTCCTGGGAGAAGGAATATCCTTCGTTGACCGTGAGAGCTTGTGATGGGCTAAGTTGGGACACCCCTGCAGGGTTTTGAACTTTCGAAAGCCGTGCCTGCAGTTATGGGAAGATGGGAATTTGTTAATGTCCGATTGTAGAAAACTTGAAACTTGACTTAATTAAAATGAATCAACGGCGTGTGTAGCCGTGATGGTCTCTTTTCGGCAGAGTCCGGAAAGAGAACATGGTCTCGTGTTATGCTTGAACATAAGTAGTTTCAGGATCACTTCTTGATATTTATAGCTGCTCGACCGTGCCTTGATTCTATTCCCGCTCTCATTTGCGTAAGTTAGCCACCATATATGCTAGTGGTTGCTGCAGCTCCACCTCACTACCCCCTTTTCCTACCTTAAGCTTAAATAAACTTGATCGCGAGGGTGTGAGATTGCTGAGTCCCCGTGACTCACAGATTACTTCCAAAACCAGATGCAGGTGCCGACGATGCCAATGCAGGGGACGCGACCGAACTCAAGTGGGAGTTCGACGAGGGTTCGGTACGTTACTATGTTTCCTTTCCGGACGATCAGTAGAGGAGCCCAGTTGGGGCGATCGGGAATCTTTTGCATTAGGGTTGTCTTTCTTTATTGGTTCCGTAGTTGGACCTTGATTGTATCTGGATGATGTAATGTTATATTTTATGTATTATGTGAAGTGGCGATTGTAAGCCAACTCTTTATCTCTTTCTTATTCAGTACATGGGATGTGTAAAGATTACCCCTCTTGTGGCATGCCTACTATGTGGTTAAGCCTCTAAGTCGTGCTCCAACATGTGGGAGATATAACCGCATCGTGGGTTTTACAAGTTGGTAATTAGAGCCTTCCCCGACGTAGGAGCCCCCTGCTTGATTGAATCGCCGGCGTTGTTGAGTCTAGAAAAATGTTTTGAGTCTTATAGGATTATATATATCGGAGAGTAGGAATTGTTTTACTCCTCAGTCCCTTCGTCGCTCTTGTGAGGCCTCCTGACGTAGAGTTTTGACTCTTCTCTTCTCAAATTTCACGAGAAAAAATTCCAAGACTATTATAGAAGCCTTCCACTCCACTGTGTGCAACCCTCACATTCGTTCTAAGATGAATGTGCGGTTTCCCAAGACTGTGAAGGAGTTGTACACACTAGTGGATAAGTGTGCTCGGATGGAGGAAGGAAGAAAGTTTGCCGGGAAGGAGGATTGCATCAATGTTGATTCAGAGGAAGAAGATGAATCAACCAGTCAAAGAAAGGGCAAGAAGTGTAACAAGAAGCCAAGAGATAAGACAGTGATCACTGTGGAAGGTTTTGGCACGCCCAGTACCGGCAAGAAAGCCAAGGGTGAGGCCCATGGCAAGGAAGTTGCCGCGTGCACTGCCTATGGAGAAGCCGCTACCACGGAGAAACCAGGAAAGTTGAAGGGTCGTACTGCAACATCCACCTGACCATGGGCGACGACCACCATGAATGTTATCAAGTTGAGCAGCTTGTTAAGAGACATAGAGTAGAGTATGATAAGTGTGATAAGGAGAAAGGTCAGAATGCTGCTGGAGGAAAGGGCCGAGGCGGTGAAGCAAACCATCCTGGCAAACCCTTTTGGAACCGAGGAAAACCCGCCAGGGGCCAAGAGAAGTAAGCCTGTGATGATTTGAGTGACGGAGGGAATGAAGAGGAAACCAGTGAGCAGGAATTTCAGAAGGCCACTAATGCCCTATGCATTGATGGGGGTGCGTCCTTGCACTCCTCCCATCGCCAGCTCAAGCGATGGGCAAGAGAGGTCAATGTTGTGCAGCCAGTGCCAGAGGCCCAGAAGCCGCTCAAATGGAACCACACGCCCATCATCTTTGACAAGGAGGACCACCCATGCCGCACCATCGTGGTAGGGTGTTTGTCATTGTTGGTCTCCCGAAAAATTCGCATCCTCAAGGTCACAAAGAAGTTAGTGGATGGCGGGGTCGGGTTGTTTCTGATTTCCCAAGCAGTTATTAACAAGCTTAAAGTAGAAGAAGAGCTGGAGGTTACAGGCACGTTTCAAGGAGTCAATCCCGGCAGGAGCCGTCCCAAGGGAAAGATTAAGTTGCCGGTGATGTTTGGAGGAGAGTCGAACTATAGGACTGAGAAGGTTGTGTTTGATGTGGTTGAGCTCCCCTTGCCGTATAATGGGAGTCTGGGACGACCAACTTTGGCCAAGTTCATGGCAGCATGCCATTATTCTTATAACACCTTGAAGATGCCTAGGCCGTTGGGAGTCATCACCATCCCATTGGATGAGAAGGATGCAATCATCTATGTGGAGTGGATGTATCGGGATGACGTCACAACAGAGGCCGCGGTGACAACAGTCCCCGCCAAGGAAAGCAAAGTAAAGAAGAGGGATTGTAGGGCCTCCGGCAAGGAGTCCAGGAAGCGTGCCCCCTCCGGATGCATGGCGCCCGTTGACGACGTGCCGGAGTGTTCCAGCAGCAAGAGATCCAAGGTTGCAGCACCACAAGTGAAAAATGTCCCGGCTGGGCTGGCTGGTGTTGATGGTACCTTCACCATCAGTGCCACCCTTGACGACAAATAAGAAAGCACGCTCGTTGCCTTCCTGCGGGGAAATATCGATTTGTTTGCATGGCAAATATCTGATATCCCTGGTGTTCCCAGGGAGGTAATAAAGCACCAACTTGCTATCTGCCCACATGCCCGACCCGTCAAGCGGAAAGTTAGGGAAGAAGCATTGGAGCGCCAGCAGTTCATTGCCGAGGAGATCAAGAGGTTAGAGGCAGCTGGATTGGTTAGAGGAGTACTGCACCCTACATGGTTAGCAAACCCAGTGGTAGTGCATAAGGAGAATGGGAAATGGATGCTTTGCATTGATTTCACAGATCTCAATAAGGCTTGCCCGAAGGACCCATTCCCCTTGCCGTGCATCGATCAGATTGTGGATTCTACTTCAGGTTGTGATTTGCTCTACTTTTTGGATGCATACTCCGGGTATCACCAGATCTTCCTGTCCAAAGAAGATGAAGAGAAAACATCATTCATCACTCCATGCGGTGCATACTGTTTTGTCTACATGCCTGTCGGATTGAAGAGTGCTGGGTCTACTTTTGCAAGAGCAATCTACATTGGTTTTGAGCCACAGCTATACAGAAACATCGAAGCCTAAATGGATGACATTGTGGTCAAGACCAAGGATAAGGCCACCCTTATCCCGGATTTGGTGGAGACATCTGCTAATTTGCGCAGTATCAACTTGAAGCTTAACCCGGAGAAGTGTGTGTTTGGTGTTCCCTCCGGCAAGCTACTTGGATTCTTCGTGCCCCATCGGGGGATTGAAGCCAACCATGACAAGATCAAGGCCAGTGAGCAGATCCAAGCGCCAGGGATGGTTAAGGATGTGAGGCACTCGACGGGATAAGTTGCCACGCTAAGCAGATTCATTTCCAAGTCTGCTGAGCGTGCCTTGTCGTTCTTCAAAATTATGAAGATGGCAGGGCCTATGAAGTGGACCCCGGAAGTAGATACAACTTTGCTAGAGTTGAAGACTTATCTATCATCTGGGCCTACCTTGGTTGCTCCCAAACATCAAGATCCGTTACTGCTTTACTTGGTAGCAACCAACCAGGTGGTCAGTGCAGCCTTGGTAGTACAGTGAGAAGTGGGTGAAGCAGAGAGTAGCCAGACCGCGGCAGAGTCAGAAGAGGGTCAGAACACCAGTAAGCATGGCAACAAGTGCAAACCCAAGGACGCGGAAAGGAAGAAAGTAGTGCACCGCCCAGTGTACTTCATCAACTCCTTGTTGCAAGGGGCTAGATTAAGGTACTCTGGTGTGCAAAACATGATCTTTGGCCTCGTCATGGCCTCGAGGAAACTGCGCCACTACTTCCAAGCCGATGAGATCATGGTTGTTACTCTTTTTTCATTGCAAAGGATACTCCGAAACCCTGAGGCTACTGGAAATAGTGTAGTTGGCTTTGGAGTTATCCAGCTTTTGTTTGAAGTTTGAGAGCTCTTCAACCATTCAAAGCAGGGTGTTCGCAGAGTTTATTGCAGAATGGATGACAACCCCTGAAGACAAAGCAATGGAAACAGCTCTCCCTGGCAAGGAATCTCCCTAAGAATGGATTATGTATTTCGATGGTGCTTTTTCCCTACAAGGTGCGGGAGCTAGCGTGCTACTTGTTGCCCCCTCCGGGGAGAAACTAAAGTACATAATCCAAATGCACTTTGCCTGGGAAGAAGCCACCAACAAATACAATTGAGTATGAAGGGCTCCTTGCCGGGCTCAGGATTGCAGCAGAATTGGAATCAAGAAGCTGATCATTTGAGGAGATTCACAGTTGGTGGTGAGACAAATCAACAAGGATTATCAAAGCCCATTGATAGAAGCATATGTTGAGGAAGTAAGGAGGTTAGAGGAGAGCTTTGATGGGTTGCAAACAGAGCACGTACCCCGTGTGGAAAACAGCTTAGCTGATCACCTATCAAAGTGTGCTGCGTAGAATCTTCCTGCGGAACCAGGAACTTTTGTTCTCCACCTCTCTCAACCCTCTATATCACCATCCACAATGGCCAAGAAAAGGAGAAATATGGACTACAGTAAGCCTCTCCCGATCGAGCCATCTGCTGCTGACAGAGACCCTGCTGGAAACAACTCCTCACAGCCTGCCGGACCACCCCCTCCAGCCGGGCCTACGGATGCCGCGAACAAGGTTGGTGCTCCAGCAGCCGAGGAGGTGCCGCTAGTCCTCGTTGCCGAGCCTCAGGATCCAACTTGGGTAAGGCACATCGTCCGCTTCCTCCAAACCAGAGAACTCCCCGACGACCAAGATGAAGCTGAGGAAGTAGCCCAGAGGGCCAGTATGTATCAGTTTGTCGATTACACTCTATATAGAAGGAGGCCCAACGGTGTGAAATTGAAGTGTGTCTGTCAGGAGGATGGAAAGGAACTGTTGGCTGAGATTCACAGAGGAATGTGCGGCTCACACATTGGATCAAGGGCATTCTGTTGGCCCGTAACCCTCCAAGACACATTTGGACTCATCACGACATGTGAAGCCTATCAGTTGCATTCCAAGAAAACACACCTGCCTGCCCAAGCTCTTCAGACAATCCCTCTGTCATGGCCATTTTCGGTCTGGTGGCTCGATATCATCGGCCCCTTCCCCAGAGCAATCGAGGGCTTTGTATTCTTGTTCGTTGCCATCGACAAGTTTACAAAGTGGCCGAAAGTGACTGCCGTGAGGAAGCTGACTTCTTAGTCAGCTATCAAGTTCTTGAAAGAATTGGTGTGTCAATTTGGAGTTTCGGCAAGGATCATCATTGATAACGTCACCCAATTCACGAGCCACGCCTTCATGCCATATGTTCAAACCCTCAGATGCACGATCGCGTTTGCTTCCTTGGCACACCCCTGGAGCAATGGACAAGCTAACAGGGCGAACGCTGAAGTGCTTCGTGGACTCAAGACAAGAACTTTCGATACGCTGCAGAAGCACGGCTGGCGGTGGATCGAGGAGCTACCGGTAGTTCTCTGGTCCCTCAGAACGACACCTAATCGAGCTACTGGGCAGACTCCCTTCTCCCTGGTCTCCGGGGCGGAAGCAGTTATCCCCACAAAACTCATTTATGGGTCTCCTTGGGTGCTTGCCTACGACGAAGTAGCGCATGGTTAGCACCAGCGTGACGACGTTGTGCTACTTGAGGAGAACCATCTCCGGGCCGCTACGCATGTTGCACGCTATCAGCAAACCCTGCGTCTCTATCACAGCAGCAGGGTTCGTGCCCGGTGTCTTGAGGAAGGTGACCTTGTCCTTAGGCGCGTTGAGTCTGCCAAGGGTACACACAAGTTATCACCGAAATGGGAAGGCCCTTACCGGGTTGTACGAGTCTCCAGACCCGGCACAGTTCGGCTGGAGACCGGAGATGTCACGCTGTTGAAAAACTTATGGAACATTGGGAATCTCCGTAAGTTCTACCCATAAGGTGCAGAGTCTGCGGGGCCCTGCCCGACAGCCACCCATTGTACATGGCATTGCCAAAGTTGCATGTAACCCCTTGTACAATCCGGGGCGATGACCCCATGCAAGAGAAAATAAAGAAGCGTTGTACGCGGGCCCCAACTAAGATTGCATGCCTGCACAAGCACACCTAGATCATTGCATAAGCATTCCATGAGGATTTGCATATGCATATAGATAGGATTGCATCCCACATTCATTCTCATCTATATGGAGTTGCATGTTCTTGCCATGGACCTGGCTTCGGCAAAGGACAAGAAGATTGCACGGCATGGCGATCCCTGGCAAGCCAAATAGAAAAGTTCACCTCTTGTCCATTAGTATTCTATAAAGCTACTTTGCATAAGAAAATCCTCGCCTCCCACTTTGAAACTTAGGTGCTCCCATCCATGACTCGAATGCTGCTTCAGTCAGGGTGGTCGCAGTGACCTTAGGGAAGAAGGGTTTGGCGGGGGCCTGTCCCCTCTGTCTGTTCCCCGGCAGACGGAGTTCTCCAGCAGACAAAGAGGGTGCCGGCAGGATATCCTGTCGGGGAAGACTCGTTTATTATATTAAAGAGGCACTCCGCCTCTACATGGACATACACATGCATGAGTTCCCGACAATACTCATCTTTTTCGTTCATATACAGTTACAAGTACAAGCATTACAGAATACTAAGATGGACTTGAGAGATTACATTATTGTGAATTGAAATGTGGCACTTGCCGGCTAGTTTGAGATTGAAAAAAGATAAGTGCTCCGTGATGCCCTTTCTTGTCCCTCTCCTCCTAGGTGCAGCCGTCAAAGGGGAGGAGGGCAAAAGGAGAGCCAAGGCGAAGACCCGGCCCGATCTCATCGGGCTCCAGCAGAGGTAGCCCGGGAGAAGCGGAAGCGCGAGGGAACGCCTCGATGGAGTGCACGGCGGAGGGTGACCCCACCAACCACCGTCACCAGGGCCAGCAGGACTCGGCAGTGCTAATGAAGTTTCAGCCCGAGAGGAAGCCTGTCGGGGTCCAGTTGGAAGACTACTGGAGGAGCCCGGCAGCACCATCCACAACTCTACATTCAACTCCCCGGCAAATCACATTGCCAGGAGGGGATCCAGATGCAGATGATGGTGCTACCGCTTGATGAAGATGGTGCGGGTGACAATCAGCCACAGTCAGAGTCATCGCTCCTCCGCCTGCTGCCTTCGTCATCACCGTCACTGTCCTCCTCATCGCTTTCGCTCGACGAGGAGCTTTCGTCATCGGTCAAGATCCCCACGCATCACCCTAAGCGGCCTCCCAAGCGCCCGAAGATCTTGATGGAGAGTGGGCCACTCTCCATTAATTTGAAATGGAGAATATGCCCCCCCCCCGAAAAGTTGTGGGCACGGGCAAAGGTCTTCCAGCCACGATGAAGGTACATAACATGAGGGGCGGGGAAGTCGATGTCAACCCTCGGGCCCCATCCCCATAGCCCCTCAGGTGTAGCCTCAGGGAGGGTGGCTGCTCGAGCTCCATCTCCCGTGCAAAGAAGGATGGAAGACGAAGGCGGCTGCGTGGGGGTTTATACAGCCTGATGATGAACACTCGAGGATCATTCCCGACGTGGCCTTCCATCCGGGGTGGAGCCGCTGGCGGGGGCACCACCGGGGCGCCGCCCCATCCTCCTCCTCCTCGAGCATTGCAGCGACCATGACCACGCCCCTTTCCTCCCCTCCTTGCGGACGGCTCCACTACCATAGGGTCTGGGGAGGAGGGGCGTGCTATCGAGAAGAAGCCCTCGTCGCTGCCACTGGAGCTCCACCACGCCCTCGGCCTTGCACCATGGCTAGATAAGAAGGATTACAGAAAGAGAAGGAGGAGTGTGCGCTAAAGAATACTGCCTCGAAGCCATGCCCGAGCACGCCTTGGGCCCGGGGGCTACTGTCGGCGTTCTGGGAATGGGGGTCCCTAGACTTACCTGCCTGCGGCCCACGGCGTGGCTAGGCTGGCAAGTCAGTATGTCACATCTTCATCGACAAGGCATTCAAGACCCTCGCGAGGGGCCAAGCCTCGCGAGGTGGACGATGCAAGACCTCCTCAGGAGCGGCCTCTCCAGGAAGGCTCGCGAGGGGCTGAGAGATCAAGGCAAGGCAAACCTCGCGAGGTCTTCGTGACGTGATCCATGAAGATCGAGACCAGGCGGGCGCCAGGCAGGCGCCAGCGTGCAGTGTCCTTGCTTCCTCATTGGTGCCAAGGGGCAAAGTGCAGGCGCGGAGTTCCGAGCCATCAAGAAAAGGTTCCATATTGGTGCAACGAGACCAAGAGCAGAAGGACGGCAAGACGGAGGTCACCATGGAGCCCAGGACGGCGTCAGCACCAGAGCCTTCGGTAGGCAAAGACTGCTATTGTCAGGATAAGCTGTACTAGTTGTCCCCTTTCGAATTGGCCGTTGTTGGCTCCCTTCCCGCTCAATATTTGGGGAGAGGACCAGGGCCTATATAAGTAGAACTAGCCACCACATTAGAAAGGGGACCTGTTAACCAACTGATTGGAGATGGATGCAAGATCATCTCACCCACACAAGTTCACCAAGCACAAGAACACCATAACCTCAGGAAGTTGTTCTTCCCCATGTACTGTTCCTCATCAGCCCAAGAGGCAATCCACCACCACCACACTGGAGTAGGGTATTACACCACAATGGTGGCTCGGACCAGTATAAATCTTGTGTCTTTGTCTTGTGAGTTCGTGTAGTTTGTCCGCGATATCTTAGAGCGCTAGGGCATGGATCGATAGGAAGAAAACCTTCGCGCGCACCCCAGTTTTCGAACCATGCGGGTTTTGCCGGAACCCGTGATTTGACAAATGAGGATGCTGGTCCCGACACCATATCAGGCGCCGAAGAAGAAGGCCAAGTAGAAGAGCAAGAAGGCCAAAGGTGGCCTCCGTCGTAAAGGTACTTCTGACGTAGTGTCCGGAGAGACCGAAGCTCCCTCCTCCGGCGAGAGAGATGAAGATGAAGAGGAGGAGGAGGCCGAGAGTGACTCTCCCCATAAGGGGAGGAAGAAGAAAAGGGTGGCCTCCAAAGACCCGGAAGCGGGGCATCCGAGAGAGGGAAGATATCCCTCTCGGATGGCTCAGATTTAGATGCTGAAGCCATCCCCGAGCGGCGCCCCAGGGTGAAGCCCCAGGCCGCATCCTCAAGGTCACAAAGAAGTTAGTGGATGGCGGGGCCGGGTTGTTTCTGATTTCCCAAGCAGTTATTAACAAGCTTAAAGTAAAAGAAGAGCTGGAGGTTACATGCACGTTTCAAGGAGTCAATCTCGACAGGAGCCGTCCCAGGGGAAAGATTAAGTTGTCAGTGATGTTTGGAGGAGAGTTGAACTATAGGACTGAGAAGGTTGTGTTTGATGTGGTTGAGCTCCCCTTGCTGTATAATGGGATTCTAGGACGACCAACTTTGGCCAAGTTCATGGCAGCATGCCATTATGCTTATAACACCTTGAAGATGCCTAGGCCGTTGGGAGTCGTCACCATCCCATCTGATGAGAAGGATGCAATCATCTATGTGGACTAGATGTATCGGGATGACGTCACAACAGAGGCCGCGGTGACAATAGTCCCCGCCAAGGAAAGCAAAGTAAAGAAGAGGGATTGTAGGGCCTCCGGCAAGGAGTCGAGGAAGCGTGGCCCCTCCGGATCCATGGCACCCGTTGACGACGTGCAGGAGTGTTCCAGCAGCAAGAGATCCAAGGTTGCAGCACCACAAGTGAAGAATGTCCTGGCTGGGCTGGCTGGTGTTGATGGTACCTTCACCATCAGTGCCACCCTTGACGACAAATAGGAAAGCGCGCTCGTTGCCTTCCTGCGAGGAAATATCGATTTGTTTGCATGGCAACCATCTGATATCCCCGGTGTTCCCAGGGAGGTAATAAAGCACCAACTTGCTGTCTGCCCACATGCCAGACCCGTCAAGCGGAAAGTTAGGGAGCAAGCATTGGAGCGCCAGTAGTTCATTGCCGAGGAGATCAAGAAGTTAGAGGCAGCTGGATTGGTTAGAGGAGTACTACACCCTACATGGTTAGCAAACCCAGTGGTAGTGCATAAGGAGAATGGGAAATGGATGCTTTGCATTGATTTCACAGATCTCAATAAGGCTTGCCCAAAGGAACCATTCCCCTTGCCGTGCATCGATCAGATTGTGGATTCTACTTCAGGTTGTGATTTGCTCTACTTTTTGGATGCATACTCCGGGTATCACCAGATCTTCCTGTCCAAAGAAGATGAAGAGAAAACATCATTCATCACTCCATGCGGTACATACTGTTTTGTCTACATGCCTGTCGGATTGAAGAGTGCTGGGTCTACTTTTGCAAGAGCAGTCTACATTGGTTTTGAGCCACAGCTATACAGAAACATAGAAGCCTATATGGATGACATTGTGGTCAAGACCAAGGATAAGGCCACCCTTATCCCGGATTTGGTGGAGACATTTGCTAATTTGCGCAATATCAACTTGAAGCTTAACCCGGAGAAGTGTGTGTTTGGTGTTCCCTCTGGCAAGCTACTTGGATTCTTCGTGCCCCACCGGGGGATTGAAGCCAACCATGACAAGATCAATGCCAGTGAGCAGATCCAAGCGCCAGGGATGGTTAAGGATGTGAGGCACTCGACGGGATAAGTTGCCACGCTAAGCAGATTCATTTCCAAGTCTGCTGAGCGTGCCTTGTCGTTCTTCAAAATTATGAAGATGGCAGGGCCTATGAAGTGGACCCCGGAAGCAGATACAACTTTTCCAGAGTTGAAGACTTATCTATCATCTGGGCCTACCTTGGTTGCTCCCAAACATCAAGAGCCGTTACTGCTTTACTTGGTAGCAACCAACCAAGTGGTCAGTGCAGCCTTGGTAGTACAGTGAGAAGTGGGTGAAGCAGAGAGTAGCCAGACCGCGGCAGAGTCAGAAGAGGGTCAGAACACCAGTAAGCACGGCAACAAGTGCAAACCCAAGGACGCGGGAAGGAAGAAAGTAGTGCACCGCCCAGTGTACTTCATCAACTCCTTGTTGCAAGGGGCTAGAGTAAGGTACTCTGGTGTGCAAAACATGATCTTTGGCCTCGTCATGGCCTCGAGGAAACTGCGCCACTACTTCCAAGCCGATGAGATCACGGTTGTTAATCTTTTTTCATTGCAAAGGATACTCCGAAACCCTGAGGCTACTGGAAGAATAGTGGAGTGGGCTTTGGAGTTATCCAGCTTTGGTTTGAAGTTTGAGAGCTCTTCAACCATTCAAAGAAGGGTGTTGGCAGAGTTTATTGCAGAATGGATGAGAACCCCTGAAGACAAAGCAATGGAAATAGCTCTCCCTCGCAAGGAATCGCCCTAAGAATGGATTATGTATTTCGATGGTGCTTTTCCCTACAAGGTGCGGGAGCTAGCGTGCTACTTGTTGCCCCATCCAGGGTGAAACTGAAGTACGTAATCCAAATGCACTTTGCCCGGGAAGAAGCCACCAACAATACAACTGAGTATGAAGGGCTCCTTGCCGGGCTCAGGATTGTAGCAGAATTGGAATCAAGAAGCTGATCATTCGAGGAGATTCACAGTTGGTGGTGAGACAAATCAACAAGGATTATCAAAGCCCATTGATGGAAGCATATGTTGAGGAAGTAAGGAGGTTAGAGGAGAGCTTTGATGGGTTGCAAACAGAGAACGTACCCCATGTGGAAAACAGCTTAGCTGATCACCTGTCAAAGTGTGCTGCGTAGAAGGTTCTTGCGGAACCAGGAACTTTTGTTCTCCACCTCTCTCAACCCTCTATATCACCATCCACAATGGCTCGGAAAAGGAGAAATATGGACTACGGTAAGCCTCTCCCGATCAAGCCATGTGCTCCTGACAGAGACCCTGCTGGAAACAACTCCTCACAGCCTGCCGGACCACCCCCTCTAGCCGGGCCTACGGACGCCGCGAACAAGGTTGGTGCTCCGGAGCCGAGGAGGTGCCGCTAGTCCTCGTTGCCGAGCCTCAGGATCCAACTTGGGCAAGGCACATCGTCCGCTTCCTCCAAACCAGAGAAATCCCCGACGACCAAGATGAAGCTGAGGAAGTAGCCCAGAGGGCCAGTATGTATTAGTTTGTCGATTACACTCTATACAGAAGGAGGCCCAACGGTGTGAAATTGAAGTGTGTCTGCCGGGAGGATGGAAAGGAACTGTTGGCTGAGATTCACAGAGGAATGTGCGGCTCACACATTGGATCAAGGGAATTCTATTGGCCCATAACCCTCCAAGACACATTTGGGCTCATCACGACATGTGAAGCCTATCAGTTGCATTCCAAGAAAACACACCTGCCTGCCCAAGCTCTTCAGACAATCCCTCTGTCATGGCCATTTTCGGTCTGGTGGCTCGATATCATGGGCCCCTTCCCCCGAGCAATCGAGGGCTTTGTATTCTTGTTCGTTTCCATCGAAAAGTTTACAAAGTGGCCGAAAGTGACTGCCGTGAGGAAGGTGACTGCTTAGTCAGCTATCAAGTTCTTGAAAGAATTGGTGTGTCATTTTGGAGTTTCGGCAAGGATCATCATTGATAACGTCACCCAATTCACGAGCCACGCCTTCATGCCATATGTTCAAACCCTTAGATGCAAGATCGTGTTTGCGTCTTTGGCACACCCCCGGAGCAATGGACAAGCTAACAGGGCGAACGCTGAAGTGCTTCGTGGACTCAAGACAAGAACTTTCGATACGCTCCAGAAGCACGGCTGGCGGTGGATCGAGGAGCTACCGGTAGTTCTCTGGTCCCTCGGAACGACACCTAATCGAGCTACCGGGCAGACTCCCTTCTCGCTGGTCTCTGGGGCGGAAGCAGTTATCCCCACGAAACTCATTTACGGGTCTCCTTGGGTGCTTGCCTACGACGAAGTAGCGCATGGTCAGCACCGACGTGACGACGTTGTGCTACTTGAAGAGAACCATCTCCGGGCCGCTACGCATGTTGCACGCTATCAGCAAACCCTGCGTCTCTATCACAGCATCAGGGTTCGTGCCCGGTGTCTTGAGGAAGGTGACCTTGTCCTTAGGCGCGTTCAGTCTGCCAAGGGGACACACAAGTTATCACCGAAATGGGAAGGCCCTTACCGGGTTGTACGAGTCTCCAGACCCGGCACAGTTCGGCTGGAGACCGGAGATGTCACGCCGTTGAAAAACTTATGGAACATTGAGAATCTCCGTAAGTTCTACCCATAAGGTGCAGAGTCTGCCGGGCCCTGCCCGACAGCCACCCATTGTACATGGCATTGCCAAAGTTGCATGTAACCCCTTGTACAAGCCGGGGCGATGACCCCATGCAAGAGAAAATAAAGAAGCGTTGTACGCGGTCCCCAACTAAGATTGCATGCATGCACAAGCACACCTAGATCATTGCATAAGCATTCCATGAGCATTTGCATATGCATATAGATAGGATTGCATCCCACATTCATTCTCATCTACATGGAGTTGCATGTTATTGCCATGAACCTGGCTTCGGCAAAGGACAAGAAGATTGCACGGCATGGCGATCCCTGGCAAGCCAAATAGAAAAGTTCACCTCTTGTCCATTAGTATTCTATAAAGCTACTTTGCATAAGAAAATCCTCGCCTCCCACTTTGAAACTTAGGTGCTCCCATCCAGGACTCGAATGCTGCTTCAGTAAGGGTGGTCGCAGTGGCCTTAGGGAAGAAGGGATTGGCGGGGGCTGTCCCCTCTGTCTGTTCCCCGGCAGACGGAGTTCTCCGGTAGACAAAGAGGGCGCCGGCAGGATATCTTGTCGGGGAAGACTCGTTTATTATATTAAAGAGGCACTCCGCCTCTACATGGACATACACATGCATGAGTTCCCGACAAGACTCATCTTTTTCATTCATATACAGTTACAAGTACAAGCATTACAGAATACAAAGATGGACTTCAGAGATTACATTATTGTGAATTAAAATGTGGCACTTGCCGGCTAGTTTGAGATTGAAAAAAGATAAGTGCTCCGTGATGCCCTTTCTTGTCCCTCTCCTCCTAGGTGCAGCCGTCAAAGGGGAGGAGGGCAAAAGGAGAGCCAAGGCGAAGACCCAGCCCGATCTCATCGGGCTCCAGGAGAGGTAGCCCGGGAGATGCAGAAGCGAGAGGGAACGCCTCGATGGAGTGCATGGTGGAGGGTGACCCCACCAACCACCGTCACCAGGGCCAGCAGGACTCGGCAGTGTTAATGAAGTTTCAGCCCGAGAGGAAGCCTATCGGGGTCCAGTTGGAAGACTACTGGAGGAGCCCGGCAGCACCATCCACAACTCTGCATTCAACTCCCCGGCAAATCACATTGCCAGGAGGGGATCCAGATGCAGATGATGGTGCTACCGCTTGATGAAGATGGTGCGGGTGACGAACAGCTGCAGTCAGAGTTGTCGCTCCTCCGCCTGCTGCCTTCGTCATCACCGTCACTGTCCTCCTCATCGCTTTCGCTCGAGGAGGAGCTTTCGTCATCGGTCGAGATCCCCACGCAGCACCCTAAGCGGCCTCCCGAGCGCCCGAATATCTTGATGGAGAGTGGGCCACTCTCCATTAATTTGAAATGGAGAATATGCCCCTCCGAAAAGATGTGGGCACGGGCAAAGGTCTTCCAGCCACGACGAAGGTACATAACATGAGGGGCGGGGAAGTCGATGTCAACCCTCGGGCCCCATCCCCACAGCCCCTCAGGTGTAGCCTCAGGGAGGGTGGCTGCTCGAGCTCCATCTCCCGTGCAAAGAAGGATGGAAGACGAAGGCGGCTGTGTAGGGGTTTATTCAACCTGATGACGAACTCTCAAGGATCATTCTCGACGTGGCCTTCCATTAGGGGAGGAGCCGCTAGCAGGGGCACCACCGGGGCGCCGCCTCGTCCTCCTCCTGCTCGAGCATTGCGGCGACCATGACCACGCCCCTTTCCTCCCCTCCTTGCGGACGGCTCCGCTACTATAGGGTCTGGGGGAGGAGGGGCGTGCTATCGAGAAGAAGCCCTCGTCGCCGCCACTGGAGCTCCACCACGCCCTCGGCCTTGCACCATGGCTAGATAAGAAGGATTACAGAAAGAGAAGGAGGAGTGTGCACTGAGGAATACTGCCTCGAAGCCAAGCCCGAGACTTGCCTGCCTGCGGCCCACGGCGTGGCTGGGCTGGCAAGTCTGTATGGCACATCTTCATCGACAAGGCATTCAAGACCCTCGCGAGGGGCCAAGCCTCGTGAGGTGGACGATGCAAGACCTCCTCAGGAGCGGCCTCTCCAGGAAGGCTCGCGAGGGGCTGAGAGATCAAGGCAAGGCAAACCTCGCGAGGTCTTCGTGACGTGAGCCATGACGATCGAGACTAGGCGGGCGCCAGGCAGGCGCCAGCGCGCAGTGTCCTTGCTTCCTCATTGGTGCCAAGGGGGCAAGCGCAGGCGCGGAGTTCCGAGGCATCAAGCAAAGGTTCCATATTGGTGCAATGAGACCAAGAGCAGAAGGACGGCATGCCAGAGGTCACCATGGAGCCCAGGACGGCGTCACCACCAGAGCCTTTGGTAGGCAAAGACTGCTATTGTCAGGATAAGCTGTACTAGTTGTCCCCTTTCAAATTGGCCGTTGTTGGATCCCTTCCCGCTCAATATTTGGGGAGAGGACCAGGGCCTAGAACTAGCCACCACATTAGAAAGGGGACCTGATAACCAACTGATTGGAGACGGATGCAAGATCATGTCACCCACACAAGTTCACCAAGCACAAGAACACCTCAACCTCAGGAAGCTGTTCTTCCCCATGTACGGTTCCTCATCAGCCCAAGAGGCAATCCACCACCACCACACTGGAGTAGAGTATTACACCACAATGGTGGCTCGGACCAGTATAAATCTTGTGTCTTTGTCTTGTGAGTTCGTGTAGTTTGTCCGCGATATCTTAGAGCGCTAGGGCATGGATCGATAGGAAGAAAACCTTCGCGCGCACCCCAGTTTTCGAACCTTGCGGGTTTTGCCGGAACCCGTGATCCGAAAAACGAGGATGCTGGTCCTGACACCGTATCAAGCGCCGGAGAAGAAGGCCAAGTAGAAGAGCAAGGAGGCCAAAGGTGGCCTCCGTCGTAAAGGTACTTCTGACGTAGTGTCCGGAGAGACCGAAGCTCGTTCCCCCCGCGAGAGAGATGAAGATGAAGAGGAGGAGGAGGCCGAGAGTGACTCTCCCCATAAGGGGAGGAAGAAGAAAAGGGTGGCCTCCAAAGACCCGGAAGCGGGGCATCCGAGAGAGGGAAGATATCCCTCTCGGATGGCTCGGATTTAGATGCCGAAGCCATCCCTGAGTGGCGCCTCAGGGTGAAGCCCCAGGCCGCATCGTAAGTATCCGAGGATGCTTTACATATATCCGGTCTTTTATGATTGTGGGGTAACATATTATATTATGTGTTTCAGTCCGGCCCGCGACCTCCCCCAATTATCATCATAGGATGGGAATTCCCTGGCGCCAGAGATGGTGGAGAGCGAGATGCCTTCATGAGCCTCTCCGCCACCCATCGCGGAGGACACCGAGGTGTTATCCCAAAGGACCTCTCCGGGCCGTGGAGAGGTGCGAGAGGCCGCCAAGATGGTGCCAGAGGGTAATACGTTGGTTGCTGAGAACATGGGGGCGCAACCCCCATGGAGGCTGACGACGGGGGCCTAACCTGTCCAGCCCCCACCCGAACACCATTCCAGAGACCCATGTGGCTCTGGAATTGAGTGAGCAACCCCCTTCAAAGGAGGAGGTAGTGCCAACTCTGACGGCTACCTCCACTAATCCAGAGGTGCCGAACACTTTGATGGAGGCAGTGCGATGTGTTTCCATCAAGGAGGAGCACCGCACCCTGATGGGTGTGGTAATTAAGAAGGTTCAGCCCGCCAAGAGCGGGCTGAACGAAACCTTCACCAGCCTAATAACAGGCTTCGAGGTATGCGATGTAATATTCTTAGCCACTTTTTATATATGAAAATTATCCCTATGTATAGATAGTAGCCCTTGAGACTCTGTTCGGTTTTGAAAAATGGACGAACAGAAGATCAAATAATCATCACAGGAGGTAACGTACTGGTCTATTGGTAAACAGGCTTGCATGTTTGCAGCGACCACCAAGGCTGCTGAAGTTTCTGAACTGAAGCGGAAGCTGCAACTGGCCGATAATGATATTGTCTGCATTAACAAGCGGTTCGATGAAGTGCAAGGTATGTTTGAAGAATTATTTACACACCTGAAGTGATATGCCAATGCATAGTCTAAGCTCCTATGCTGCCCTTATCATTATTGTAGGTAGTGCGACCGAGGTCGAGACCCTGGAGAGTGCCCTCGCCCAAGCCAAGGAGCAGGCACAGGTGAGCAAAGCGGCCGCTGACAAAGCGGCCGCTGATTTAAAGGCCGAGCAGGTTGCCCGCTGCCGGTATGAGGAGCAATTGACCGAAGTATAGCAAGAGCTCAAGGACGCCGCCAGCAAGTGCGAGGCCTTGAAGGAGAAGAATAAGGCCTGAGCGGTCGATCTCACTAAGGATCTCGTAAGGGCCAAGGAGGCGCTGACCGAGTCCTGGTCAGCTCGCAAGGAGATCAAGCAGGTCGAACAGATAGGGGCTGGTAAGCCCTTTCTTTTGCAGAGTAAATTTGGCAGTCAGAGATACGCCTTGCTCACTCGACTATGGAGTTCTTCAGAAGCCTTTGCGGATCTTTCGAAGAGCGCTACCGACGCCGCGTTGTTTTTCCGAGCCCAAGAGGGTAACACAACGGAGAACCTCTTGTGGTCACAGTACCTGGCGCCAGAGCGTCCAGCGCTGTTGATCAACCAGATGATGCAGCTGGCGGAGCTGCATGGGATGTCCGGCTTGGCCATGAAGGACATCATACTCTAGCTGTGGCCAGCCAAACCCATTCCTAGCAGCTACATCGGCCTGGTGAAGCGACTTGCCGACGCCCTGCCCCGAGTCAAAGCTGTAAAGCGCCCGGCGTGCATAGAGGGTGTGGGGATGGCCTTTACCCGTGTCAGGATGCACCAGGCTAAGATGAAGGCCACCATCGTAGCGACCGAGCACCCTCCCGAAGGCAAGGATCACCGCAAGCCGGAGCGATATTTCGACGATGTCCTGGAGGGTGCCCGGATAGTAGAGGGCTAGTGCTCGAAGAATATTGTGTTCAAATGAATGTATCTTGGTTGTCTAACTCTTATTTTGTGAACCAAGGCTTTGTAATATATTTATGCCTTTATTTTGAAATTATTTACCTCATGTGTGGCCATTTTTAACTTTTAGAGTTTACCAGTCGTCGGCTTCTGCCCCCACGTAGATGCTACGCAGGTGTTCAGAATAACACATGATCACACTTGACACAACGTCTTGGTCCGTAAAGGAGGTGTCTGTGCAGCGAACTAGGCAATCAGACTGTGTAGCTTTATCACTCTCACTTAGCCATAGGAGCTTGGCAATGGGACTAGGAACTAGACCCTGGTGCATGTGCAGCTATCCGACCTTGGATGCCTAGGCGCATGACTAGATAGGCCAGTCCTTCGTATAATACGGAAGAAATCGCAAGAGATTTATGGTAAGTCGCCGAATCACTGACCAGCTCTCGCCGTATCATGACAATCAGTTTTTCACTTTCTCTAATGAGGTGCTTGACTGGACGAACCAGAAACACAATCGCAGTAGTTCTCCCTTTACCACCTTAGCCGAACAGGCAGTGTCGGCGTTCTGGGAACGGGGGTCCCCAGACTTGCCTGCCTGTGGCCCGCGGCATGGCTGAGCCAACAGGCCATACGACCCGTCTTCACCAGCAAAGCATTCAAGACCCTCGCGAGGGGCCAAGCCTCGCGAGGCGGACGATGCAAGACCTCCTCTGGAGTGGCCTATCTAGGCAGGCTCACGAGGAGCGGAGATATCAAGGCAAGGCAAACCTCACGAGCCTCTCATGACGTGAGCCAATGTAACGCCCTGGATGCGGCTATATCTCCTACGTGTCGAAGCACAACTTAGAGGCATAACTGCATTGAAAGCAATGTCGCAAGTGAGGTAATCTTCGCAAACAACCCATGTAATACATAAAGGGAAAGAGATACATAGTTGGCTTACAATCGCCACTTCACACAATTACAAGAATAAAGCATTACGTCATCCAGATACACACAAGGTCCGACTACGGAACCCAAAATAAAAGAAGACTACCCCAAAATCTACACAGATCCCCGATCGTCCCGAGTGGGCTCCACTACTGATCAACTAGAACAAAATAACACAAAGGACAAGATCTTCATCGAGCTCCTCCTTGAGCTTGGTTGCGTCACCTGCACAGTTCATCGGGACCTGCAAACTGGTTTTGGAAGTATCTGTGAGTCACGGGGACTCAGCAATCTCACACCCTCGCGATCAAGACTATTTAAGCTTATAGGAAGGGTAAAAGGTATGAGGTGGAGCTGCAGCAAGCGACTAGCATATATGGTGGCTAACATACTCAAATCAGAGCGAGAAGAGAAGGCAAAAGCATGGCCGATGAACTA
The DNA here is from genome assembly GCF_018294505.1 of Triticum aestivum. Taxonomy (NCBI): domain Eukaryota; kingdom Viridiplantae; phylum Streptophyta; class Magnoliopsida; order Poales; family Poaceae; genus Triticum; species Triticum aestivum. Next base: position 307,545,883 of record NC_057803.1, on the reverse strand, counting down.
TGATCAAGAAGTGATCCTAGAACAACCTACGTCAAGCATAACTCCAACACCATGTTCACTTCCTGGACTCCGCCGAGAAGAGACCATCATGGTTACACACGCGGTTGGTGCATTTTAATTAAGGTCAACTTCAGGTTTTCTACAATCGGACATTAACAAATTCCCATCTGCCCATAACCGCGGGCACGGCTCTCGAAAGTTCAAATCCCTCCAGGGGTGTCCCAACTTAGCCCATCACAAGCTCTCACGGTCAACGAAGGATATTCCTTCTAGTAGGAAGACCCGATCAGACTCAGAATCCCGGTTACAAGACATCCTCGACAATGGTAAAACAAGTCCAGCAACACCACCCGAATGTGCCAACAAATCCCGATAGGAGCTGCACATATCTCGTTCTCAGGGCACACTCAGATAGGTCAAGCTACGAGTAAAACCAACCCTCAAGTTGCCCCGAGGTGGCCCCGCAGGCTGCCCAGTTTAGACCAACACTTAGAGGAGCACTAGCCCGGGGGGGTTAAAATAAAGATAACCCTTGGGCAGGCCTACCCAAGGGGAAAGAAAAGGCTAGGTGGCGAATGGTAAAACCAATGTTGGGCATTGCTGGAGGAGTTTTATTCAAGGCAAACTGTCAAGGGGTTCCCATTATAACCCAACCGCGTAAAGAAGGCAAAATCCGGGAACATAACACCGATATGACGGAAACTAGGGCGGCAAGAGTGGAACAAAACACCAGGCATAAGGCCGAGCCTTCCACCCTTTACCAAGTATATAGATGCATTAATTAAATAAGAGATATTGTGATATCCCAACAAAATATCCATGTTCCAACAAGCAACAAGCTCCAATCTTCATCTACAACTAACAACGCTATAAGAGGGGCTGAGCAAATCGGTAACATAGCCAAACAATGGTTTGCTAGGACAAGGTGGGTTAGAGGCTTGGTTTAACAATATGGGAGGCATGATAAGCAAGTGGTAGGTATCGCAGCATAGGCATAGCAAAAGAGCGAGCAACTAGCAAGCAAAGATAGAAGTGATTTCGAGGGTATGGTCATCTTGCCTGAGATCCCGCAAGGAAGAAGAAGAGTCCATGAAGAGGACAAACGGACGTAGTCGAATGGTTCCTCACAAACGTGACGTTGTCGGAACCAACCTGAAGAAGCAACACCGGAAAGAAGCACACAACATAGTAAACAACCATCACATAATCATGACATGATGCACAACCAAGTATGATGCATGTCCGGTTTAATGAAGCATGGCATGATAAAGTGCAACAAACAACACTACAAGTTAAGTGGAGCTCAATATGCAACGGAGTTGCATATTGAAAAAAACACCACATGACTTATTTAGTTCTCTCTCGTATATGTACCCAACAAGATTAAATGTTGATTAACATGGCAAGAGGGTTGAGCATAATAAAACTATACTATCTAAACAATTTAAATGGCCGGATATAACAAACAACAAATCCGGTAAATCCCATATGCAATTATCAATTTTGTGCAACAACAATTTTAAACATTTAAATGTTATTATCATGATGCGAATGACATGTGCAAGTTTTATGCAAGTTTTAAAGGAAATGTTGCCAAGCATATTATGAAGCATTTGTCACCGTGGCGGAAACGGAATGGTTGCCACGGCAACGAATCCGAAAATGATGCCACGACAACATATCGGTTCTGGTAACTCATGGACATACCGGTGCAAAAGGAAATGTGATGTGAGCGTGTCATGCAAGATGGTGGGGTGATCCCGGTACCCGTGTTTCCACAGGTTGGCGGCAAACGAGGAGGACCGAGCAAGTGACAACTCGGACACGGTGCAAACATAGGGTGCAACTCATACAACACATCACAGGCATGCGGTCCACGAGCGCGTTCCGGCGGTTATACCTTCGAAGCGTGCGTTTCGGAACGGATCAAGTTCATCGAAGGAAGTAGACGTTCTCGCGACGATAATGAAAGTAGTGGTTCTCGCGGGTCGTAGAGGAAGTAGTTGTACTCGCGAACTTGTCAGGTCCACGACGACGGTAGCAGAACTTCACAGATCTGTGGTCCCCGGGCGTAGTGATACACGTTCGGAAAGCGGTTCACGATGATGGTAGCGAACTTGGTGATCTGAAAGGGTACTTGGTGGTATTCCCGCAGTCGTACACGGGTCATAGGGGAACTTGATGAAACCCAAGGCGTCGGTAGTCGTTCAGGACGCGTTGTGGAAGTAGTGGTTCATGACGGAGAGGAACTTGGCATTTTTGCAACCTGGGTCTTCGGCGACGGCATTTGTTCACTTGATGGTGGTAGACGAATTTGGCGGTCTAGGGTACATGGCGTCCATGTAGTCGATCTTGCCGGTGTGGTACTTGTGTACAGGAGGAGGTCTTGACGATCTTGACGAATCCGAGTGGCTCTAGGCACACGTCCACAGTGGTCTTCCATCTTCTTCTTTCCTGTACAAGGATTGACCGAACCAGGGGTCGAGGGTGGCCATGATGTAGCAGCAGCAACAACCGAGTCGCGTCGGGCACAGGGGCCCGGAGGACTTGGCATGGCGACGGCTACCCTGGAATGAGGCGTCCTACCACGCGACAGGGGCTCGGCAACTCGCGTGACGCAGGGGTGACGAGGCTCGCAGCAGAGGAGCTTGAGCGTGGGGCGGCGACGAAGCAGCAAAAGCGCGGGCACCAGGCCATGGCGACAGAGAGACGAGGGGCGTGCGGCTTCCCATGCACCAGGCGGAGGAAGAGAAGGGGCGCCATGGATGGGGAGACGAGGCAGAGGGGAGGAGGCACGACGGACGAGCGGGGAGGCTCGCAGGGCCTCGGGCACGACGCTCAGCAAGGATGCAGTGGCGCAGCGCTGGGGCATGGAAGGAGGAGCAGAGAAGTCGCGAGCTCGGGGTAATGGTGCAGCACCATGGGAGGGTTTCGAGGGAGATGAGGGAGAGACGAGGATCGGGGAAGAGCGGCGCTGCTCTCCCTCTCTGATGGTGCATCGAGGAAGGAGGGGATCGAGCAGGGCTTCCCATGGCTCGATTCAAGCGGGTGTAGGTGGCGGCGGATGGGAACGGGAGGTGATGGGGGTGGATCGGGCGAGCGCCCGTGCGAGCAGCTAGGGTTAGGAGGGTAGGTTTGACTGGGCCTGCGGGAGGCCTTGGGAGGCCCAGTGGAGGGGGAGGCGCCTAGGCGTAGATGGGCCTGCCTGGCTGGGCTCTGAGGCTGACTGGGCTGCATGTTTTCTCTCCCTCTCTCTCTCTTTCTCTAAATTCTCCTTTTCCATTTAAAAACAAAACAGAAAAAGATAAAGAAAAGAAAGAGAAGTTAGGGATGGAATCTGGGCATGGGGATAATTTACAAGGACTCACAAAAATGCGCATGTTCCAAGAAAAATGGAGTGGGCATTTTTGAAAGTTTTAAATTCAAACTCATTTGATTTAAAATCAAATGGTTTGAATAGGAAGTGAGGGTTAGGAAGGTCCAAAAATGTTTGGATTTTTGGTGGAGCTCCGGAAAAAGAAAGGATATATGGCAAAGATAGAGACCAAGAGTTGAGAAGGAAAAAGGCATGGAACTTAGCTGTAAGTGTGTTATGGTGATTCCAAATTAATGGAATGGTTTTTATATAGCTCCCTAAATATTGGGAGGATATGTTATAAAGAGAAACACCATGTGAATTCCCTCGATTTAAATGGACCGAAGATCCATATGGTTTATTAATATGAGTTGCAAAGATTAATGACATGATGGCATGATGACAAGATGCAATGCACATGATGCAATGATGAATGCAATGAACCAAACAAATCACACGATGAAACCCGGAAACCCTGGAAGGCATCTGAAGCTCCGGGTCTTGGGGCGTCACAGCCATGACGATCGGCACCAGGAGAGCGCCAGGCGGGCGCCAGCGCACGCAGCGTCCTTGTTTCCTTTTTGGTGCAAAGGGGGCAAGAGCAGCCGCAGAGTACCGATGCATCAGGCAAAGGTTTCCACTCCGGTGTAACAAGATCAAGACCACAGACTGCAAGATGGAGGTCATCATGGAGCCCAAAGCAGCGTCACCATCAGAGCTTTGTGCAGGCGAAGACTACTTTTGTCAGGATAGCTTGTACTAGTTGTCCCCCTTCAAATTAGCCTGCCATTGTTGGCTCCCTTCCTGCTCGATATTTGGGAAGAGGACCAGGGCCTCTATGAATAGGACTAGCCACCAAAGTGGATGGGGGGATCACCTCATCTTAGCTAGAGGAGATCATCAGAGATCGAGAGACACACCACAAGCTCACACGCGCAAGAACACCTCATCCTCAGCAGGATGTTCTCCCTTTGTATTGTTCATCATCAGCCCAAGAGGCAATCCACCACCACTACACTGGAGTAGGGTATGACACCACAATGGTGGCCCGAACCAGTATAAACCCCGTGTCTTTCTGTGTTGTGAGTTCGTCAAGTTCGTCCGCAAGATCTTAGTGAGCTAGAGCGTAGATCGGTAGGAGGGGAAGACTTTGTGCGCACCCCAGTGTTCGAACCTTAAGGGTTTGCCAGAGCCCCACATCCGACATTTGGCGCGCCAGGTAGGGGTGCGCCGGAGCCTCTTCTCCGCTAATCAGCTCTTCGACGTTCACCGACTACGATGTCCGGCGACCCAAGAGCCGGATCCGACCGCTGGGCAGCCTGTCCAGCCCGGACGGCGCCGCCTGCCCATGAGGATCTCGACCCGACACCCTAGGCGGCGCGGGAACCACCAAGCTCCGCCGGGCATGGACAGCGCGGCCAGGCATCATCCACCCTCACATCGCGGCAAGCACGAGCCGCCGCGAGGGCAGCGAGTCACGCCGCTGCAACAGCGCCGCACTCACGGTGGGAGCAAGCGAACATGCAGGCGGCACTCACAGTGGCAAGGGAGCTGATGCGATGCAGGCTGATGGAGAGTGGCCAGGACACTCTGCTTGAGCGTGTTGTTGAGCTGCTGGACGCAGTGGTGTCGAGAGCGCCACCCTTCAGCTATCGACTCCCCCTAGGCCAATGCAAGGTCGTGTGGTGAGCCTCACCACATCTGCGCGCCGTCGACTACGCCCGGGGGCTTCGCCGACATCAGCATTGCTGGCGGCGTAGGGGGCTCCAACCCCCCCATGCCGCCCTCGACAAGGACGAGCGCAATCGTCACCCCCCATGGACCCGGCCGGATGCCATATTATCATCCCCAGGACGCCATCATGGGTGGAGCAACATGGAGTGTGGGGCACCACGGCAAGGTGTTTGGGGTGACGGCCCCGAAGCCTGTGTGCGTCGCATGATGGACCAAGGGTACGCACTAGAGGACGACATCGGCTCATTCGTTGGAGAAGATTGGGGAGAAGGAGCGCTAGGAGTCGAAGCCTTCCAAGAGCCAGCGGAGAACAACAGCGATCGCGGCGGCGACGGCAGCTACAGGGTACCGCTAACCTCTCAGGAACAGGCTTATGCTAACCATGGGCTACAGATAAATCAGGTTGCAGAACCGCTCGACGACCCCGGCACGGCGGCACCCGTCTCAACAAGGGAGACACGCTGGGGGCCGCCGAGAGGGAGCCAGGAGCAAGGCCCCTCCCCAAGGCACGCGAAACCAGGGGACACCGGGAGGTAGGCCCTCCGCCGGGGTGGCTTGAACGACCCTTCCTCCGGCAGAGAACCCGTGGTCGCCGAGGGAACCGCTGGCGTCCTCTTTCCCTCCTTTGTGTCATCCTGGTCTCCGGACGGATCAACGGAGGTCAAGAGTGGCGCAAGGCATGGCCCTCGTCTAGCGATATGAAGCAAGGCCGGTACCTGTGAAGAAGGCCCGGTGCCTGTGAAGCTCGCCACCTGTGACACTCTCACATAATAATGAGTTGGGGCTATACACGCCCCGGAGTCTCAGGAGCACCGGCCTCAGGCCCTGGGGCTCCCTCCCATGCCTAGTGGACAGCACTTAGCTCCGGCCTGGTGAGAAGACTTGAAGTCCCGGAGACTAGACTAGGTGTCGGACGCGTCCTTTTGCTTTGGATCTCTCTTTCTGTGGCTTTGCTTTCTGATTCTGGACTTAAGTTGAAGCTGAATTTTTATCGTTGCGTGCGGGGGGTGCCTTTTCTCGTTCGAGCCGTTTTTCGCCTTCTGGATCTTGTTTGGTTCGGGACTCACGTCCGTCGCCTCTCCCTCGGAAAGCTCCTCGCGAGCCGGACCGCGCAGAGCCCGCGCTAGCACTACGCCTGGTGCTCACCCCTTGCGGGCCCCCTCAAACGAGGCGATAAGCTCCGCAGGATTCTCAGGAACTCGTCGCCGCACGACCCAACCCTAAGTTGGCGCTGACTAAGGTAATCCATGTCGGAAAACTCACCCCCAGCTCCATGAGCTCACGAGGACACATATCCACATCACATAGGAAAGTAAAAACTACGGTTTTCTTGCACGAGGGGCTCCCCCTCTCAAAATGCTCTTACAAGTTTTCCAAGGGCCACGCCCGAGTTTTGCATGTAGAATAAAACAACAGTGGAATATGGGATCAGCCCGAGACATCGCTCGCTGCGTCATCCAGGGACGCGTCGCTCGCATCGTCATCACCTTCGTCGGAATCATCGCCGCCGACGGCACCGCCCCATCGCCGTCGTTGACCACGTCACCTTCGTCTGTGATGACCACCACCCCATCATTCTCTGAGGTGCAGGCCCTGACCAACGCGTCAACACGGTCCTCTACCCAATGCGCCAAGTCGCCCCGGACGGCAATGGGCACAGGAGCAATGGCGGCATCAAAGTCGAAGTTGGGGTCGGCGTTCAGAAGGTGGCTGAAGACATGGGAGAAGGCGCGCTGAAGCAGGCCACGACCCCTCTCCTCCACAAGCTGCCGAGCTCTGGCAGATTGAACCTCTAGGCGCGTCACCACCTCGGTGAAGAAGGTCAGGTGGCTGGCGTAGTCACTTGAGTGAGGGGTCGGGGCGTTCTCGTCGCAGATATAACCCTGGGTGGTGTTGGCCTTGTTCCGAAGGTCTTGAAGCATAGGAGCATGCTCGCGCTCCAGCGTTTGGCATTGGAGCACTTCCTCTCTGTTTTGCCGAGCGATGGCCTCGGCGTCATCAATTCGTCTCCGGAGGGAAAGCAACTCGGCGCGGGCGGAGGCCAGGTCTGCCTGCGCCGTAACCAGGGCGGCGCTTGTGGCCTCAGCACTCCTCTCGGCCTCGTCCAACCTGGGCCTAAGGGCGGCGGCCCTGCCGGTGCCCTCCTGTTCGGCGAGCTCCAGCCTCAAGCTGTACCTGCCCTCCAGATCAGCGCGAACCACGGCCACCCGACGATTGATCTCTTCTTCGACTCTGGCCTCGCGGGCCCCGACGACATCTTCAGCTTGAGCGACTTGACGCTCCCTCGTCTCCAGTCGCTCGAGCTCGAGGCTGTGCTCCACGGCCTCCAGGGCCAGCGTCTCCTCGCGCCGCCGGACCTCCTCTTCCTCCGCAGGCGTCCCCCTCATGGATCACAGGGATCACCCCACTAGTATCCGTCATGGAGGATCCGCCGCATTGGTCCTAGACCCCATCATCGACGGATTTCACCTCACTCGAGTCCATATGGACAGCGGCAGCAGCCTGAACCTGCTCTATCAGGATATAGTGCGCAAAATGGGTATCGATCCCTCGAGGATCAAACCTACCAAAACCACATTTAAGGGCATCATCCCAGGTGTAGAGGCCCATTGCATGAGCTCAGTCACATTGGAAGTGGTCTTCAGATCTCCGGACAACTTCCGAAGCGAGGAATTAATCTTCGATATTGTCCCGTTCTGCAGTGGCAATCACGCACTGCTCGGGCGAACCGCATTTGCAAAATTCAATGCGGTACCGCATTATGCATACCTCAAGCTCAAGATGCCAGGACCTAGGGGGGTCATAACAGTCAATGGAAACACAGAACGCTCGCTCCGGACGGAAGAGCACACTGCGGCCCTTGCAGTAGAAGCATAAAGCAGCCTTTTTAGGCAAGCCGCCAATTCGGTGATACAGCCCCTGGACACCGTTAAGAGAGTCCGGAGTAACCTGCAACAGGATCACCTGGCACGTTAAGAGCTTGCCTAGCAATTTGGCCCCCGTCCTAGTCCCAGTCAAGCAACTAAATCCGTGCCGCGCTCACATAATTACACATTGAAAATACCATGGGCATAGGGGGGCACGATCAAGGCACGTTCCACAATGCGGCTTAACCGCCCTAGGGGCTGCATACCTTTATCATTTTTTCTCTTTCAGGACCTTACTCTCTGGAAGCCCTCTCCGGCAGTATGATTGTCGGACACATTACAGGAAGGGACAACCAAGGAGGCAAGAAGCTAAGACGTAAAAGGGAACCCCCAGGTGGTCTCTCATAACAATCGACATACCCGCTTTTTACTACCCATACGCAGCTTGCCCTTGGATAGGACATGTCAAATAGTCCTATTATTTGCTTATTGCACTACTTGTATCAGTACACTTCGACGTATTATTTAAATAACAATGCATAGCATTAGTCTATTATTGCATTATCCATCCCTTTTTTCTTATATGTTCATTTACGACAATTTGCACCCGTACATTCTGGTATGATCAGTACGCCAGGGGCTTTCGTTTACCCCATAATACGGCGTGAGAAGTCCGAACACTTTCGATAGTGCGGCACCCCGAACTTATAGCATTATATGCATCAGTTCCGAATCATGTCTTGGGTCAATAGTTGGGTTTGCCCGGCTCCCATGTTTTGCTACCTTACGTTCCGCTATATCGGCTAAGGTAGCGCTGGGAGAACTACTGCGATTGTGTCCCGGTTCTTCCGGACGAGCACCTCAGTAGAGAAAGCCGAAAACTGACTTTCATGATAAGGCGAGAGTTGGTCGCTGTTTGAGAGGTCTCAAGTCCTTAAAGACTTTTTCTGCTTCGGGCGAGGAGTTGGCCTTCCCCGACTTAGGCGTATATAGCGCCCCAAATTCAGCCTTCCGAATGCCAGGGGCTTCGCCAAAATTTAAAATTGTAGACTTCTATGGCTAAGTGAGAGTGATAAAGCCTGATAGTCCAATTGCCTAGTTCGTTGTGCTGAACACCTCCCTCGAAGGACCCAAAATTCATATAAAGAGTGCTCAGGTTTATCCCGAACACCCCAGTACTAGTTACATGGGGGCAGAAGCCGATGACTGGCCAACTCTCAGATTTTATAAACGGCCGCACAGAAGGTAATATTTTAATTCAAAAGGCGTTGCAGAGCGCAAATGAACTCGTTTCACATTACAGGATCACATGAGCATGTTCATTCAAAAATTGCATCTCTAGCACATTCCTCCGCCACAAGGCGGGAACCCTTCAGGACACTGTCATAATACATTTCAGGGCAGCGATGCTCCTTGCCCTTCGGCGGCCCCTCCTTCACCAGCTTTACGGCATCCAGCTTCACCCAGTGCACATCACCCGGGAAAAAGCCCTGCGCGCACCCTCGATGCAGATGGACCGCTTTATGACTTCAAGACATGGGCAGGTATCCACAAGCCGCCTCACCAGACCGAAGTAGCCGCAGGATCCAGTACACAGCGGTGAAGATCCGTGAAAGCTTCTGGAGAGCTCCGAACTTGGGTAAGTAAAAGGAAAGTTTCCTTCACATGCTTGCTTTGCATAATGAATGCCTTACCCACTGCTATCTTCTTCACCGCATCAATTTCCTGGAGGGCCTTGTGGGCTTCAGCCTTGGCGATCCATGCACTGTCGAGCGCCTTCGCAAGCTTGAACTCTCGCGTCTTAGAGTCAAGCTCCAAGGACTCATGTTTTTTGGCGAGAGCCTCGAGCTCTTGCTGCACCTCGCCTACCCGGGCTTCTTGCTTTTCCCGCTCAATGCGCTCCTTGGCCGCTTTGTCTTCGGCCTCGGACAGCGCCTTCTTCAGGGTCGCCACCTCGGTTGTGGCCCTGGCAAATTCATGATGATCCTATTACTTTACAACCGAATTTATTTTTAATATATAGACAAGGTATTGCTTACCTTTGCTCTCCTCGAGCTGCCTCTTGGTAAGGCCAAGCTCTTCCTCGGACCGCTCAAGGTCCTGCTTTAGTGCAGCAACCTCCGCAGTATGTGCGACAGCGGCCAGCAGTGAAGCCTGCATATGCACATAGACATATTCTGATTAGACTCCTGAGTCATTATTTGATCCTCTATTCGGCCTTTCTTCGCAAACGCGAAATAGAGCATCAGGGGCTACTGTCTAGGCGGTAATATTATCCTATATTTTGATTCCTTACCTCAAAGCCTGTTAGGAGGCTGGCACAAGCTTCGGTTAGTCCATTTTTTGCGGACTGAACTTTCTCGATCACCGCACTCATGATAGTGCGGTGCTCTTCGTTGATGGAAGCGCCGCGAAGTGCTTCCAGCAAGTTGTCCGGCGCCTCTGATGGATAGAGGCCACCGGCACGGGCGGCTTGCCCCTCTTAACGGGGGATCGCCAGCTGGAGTCCGAAACCATCGAAGGTTCCGGCGCAGTGTTCGGCTGGGGGTCGAACTTGGAGCTCGTGGGAGTCTTGCTCCCTTTGCGCCCAGGGTCCGGAAGGTCGCCTCGAGGCACCCCCAGGACTACCTCCCCTCGGCTCGGTGGCTTTTGAGACAACACCTCGACGTTGTCCATACGCAAGGGGTGGAGGCGGTCGGAAATGAATTACTATTCATATCCGACGAGTCCAAAGAACCGTCCGATGGAGATACGTTGAGATGGGCTCGGGACGGACTGCATAATCATATTCGGCGTAAGTAGAAGCAGTGCAATAAAACATACCATGAATTACCATGGTATCCGGATACTTACAACTTCTCCAGGGGCTTGTCCCTGGGTAACCACTCCTCGCCGTTGTAGGCGGCCGTCGTGGAGTAGTCCGGAAGGAGGGTCCTTCCCTTCTTGGACCCTTCGGCCTCCCCAGTTGGGGCGACCTTCCTTTTCTTGTCTCCCCCAGCTGTGGGGGGACTTTCATCTTCCTCCTCCTCGTTCTCGTGGGAGGAGTACGCTTCGGAGTTATCGGACGATGAGTCCGATATAACCTTGCGCCGGAGACCCTTTCGGGTCCCCGTGGCCTTCTTCTTGGCCTTCTTCACCGGCACCTCATAAGGCGTCGGAACCAGCATCTCCGTTAAGAGAGCATCTACAGGATCTTCAGGCAGGGGGGCTGGGCAATCGACCTGCTCCGCTATCTCTACCCAGTCCTGTTAAGGGCATGGAAGCTTAGATCCCGCACATGATTAAACTGGTTCAAATAAATATCCTGTGAGATATAAAAACTTACCGGATTGGCATGGCGCTTTGCACTGAGTCCGCGGTCCTCGGTAAGGGGAGGAGGTACCTCGGCGCCCTTGAACAACACCTTCTAGACGTCCTTGTGCGTCGTGTCGAAGAGCTCTCGCAGCGTCTGGTGCTTGGCCGGGTAAAACTCCCACAAATTGAATACCCGTCGTTGACACGGGAGGATCCGGCGGAAGAGCATGACCTGGACCATGTTGACGAGCTTGATTTTCTTGCTCATCATGTTCTTGATGCAGGTCTGGAATCCGGTCAGCTCTACCGGGGAACCCTAGGACAGACCCATCTCTTTCTAGGAAGTGAGCCGCATGGGGATTCCGGATCAAAAATCGGGGGCTGCCACCCAGTTGGTGTCGCCCGGCTCGGTGATGTAGAACCACCCCGATTGCCACCCCTTTATGGTCTCCACATAGGAGCCTTCGAGCCAGGTGACGTTAGGTATTTTGCCCACCATGGAACCTCCGGACTTTGCTTGGTGGCTGAGCACCACCTTCGGTTCAACATTGAAGGTCATCAGCCACATGCCGAAGTGGGGCCTAATGCGGAGGAAGGCCTCGCACATGATGATAAACGCCGAGATGTTGAGGATGAAATTCGGGGCCAGATCATGAAAATCCAGCCCGTAGTAGAACATGAGCCCACGGACAAACGAGTGAAGGTGAAATCCCAGTCCGCGAACAAAGTGGGTAAGAAAAACTACCCTCTCATGGGGTTCGGGCGTAGGGATGATCTGCCCCGCATCTTGCAGCCGATGCGCGATGTCCGCGGCCAGATATTCGGCCTCCCGTAGCTTTGTGATATTCTCCTCCGTGATGGAGGAGACCATCCACTGGCCTCCCACTCCAGACATGCTTGGAGTGGTTTGAGGAGAAATACGCGAACTTGGGCGATGGAGCTCAAGTGTGCAAGAATGGATAAGCAAGGAGGAAGAAGGCGTGGGTAAAAAGGGTGAATCTTTGTCCCTTTATAAGGGTAGAGGAGGCGATGCGCCTCCCCACTTACCTGGTAAAGTCGATTATTCCCCGAACGCCGTAATTGATGGCATGGTTGGGTTACCCATACCCGTATTGATGAGAATCCCGTGATAAGGGGACACGACCTCTGCTTCGACAAGACATGTCAAGAAAACCGCCTCGCGATATGTGCAGTGCTGGTTGAGAAAAACGGTTTGAATAATGACCAGGCCGTGGTATGATGTCATGCTGTCAAACGTGTCAGCAGATTAGATTTGTGGAAATACTATTCTCTCTATGGTGGTATATGGAACTTCTTTTGCAGAGCCGGACACTATTCTTGTGTTCAAAATCTTCTATGGAGTATTCAGAAGAAGAACCCGCCTTTCAACGCTGAAGACAAATCTGCGCGTCATTGAAGCCTGGTTTAGGGGCTACTGAGGAAGTCCTGGATTAAGGGGTCTCCGGACAGCCGACTATATCCTTTGGCCGGACTGTTGGACTATGAAGATACAAGATTGAAGACTTCGTCCTGTGTTCGTATGGGACTTTCCTTGGCGTGGAAGGCAAGCTTGGCAATACGTATATGTAGATCTCCTCCCTTGTAACCGACTCTGTGTAACCCTAGCCCCCTCCTATGTCTATATAAACCGGAGGGTTTAGTCCGTAGGACAACAACAATCATACCATAGGCTAGCTTGTAGGGTTTAGCCTCTACGATCTCGTGGTAGATCAACTCTTGTAATACTCATATCATCAAGATCAATCAAGCAGGACGTAAGGTCTTACCTCCATTAAGAGGGATCGAACTTGGGTAAACATCGTGTCCCCCGCCTCCTATTACCATCCACCTTAGACGCACAGTTCGGGACCCCTACACGAGATCTGCCGGTTTTGACACCGGGCTGCGATGATGCCATGGTGGCCATCATGGTCGACTATCCTGGGCTACTCCCTACATCGCATGTAAGAAAAACCGGAGTCCCAACTTCCGAGAAGGATCCCCTTTCATGCACTTCACCTAACGTACACATATGGTGTTTTACAGGGAAGGCCCTTGGGACGCCATGCCGAACCCGTAGTGACTCGCCAACAAGGGGCACCGAAGCCGGGTAGGCTAAAAAGGAAGGCGGTCAGAACTGAGATGCCGGCGCAGAGGTATGATACAGAACCTCGCTCCGTGGTTGTCGTCTTTCTTAAAATAGAATGACGTCCATGTTTCCTAGTAGGAAAAACGCTTGCCAGACTATATCCGGAGAGGTTGCCGATCATGCCTCCACTAGTCGGGCTCCAGAGCTGAACGTACGGCATAAACACATAAGGAGTTTGAATTTGAATCTTGGATTCAAACCAACTTCATTTAAATTGTTGCTAGTTGCATTAGCTCAAACCACAGCATATTGCCATGTCATGATCACGCATCATATTGTTGCATTACATTGATTGTGTTCCCTATTGTTTGCCGGCATCTGTTCCCTCTCAGTGGACGTAGTTCCGACGATGAGTTTGATGACACCGATGAAGAACTATACCATCTTCAGAAGTGCCAGGCAAGCAAAAAACCCGTTTTTCATCCCGATACAATCCCACTCTCTCACTCATCCTCTGTTTTACTGCATTAGGACAACAATGATTCAACTATTACATGTTGCGGTAGTTGAACCCCTTTCCTCTGCATGACCTGTCATTGTCACAGTAAATAGATGAAACCCACTAGCATGAGTAGGAGTTGTTTGAGCCCTGATGTGCCTACTCATTCATGCTTGTTTGTCATGCCTGCTACTGCTTAGAGTTGAGTCAAGTCCGATCCATCGGGGATGAATTGGAATGGTGATGAACATGTCGTACTGTCTATGAGCTAAGTGTGTGAACACGATTTGGTAAAGGTAGCGGTGAGAGGCCATGTAGGAGTACATGGTGGGTTGTCTCATTGAAACCATCCTCAGGAACTGAGTTCTGTGTTTGTGATCCATGAATAGCTACTACCACATGTTGGGCCCTGAAATATGGCCCCGCTCGACTTATTAACTGCCCCTGTCCTCTGTCCAGGAGATGCAAGTAGTTTCTGGTGTTTGTAGTATGCTGGAGGCCGTGCACAGCGCTGGCCCAAGCTGTGGGATGTGATGCGGTACTGAAAGCACAAGTGCTCCCTAGGTGGTTTTGATAATTGATGACAACATATCTCTTGTTGGACTAACATTTCTATCTAGCATCTTTCAGATAAGTTCAACAACGGAGTGGCATGGACTAAAGGTTGTGGGAACTCCTTCAAGATGCTAAGGACAAAGGATTGGCTCAAGCTCAAAAGCTCAAGACTCCTCATTTTATATTTTAGTGATCCAAGATCACATTGAGTCCATAGGGAAAACCAATACTATCAAGGAGGGATGAGGTGTTGCTTAATGAGCCTCTCGCTTCATGTGCTTAGTGATATGCTCCAAAACCCTCAACTACTTTCCCATATCCACATATGACCTAAACCCTAAGCCAAACGCGGTCCTACCGATTCTTCCTATCCGGAGCCACCGAGTTTCACTTGTCATTAGCCACTGCCAAACCCTAGCAATTCGGTTCTACCGATAAGGATCTCGGTCTCACCGAGATGGGATTGCAAACTCTCTATTTCCCTTTCGTAACTTTTCGGTCTCACCGAAAGAGCGAATCGGTCCCACCGAGATTGCAATGTAAACTCAGTGTTTCCCCTTTGTAACTTTTCGGTGTCACCGAGTTCCACTCGGTCTCACTGAAAGAGCAAATTGGTCCCACCGAGTTTGCCTGACCAACTCTCTGGTTAGCTAATTACCAAATTCGGTCTCACCGAGTTTGTGTAATCGGTCTCACCGAGATTACGTTATGCCTAAACCCTAACCATATCGGTCCTACCGAGTTGCATGTCAGTCCCACCGAAAATCTCTAACGGTCACTAGGTTTACATTTTTGGTCCGACTGAGTTTATTGCTTCGGTCCCATCGAGATTGGAAAACTGTGTAACGGTTGGATTTTGTGTGGAGGCTATATATACCCCTCCACCTCCTCTTCATTCGTGAAGAGAGCCATCAGAACGCATACACCATTCCAACTCATATGTTCTGAGAGAGAACCACCTACTCATGTGTTGAGACCAAGATATTCCATTCCTACCATATGAATCTTGATCTCTAGCCTTTCCCAAGTTGCTTTCCACTCAAATCTTCTTTCCACCAAATCCAAATCCTATGAGAGAGAGAGTTGAGTGTTGGGGAGACTATCATTTGAAGCACAAGAGCAAGGAGTTCATTACCTACACACCATTTGTTACTTCTTGGAGAGTGGTGTCTCCTAGATTGGCTAGGTGTTACTTGGGAGCCTCCGACAAGATTGTGGAGTTGAAGCAAGGAGTTTGTAAGGGCAAGGAGATTGCCTACTTCGTGATGATCTACCGCTAGTGAGGCAAGTCCTTCGTGGGCGATGGCCATGGTGGGATAGACAAGGTTGCTTCTTCGTGGACCCTTCGTGGGTGGTTGCTTCTTCGTGGACCCTTCGTGGGTGGAGCCCTCCGTGGACTCGCGCAACCATTACCCTTCGTGGGTGGAGCCCTCCGTGGACTCGCGCCACCGTTACCCTTCGTGGGTTGAAGTCTCCATCAACGTGGATGTAGGATAGCACCACCTATCCGAACCACGGGAAAAACATCCGTGTCTCCAATTGCCTTTGAATTCTCCAAACCCTTCCCCTTACATTCTTGCAAGTTGCATGCTTTACATTCCGCTGCTTATATACTTTTTGCATGCTTGCTTGATATGTATTGTGTATGTTGAAATTGTGCCTAAAACTCCACTCAAACCAAAAAGGCCTAAAAATTGCAACTTTAGCACTAAGTGTCTAATCACCCCCCTCTAGACACATCTACTTCTAGATCCTACAAGTGGTATCAGAGCTTTGGTCTCCATTGCCTTGGTTTAATCACCATTGGAGGAAGATGGATGTGTCTACATTACGGAGTCTTAGACATAGAGTGCCTATTCTTGATGGAGAGTATTTCCATGAGTGGAAAAATAAGATGCTTGTAATCTTCAATCAATATCATTTGAACAAGTATATTGCTAGCCCTTGTGCACCTCATATTGATCCTTTGCATCCTACCCTAGATGAAGATATTGACATGATTCACAATCTTAGAACTATTGAGCTCATCATTAGAGGATTGCCCAAAAATTTGATTGCTAGTTTGCCTACTCACAATTGTGCCTATACCATATGGAAATTTCTTGAGGAACGATTTCCCGATTATTCCTTGAAAACTTTGGATGAAATTCTCCATAAATCTATTGCCTTGAGTAAGATGAACTCTAGTGATCCTAGTTTTGGTAAATGTCTTTTTGAACTTGCCAATCTTAAGCATGCTAAAGGAGATGTTGGAATCATTAATGATATCATATTCAAAGCTATAAGAATTCATAAAAGTAACCACTTTGATCATTTATCTAATGAATTACCCTCTCTAGGAAATGATGAGTCACAAGATCATGATGAACATGAATATTATGATAATGATGATAGTGACTTCGATCTTGATGATGCAATGAGACATTTTGGTCTTATGGCAAATCCTCGGGGATATGAATCAGGAGGAAAGGAATGGGTTCTTGATAGTGGATGTACTGATCATATGACCGGAGATGAAGAGATGTTTCGTGAGCTTGCTGAAAACAACGGCCCTCGAAAATATGTCACCTTTGGTGATAATTCAAAGGGTAAAGTTGTTGGCCTTGGTAAGGTGGCCATCTCACATGATAGTTCCATTCAAAATGTCATGCTCGTTGAATCTCTTAGCTACAACTTACTTTCAGTATCTAGACTTGCTGATTTCGGTTTGAATGTCCTATTTACTGAGGTAGATTGCCAAGTATTTCGTCGAGACAATCATAAAATGGTCTTTACGGGTATGCGTAGAGGTGATCTTTACATTGTCAATTTCTCTAAAAAGGCACAACCTAAAACTTGCTTTGTTGCTAAATCCTCAAAAGGTTGGTTGTGGCATAGACGACTAGGTCATGTTGGCATGAGAAACTTTGACAAGCTTATTAAAGGAAATCATAGCCTTGGAGTTAACGATGTCATATTTGATAAGGATAGACTTTGCAGTGCTTGTCAAGCAGGTAAACAGGTTGGAGGAAGACATCCCGTGAAGAACATCATGACCACAAGGAGGCCACTCGAGCTACTTCACATGGATCTTTTTGGTCCCAACGCCTACAAGAGTCTCGGTGGAAATTCTTTTGGTCTAGTTATAGTTGATGACTTTTCAAGATTTACATGGGTGTTCTTTCTTAATGACAAGTTGCAGGTCCAGAATATCTTCAGAAACTTCGCTAGGAAGGCCCAAAATCAGTTTGATGTGAAGATCAAGAAGGTTCGGAGTGACAATGGAACGGAGTTCAAGAACACAAATGTGGACACCTTTTTGACGAAGAAGGGATTTCACACGAGTTCTCGGCTACGTACACACCTCAACAAAATGGAGTTGTTGAGAGGAAGAACCGGACGCTCATCGAAATGGCAAGAACGATGCTTGATGAATACAAGACGCCAAAGCACTTTTGGGCAGAAGCGGTTGAGACAGCTTGTCACGCAACAAATCGCTTATATCTTCACAAGCTACTCGGCAAGACGGCATACGAGCTTCTCACCGGTAACAAACCCCAAGTTGGATACTTTCGAGTATTCGGCTCAAAGTGCTACATTCTTGATAAGCATCGTCGTTCAAAGTTTGCTCCTAAAACTCATGAAGGTTTTCTACTTGGTTATGGCTCAAACTCTCACACTTACCATGTCTATAACAATTTCACCCGAAAGGTTGAAGAGACGGTAGATGTGAAGTTTGATGAATCTAATGGCTCGCAAGTAGAGCAATTGCCAATTGATGTAGGAGACAAAGACTCTTCAGAAGCAATTCAAGACTTGTCCATCGGCAAAATTCGTCCAACGGAGGTGAAGGAGAGTACTTCATCCGTCCAAGTGGAAGCTTCTACTTCACGACAAGGTGAACCAAGAATCGACACGGAAGCATCCACAAGTGGGACACACCAAGATGAAGAAAACGAGGAAGTACGTCAAGATGAACATCAACAACCTCCTTCTCCACCACGACAAGAGAACGACGACGTCAACAATGAAGAAGTCCAAGAAGAAGAACAAGATGAAGAAGAAGTTCAACGAAGACCCAAGCAAAAGCTCTCACGAGTTCGAGCAAGAATTGCCAAAGATCATCCTGTCGAGCAAATCCTCAATGATATACAAACCGGGAGAATCACTCGCTCAAAAACTCGTTTAGCTAACTTTTGTGAAAACTATTCATTCATCTCTAGCATTGAACCAATGAAGGTTGAAGAAGCATTGGAAGATCCGGATTGGATAAACGCTATGCATGAAGAGCTACATAATTTTGAGAGAAACCAAGTTTGGACATTGGTTGAGAAGCCCGACAACAACCACAACATCATTGGTACCAAATGGGTGTTTCGCAACAAGCAAGATGAAGATGGACAAGTGGTTCGCAACAAAGCACGTCTCGTCGCCCAAGGGTACACACAAGTTGAAGGTATGGACTATGGTGAGACGTATGCTCCCGTTGCTAGACTTGAGTCCATTCGCATCTTACTTGCCTATGCTAATCACCATAATATCACCTTGTACCAAATGGACATTAAAAGTGCTTTTCTAAATGGTGAAATAGAGGAGGAAGTTTATGTCAAACAACCTCCCGGCTTTGTCAATCCTAAGAAACCAAATCATGTTTACAAACTTCACAAAGCTCTTTATGGTCTTAAACAAGCTCCTAGAGCATGGTATAAATGCTTGACCAAGTTCCTTATTACAAGTGGTTTTGAAATTGGTAAAATTGATTCTACTCTTTTTACTAAAAGGGTTAATGGAGAACTATTTGTATGCCAAATTTATGTTGATGATATCATATTTGGTTCAACTAACCCTCTCTTTAGTGAAAAGTTTGGAAAGCTAATGTCAGAGAAGTTTGAGATGTCTATGATGAGTGAACTCAAATTCTTTCTCGGGTTGCAAATCAAGCAAACTAAGGAAGGTACATTTGTCTCTCAAACAAAGTACACCAAGGACTTATTCAAGAAGTTCAATATGCAAGAATGCAAAGGTATGTCTACACCCATGCCTACTAGTGGACATAATGATTTGACCAAAGATGGTGAACCTGTTGATCAAAAGGTTTATCGCTCTATGATTGGTTCATTGTTATACCTATGTGCTTCACGTCCCGATATTATGCTAAGTGTGTGCATGTGTGCACGATATCAAGCTGCTCCTAAAGATTGTCATCTTAAGGCTGTGAAAAGGATAGTGAGATATTTAATCCATACACCAAATTTTGGCATTTGGTATCCTAAGAGGTCTTCTTTTGATCTTGTTGGCTATTCTGACTCGGATTATGCCGGAGACAAGGTTGACAGAAAGTCCACTTCGGGTACTTGTCAATTTCTTGGCAGATCTCTTGTGTCTTGGTCTTCCAAGAAACAAAACTCGGTATCCTTATCCACCGCCGAAGCGGAATACATTGCCGCTGGTTCATGTTGCGCTCAATTACTTTGGATGACCCAAACTCTTAAAGATTATGGGATTTATGTGAAACATGTTCCACTGCTTTGTGACAATGAAAGTGCTATCAAAATTGGTCATAATCCTGTACAACATTCTCGAACTAAGCATATTGAAGTTCGTCATCATTTCATTCGAGATCATGTTGCTAAGGGTGACATCAATCTTAAGCATGTTCGCACTGACAAGCAATTAGCGGATATATTTACTAAACCACTTGATGAGAAAGTGTTTTGCAGGTTGAGAGGAGAATTGAACATCATTGATGCTTCGAACTTGGAGTAGAAACTCCATTGGATACATGCAAGACATGAGCTTATGACTAATCCATGATATATCTCTTATGATAACTATCTTATGTCTTGGATATATTTGCACCTTGCATGTTGTCTAACCCATGTAGGTGCTTGGTTGAATCTAATTCCATGAGATTGCGACTCACTCATATCTTGAGCAATCTCTACATCACCAAGACTCTACACAATAGTGGTTGAAGACAGGGAAGCACAAAACCACTCAAACATATCCTTTGACAAATTCTATGTTAAGCTTCATGATTGTCATTTTTGGATACACAAGTGCTCTTCCTTGCAAGAACTAACCCATGTAGGTAGATGAACTCAAACTCCAAGTGGTGCTCCCAACTCTTGATGAACTACATCAACCTTGAGCACCCACCCAAGTTCAACTACATGAGCAAGAACCACACCACCACCCAAGGTATGTTATTCCATCTTAGAGAAGCTTTACTCCAAGACATGAGTCAAAGCAACTCAACAAGATGTGAATACATCAAGATGCTTAAACGAAAAATGGTAACCCCATTTTGAGCTTAAATGATGAGTATGACCTATGATCAAGTGTTCTCACTTGACTCCTAAGTCAATATACTCTAACATAGGTGACTATGTCACCGCCCAATTCTAGATGAAGTTCTCTTGTGTTCTTTTCTCAGTTATTGCATTTGTCCCTTGCATATTTGTTTCCTTCTTTTTCAAACAAAACAAAAACAAAAACTTCATCTAGAAACTTTCACTCTTTTCTTTTTTTTGTTCTGCATATTTCTGCATCAAATTCATTGCAAATCTTTGTGAGATCTTACTTGACTAGTGAGCTGAGGTGACTAGTGTTTTTCTCTGTGATGAACTCGGTTTCACCGAATTGCCATTTTTCGGTCCAACCGAATCCCTTCGGTACTACCGAAACATGCCACTCGGTGCCACCGATTTCGCAACAGGAAAAATAGTTTGCCACATATTCTATATTTCTTTCCATCCAGCTCCACTCAATGAATCTTGTCCTCTACAAGCATCACAGTTTTATTCCCTGCTTTGTACTGAATCTCAAGGACCAAACCTATTCGACGGATTCCAGGAAAAACCTTCTTGGAAATTGATGTCAAAGGGGGAGAGAGAGATCACATCAAAGCTTATCATCATGGAGAGAGAGATCACATCAAAAGCTTATCACCTACAAAGGAGAAAGTACTAAGGGGGAGAGAATACTCAAGGATCCCATATATTAAGGGCGAGAAAGAAATCTCCAAGGGGGAGAGAATACTCAAGGATCCCAGATGCTTGATGTTCAAGAGGAGAGATGCCACATGTCTTTTTGGGGGAAAGACATGTTCATATGAACACTGGGGAAAGACATGTTCATATGAACTCATTTGAATTAAGTTCTATTCATATCTTTCAGCTCTGATTTTCTGTTTCCTATCTTCTCCCAATATCCCATGTACGATTCAGGGGGAGCAAGACACCTAAGGAAAAGAAATCAGTCAAATTCATTGCATATCTTTATTCTTGGGGACATGTTGAATTCAATGTGGTACCTTGTACTCACTCTCTACATGTCATCCCAGTCTTGGTATTCTTGTGGTTTCTTTTGTTTGCTCTGGCTAGTGGACATACCTGTGTTATCTAACCTTGTTTGTGCAGGTCCATTCCATCCTAAGCCAACTCAAGACCACAAGGTAAGTATATGCATCAAAATCATGAGTATGAGGAGTTCTTGCTTATGTACATACTGTTTGCAAGAAGGACTCATGAGCATGAAGGTATTTTCCTTGATAATCTTTTGCTCTGATGCATATGGCCAAGATGCATGTAACACATTGCCTACTCTGTCATGGTTATGCTCTCACATGCCTCTATATTTCATATTTACATGAGTGCATACATGTAGGGGGAGCCTATGCTCGTTACATGTCCTTCCAAAGCTTTACTTGCTGTTCTTTATATCTTTATCTAAAGCTTTGATGTATGTTGCCATCAATTACCAAAAAGGGGGAGATTGAAAGCACAAGTGCTCCCTAGGTGGTTTTGATAATTGATGACAACATATCTCTTGTTGGACTAACATTTCTATCTAGCATGTTTCAGATAAGTTCAACAATGGAGTGGCATGGACTAAAGGTTGTGGGAACTCCTTCAAGATGCTAAGGACAAAGGATTGGCTCAAGCTCAAAAGCTCAAGACTCTTCATTTTATATTTTAGTGATCCAAGATCACATTGAGTCCATAGGAAAAGCCAATACTATCAAGGAGGGATGAGGTGTTGCTTAATGAGCCTCTTGCTTCATGTGCTTAGTGATATGCTCCAAAACCCTCAACTACTTTCCCATATCCACATATGACCTAAACCCTAAGCCAAACTCGGTCCTACCAATTCTTCCTATCCGGCGCCACCGAGTTTCACTTGTCATTAGCCACTGCCAAACCCTAGCAATTCGGTTCTACCGATAAGGATCTCGTTCTCACCGAGATGGGATTGCAAACTCTGTGTTTCCCTTTCGTAACTTTTCGGTCTCACCGAAAGAGCGAATCGGTCCCACCGAGATTGCAATGTAAACTCAGTGTTTCCCCTTTGTAACTTTTTGGTCTCACCGAGTTCCACTCGGTCTCACCGAAAGAGCAAATCGGTCCCACCGAGTTTGCCTGACCAACTCTCTGGTTAGCTAATTACCAAATTCGGTCTCACCGAGTTTGTGTAATCGGTATCACCGAGATTACGTTATGCCTAAACCCTAACCATATCGGTCCTACCGAGTTTCATGCCAGTCCCACCGAAAATCTCTAACGGTCACTAGGTTTACATTTTCGGTCCGACCGAGTTTATTGCTTCGGTCCCACCGAGATTGGAAAACTGTGTAACGGTTGGATTTTGTGTGGAGGCTATATATACCCCTCCACCTCCTCTTCATTCGTGAAGAGAGCCATCAGAACGCATACACCATTCCAACTCATATGTTCTGAGAGAGAACCACCTACTCATGTGTTGAGACCAAGATATTCTATTCCTACCATATGAATCTTGATCTCTAGCCTTTCCCAAGTTGCTTTCCACTCAAATCTTCTTTCCACCAAATCCAAATCCTATGAGAGAGAGTTGAGTGTTGGGGAGACTATCATTTGAAGCACAAGAGCAAGGAGTTCATTACCTACACACCATTTGTTACTTCTTGGAGAGTGGTGTCTCCTAGATTGGCTAGGTGTTACTTGGGAGCCTCCAACAAGATTGTGGAGTTGAACCAAGGAGTTTGTAAGGGCAAGGAGATCGCCTACTTCGTGAAGATCTAGTGAGGCAAGTCCTTCGTGGGCGATGGCCATGGTGGGATAGACAAGGTTGCTTCTTCGTGGACCCTTCGTGGGTGGTTGCTTCTTCGTGGACCCTTCGTGGGTGGAGCCCTCCGTGGACTCGCGAAACCATTACCCTTCGTGGGTGGAGCCTTTCATCGACTCGCGCAACCGTTACCCTTCGTGGGTTGAAGTCTCCATCAACATGGATGTAGGATAGCACCACCTATCCGAACCATGGGAAAAACATCCGTGTCTCCAATTGTGTTTGAATTCTCCAAACCCTTCCCCTTACATTCTTGCAAGTTGCATGCTTTACATTCCGCTGCTCATATACTTTTTGCATGCTTGCTTGATATGTATTGTGTATGTTGAAATTGTGCCTAAAACTCCACTCAAACCAAAAAGGCCTAAAAATTGCAACTTTAGCACTAAGTGTCTAATCACCCCCCCTCTAGACACATCTACTTCTAGATCCTACAGGTACGCACATGGCCCGGTGTACCGAGTCGCATGTTTGGCGCCTCGGGAACCCTATACACATAATTCAGGGCCGTAGTGGAAACCTGGGCCAAACTCCCTACGGATAGAACCTGAATTGGTGATAAACCTGGACTAGGGACTTGTGTGGTTAGTCTGGTCGTGGTCTACACTCACGTCGGCTTTCGCTTGAAGTCTGCCGGGCACATGTCGTGTGTAGACGCTAAGTGGTGGAAACATGTCTGAAAAAGTACACCCCTGCAGGGTTATAAATATCTATTCGAATAGCCGCGTCTGCCGTAAAGGACTTTTGGGTTGCCTATACAGTTCATAGACAAGTGAAAGTGGATACTCTAAAATGCGCAAGATAAGCGTGAGTGCTATGGATGGCCTTCTCGTAGGGAGACATGAGCAGATCCATAGTGGTGTATTGTATGGTGAATATGTGGACTCGTGTGCGCCACCTCAAAAGAGTTACTTGCAGTCGTAGTTCAGGATAGCCACCGAGTCAAAGCTGGCTTGCTACAGTCAAACTCCACCGCCCCTTTGTTGATACTACTGCATATGTAGATACTTCTGATGTAAGTCTTGTTGTGTACATTTGTACTCACGTTTTCTTAATTCATGTTTTTGCAGAGAGATTTCAGTCTCACTAGTAGTTCCACATGGACATAGACATTTAGCTTGTTACCTCAGCTACGATCCTGTGCCCTCGGCAGGGTCTTGTAGATAGTGAGGCTTCTCAGCCTTTTTCATTTGTAGTTGTCTTTACTCAGACAAGTTAAGCTTCCGCATGTGCTTGTTGCTTGTATGACTTGAATGCTGGGTCATCGGACCCATGTTTGTAATATCTGGCTCCTTGGAGCCTAATGAATAAATACTTTGAGTAGTAGAGTTTTGTTGTGATGCAATGTTGTATTTGCACATATCGAGCATATTGTGTGTATGTTATTAAAATTCTTGGTATGTGTGGGATCCGACAACCTAGTTGTTTATCCTTGGTAGCCTCTCTTACCGGGAAATGTCTCCTAGTGCTTCCACTGAGCCAGGGTAGCTTGCTACTGCTCCGGAACACTTTGGCTTGCCGGCATGTGTCCTTCTTCATTCATGTGTCTGTTCTTTCGGGGAAATGTCACGCTGTGTCTACCGAAGTACTGTTAGCCCAGTTGCTACAGCCCGAATTCAATCGCTGATGAATGACACGTTCGTTGCTGGGTCATGTATGCCTGTCCCTGTAAGTTAGTGCCACTTTGGGTTTACGACTAGTCATGTCAGCCCGGGTTCCTTGTCATATGGATGCCATCTACACTATCATATAGATGAGCCAAAAGGCGCAAACGGTCCCGGGCCAGGTTAGGTTGCACCCCTGGGAATACCATGCATGAGGCTGCAAAGGGATATGATGTGTTACATGCTAGATCGGTGTGGCTTAGGATCGGGGTCCTGACAGCTTTGGTATTAGAGCCTGACTACCTGTAGGATTACCAAGCCAAACTGGTCGAAGTTGAGTCTAGAAATGCTTTATTATATAAGGGAACTGATTGTGGAAGGGAACGTAAGGCTCTTTTTACTCCTTTCCCTTATGTCCTTCTGATCTGAGTCACCCTCATCTTTTCTATGGGATTAAGAACTAGGCTTCTCATCTTTCTATCAGGATCACATGTTACTAATCCATAGACTCTTTGGTTTGTTGGTTTCAAGCCTCAGTTCAGTTCTTACTAACTCCGTGTGTTGACAGTTCCTCTCGGAACATTGATATTGTGATGTTGAGTGGTTATACCACCATTTTGCATGATGTCTCAAATCTTTTTGAGCATTTATAGCCGTTATGTTGTCCGAGTCATCCCAGGTTTCTAAATAGTCTGATGCATTTGTAATCCCTTCTTCCCATTCCTGATGTTCCTTTGGGCCAGATTAACCACACCAATTAGTGTGTTGAGGTACTCCATTGCCTCGACACATATGTTGAAGCTATTATTATGACCCTAGGTGTCTAAGGGAACCACCTAGTAGTCTAGCAATGCTTTATATTCCTAATGTGATGATTCTAGCCATTATTCTCGAAGGCATCTCGTGATGTTATTTAGTTAGTAGGTATTACATTTCTGGGTTTTTGAACCCGAGTTTCACCCTAAGCCTCCTGTTGATAGTGTTTGCTAGTTCCTTTAGGATAGTAGTAACCTTTACGATAGTCCTCAAGGTCTGTGGTATTTCCTTTCTTCCAATACCATGAAACAGCCAAGGCAGACGTTCTCTGAATGGAAGGATCAGAATAAGAGTGCTCTCGATGAGTTCTCCATTCTACATTATGACTCCGCCAGTCCTACCTTTATGCATGGGTTATCCGGAAGAAATGTTGAACTTTTCTCGATATACTAATCCATGCATCCACAACTCAGAAAGTTATATGTTCCTTGAGTTGTTCCTCTTTAGTTGTATTCTCACCTCCATCTATCGATTTGTAGTCAGGAGTAGTTGTGCATTCGTGTTATCAATGCGTATTATTCCTCTGGTCCGTCAAGCCATTCTATTCTGGAATGACAAGGAGAAACGAACTCCAGTACCTTATCCATATCTAGGATTGGGTCAAAGCAGTCATACTCCGCAGATCAAAATGCCAATCCAGCTTTTGTTCTGTTCTACCTTGTGGTATTACCATCTTTACGTCAAGATCGTCATGAGAATTGCACCATCTTTATGAATTCTTGACGCGGTGATACTTCTTTCCATCATTATTCATTCATCAGTTTCCGTGTTATTGTAACCTGAATGCCAACAAGTGAATCGTGGTGTGTGAAATCAATACTCCTGGCAACTCTGTTGCTTGGTAGTTAAAGGACAATGATTTCATTCTTAGTGTGTTGGTTATTGAATTGCCATTCTAAGATTAATCGTGCAACCTAGTCCATATTCCCGGTGCACCCTTCGATCAATGAGTGAGGGTTATGTCAATCCCTTGCTTATTTGATCACATCACCTTGCCTCGGAAGCAAGATTGTTCTCAAGCTTAATAACATATTGGTGGTTCATCATTTTCCGAACATCTTCTCAGAAGTATCACTAGGTTGTTCCCTAACTGTCATATTGAGAACGTGATCAAGTTGGTTTCATGTAAACCACCCCTTCTCCAAGAATCTGTGTTGAATACCCTTGAGTTGGTTGGTTAAGCTAAACAACAACTTGGAGAGTTGGAAGATAAAAGCTTTGCCTAACTTAGTTCATTTCAAATGGATATCTTTTGTGTGTGTGTGTGTGTTCAAGAAAGACGATATCTTCATTGATTGATCCTCGTGATCAGTTGTAGCTGCTATTATCATATCCAATCTTTGAATTGACTGTGGGCTATCGTCAAATCAAATCAGAACCAACAATGTTCGTAGTGTTGTCTTACTCGTGGTTGATCGTCGAGCATACACCATTATATCTTTTGTTCTGACCAATGCTATTGCTTTGTTCACATAGTTGTGGAATTCCATCTTCATGGAAATCTTTATGATTTGCTGTTGAGCCCATCAGCAGCATTTTATCTTAACCATGATTCATGTTGAACATTAAGCAAGTGTTGGAAACTTTTGAAAGCATTATCTTCATGTTCCGTTCATGAAGCCTATGTTTGGATGAAAGAAGTGACTTCCTCTAGTTCATGTGCATTTGATGCAAGTTGCCGCCGTGAATTAGAGAAAGTTTATTTCTGCTTCCTATGGAATCGTCCCAAGTCAGTCATGCATATGTGTGAAGTATTCTGTGGTTTGGAGACTTGCAACCTTCATTCTATATGTATCCTTAGCACACAAAGCCACTAACTGATTTGTTCAAGGAGAAGAAGTTCCTTCATAAGAGCTAATCATATGACTTATGGAAGGACTTCACTCTCTGCAATGATGGTTCCCAACCAGGACTCGGTGGTGTTTTATTATATGACTACTACGTGGTCATGCTTGTCAGGGGCAGCGTGTTCACATGTGTGTAGCAGAACCCGCTCATGTTTTGGAGCTTACTACCATAGTCCATTTCCCGAGAATCTCGCAACATCATCTCGTCGATTTGTGTTGCTACCTTTCTTTTCCAGACATGTTTTTTGAAATATAATGTTACCAACCAGATCTGAATCTTAGGCAGATATGATGGTTGGAACATTCCCAGCATTTGCATTTTGCTCCCAGCTTGCACCCACCATTGTGCCACTTTGTATGTTCTGCCTTTTCAGTAATTGTTTCAGGATCATCTTCAAAAGTGGGCTTACCATGGGTCCCATCCATCTCCAATGATAAGCAAAAATCACTCTTTACATTGTCTGCAACAAGGTAGTCCACATCATCAATTCTAGTATGAGTATGCCACTCTTTCGAACTCCTTCAGGCGTTCATTTGTGAATTTCCCTAGATTGGTACAAAGAGTCTCCATGATCCATGTATCAAAAGTAATTCTTTTTGCCTACGGGAATTTCCATGAGTCACCTTCTCTAAGGTTCCCCGTTATGGAATAAAGGGCAATTACCTTCCTCGCTAGCTTGAGACAGTCCACCATCTTCTCCAGGGTAGAATTTTTGCCCATCCAACTGAACCTTGTCATCTCTACCTCTTTACATTGCTCATGATGTATGTTTTATGTCTCAACTCAAGATATGTTCTTACCTCTCACTCCATGAGTTGATCTTGAATGCTCGATCTTCGAGGAGATAGTTTTCTGTAGAATTTCCTTCTATCTTCATGGTGTTGGATGAAGACCTCGAAAGCAAAGATGTCAAGATCAATTCGAATCAATGAATCAACATCTTTGAGAAGGGCAATTGGATCATGAAGATTGTGTTAGCTTGTGTCCCTCTGTCTTCTTACTTCACGTCTTGAATCTCAGGACGAGATTCTTGTTTAGTGGGGGTGAGTTGTCACAACCCTAGAATTTGATTGCAGTTAGTTGCATAAGCATACATGCATAATGTTTAATTTTTGAAACCTGAAATGGGGATGTTGAAACCCTAGCACCAAATGGAATTCAATCAGGTTCAAATTTAGATCTTTTCAATGAACCCAAAATGCCCTTTAGAAAAGTTCATCACTTTTGAATTGGTTGAAAACCTCTGACCAAAATGGTGCACATTTTTAGGTCATTTATGGATTTTTGAATTAAATAATAAAGTATATGAATTTGGGCATTTCAATGCTATAAATATTTTAAATGCTCAAATAATTCTAAAACTAAATGTGGGCTGTTAGAAATAATTCTAAAAGTGCTACCAAATATTTTCAGGAGTTTTGGAAATGGTTTAGTATTTTTGGTAAATCGAAAACAGAAAGCAAAACAAAAAATAGAACAAAATAAGAAAAACATAGACAGAGAGTTCACCTGGGATTACCTGCGGCCCAGCTGTTTGGCCCAGCCCATTGCTGTAGTGGCCCAGCCCCAGTGCCGCCTCCTTCAACCTCCTGCCAGAAGGCAGGAGGGTGTGTGCCCGTGGTGCGCCAGCACGCGCATGGCCACATCCTGCTTGCCTCTTCGCCCTGGCCCTCCCTGGTGCAGCCACACCACCCCCTCGACCCTCTCTCGCTCTCCCAGTACCTCCCCCTTCTCTCACTCTCTCCCTCGCACCACCCGAGTGCCGCCGTTGCTGCCACTCGCTGTTGCCGCGGCTAGAGCCACCTCCTCGCCCTTTGTCCATGCCCAGAAGTGCCGCCTCATCTGCCTCTTCCTCTCGGTCGACGCACATGATGCCGAATGCCCCCAAGCGATGACCCCGAGCTCTTCTTCAACCTCAGGTCGCCAAGATCTCCATCGCTGTTTTGTTGTCGTCTTCGCCTCCTCGAGCTGTCCGTGTACCTCGTCCGACCCACTGTGACCTCCTACGCCGCCGCCCCTTACTTCCGCGCTCGTTCGCCTCGCCTAGGCCGTAGTTCCACCGGAGGCGTGAGCTCCTCGCTGCCGACGATGATGCAGTCGCGGCCAAGGTCACTGCATCCCGTGTTTGAGCACACCAGCATGCTCAGAACCTCTCCGCGCACCCGTAGCCACCACCAGCTCCACCTCCCAAACATCCTAGCAATGAACTAGATCACGGCCAAACCACGGCCGCCGCAAACCTCGTCGCCGCATTGATTCCGGCGGCCCCCGTGTCCAACTCCATTGCCCCTTGATGCAGACGAGTAAGGGCTATTCCCTGATGGCCTCAACACATCAAACCACCGCCCGTAGCGTGTTCCCGAGCGTCGCCGCCGCGTTTGTGTGCTCGCCGGAGTTCAACTCTGGCGTGATGATGTGGCAACTTCATTAGCCACTAACATCCCTGCTAATTAACCCCTGGTGACACTGACAGCCGGGACCTGATGCCTAATTAAACATGGTTTAGTGCCTGTTTAGTTTTAACTAACCACAGTGGCCCAACGCGTCAGCTTTGACCTTGCTGACGTGGCCCTTGACTCACCCCACCCATCAATGACCCAAGCCAGCAATGTGGCACTAACCTATGGGTCCCACAGGTCAGCTTTGACCTGGCCGACCCAGTTGACCTGCTGACATCATCCTTGCACAATGCTGATGCAGTAATGCATTTTCTGGATTTAGTTTAATTTTAATAATCCATGAAATTCCAGGAAATGTTTAAAACTTCAAACATTCATAGAAATTCAACCATAACTCCAAATGAAATAATTTATATATGAAAAATGATCAAAAAATCCAATGTATCCATCTGTACCTTTTCCATGCATGTTAGAACAACGTATGGCTTCTATTTAGGACAAATCAAATAAATGGCATTTGCATATCAACTTATGGAGTTTGAATTTGAATCTTGGATTCAAACCAACTTCATTTAAATTGTTGCTAGTTATATTAGCTCAAACCACAACATATTGCCATGTCATGATCATGCATCATATTGATGCATTTGCATTGATTGTGTTCCCTCTTGTTTGCCGGTATCTGTTCCCTCTCAGTGGACGTAGTTTCGATGATGATTTTGAGGACACCGATGAAGAACAATACCATCTTCAGAAGTGCCAGGCAAGCAAAACCCCCTTGTTCATCCCGATACAATCCCACTCTCTCGCTCCTGCTCTCTTTTCCTGCATTACAACAACAATGATTCAACTGAATACATGCTGCGGTAGTTGAACCCCTTTCCTCTGCATGACTTGTCATTGCCACAATAAATAGATGAAACCCACTAGCACGAGCAGGAGTTGTTTGAGCCCTAAGGTGCCTACTTATCCATGCTTGTTTATCATGCCTGCTACTGCTTAGAGTTGAGTCAGGTCTGATTCATTGGAGATGAATTGGAATGGTGATGAACATGTCATACTGTGTGTGAGCTAAGTGTGTGAACACGATTTGGTAAAGGTAGCGGTGAGAGGCCATGTAGGAGTACATGGTGGGTTGTCATATTGAAACCGTCCTCAGGAAGTGAGTTCTGTGTTTGTGATCCATGAATAGCTACTACCACACATTGGGCCCTGAAATATGACCCCGCTTGACTTATTAACCACCCCTGTCCTTTGTCCAGGAGATGCAAGTAGTTTCTGGTGTTTGTAGTATGCTGGAGGCCGTGCACAGCGCTGACCCGAGGGGTGGGTTGTGATGCGGTAGGCACGTGGCCCGGTGTACCGAGTCGCCCGTTTGGTGCCTCGGGAACCCTATACACATCGTTCGGGGCAGTAGTGGAAACATCAGCCGGACTCCCTGGGGATGGAACCTGAATAGGCGATAAACCTGGACTAGGGACTTGTGTAGTTAGTCAGGTCGTGGTCTACACCCACGTCTGCTTTCCCTTGAAGTCTGTCGAGCACAGGTCGTGTGCATACGCTAAGTGGTCGAAACATGTGTGAAGAAGTACACCCCTATAGGGTTATAAATGATCTATTCGAATAGCCGCGTCCATGGTAAAGGACTTCTGGGTTGCCTATACAGTTCATAGACAAGTGAAAGTGGATACTCTAATATGCGCAAGATAAGCGTGATTGCTATGGATGGCCTTCTCGTAGGGAGACGGGAGCGGATCCATAGCGGTGTATTGTATGGTGAATATGTGGACTCATGTGCGCCACCTCAAAAGGGATACTTGCAGTCATAGTTCAGGATAGCCACCGAGTCAAAGCTGGCTTGATGCGGTCAAACTCCACCACCCCTTTGTTCATACTGATGCATATGTAGCTAGTTCTGATGCATGTCTTGCTGGGTACATTTGTACTCACGTTTGCTTAATTTATGTTTTTGTAGAGAGACTTAAGTCTCACTAGTAGTTCCGCGTGGACTTTGATGTTTAGCTTGTTAACTCAGCTACGATCTTGTGCCCTCGGCAGGGTCTTGTAGATAGTCGGGCTTCTCAGCCTTTTTCATTTGTAGTTGTCTATACTTAGACAAGTTAAGCTTCCGCATGTGCTTGTTGCTTGTATGACTTGAATGCTGGGTCATCGGACCCATGTTTGTAATATCTGGATCCTCATAGCCTAATGAAGAAATACTTTGAGTCGTAGAGTTTTGTTGGGATGCCATGTTGTATTTGCACATATCGAGCATATTGTGTGTATGTTATTGAAATGCTTGGTATGTGTGTGATCCGAAAACCAAGTTGTTTATCCTTGGTAGCCTCTCTTACCGGGAAATGTATCCTAGTGCTTCTACTGAGCCATGGTAGCTTGCTACTGCTCCAGAACACTTTGGCTGGCCGACATGTGTCCTTCTTCGTTCTTGTGTCTGTTCCTTTAGGGAAATGTCACGTGGTGTATACCGGAGTCCTGTTAGCCCAGCTGCTACAGCCCGGATTCACTCGCTAATGACCGACACAGTCGTTGCTGGGTCATGTATGCCTGTCCCTGTAAGTTAGTGCCACTTTGGGTTTAAGACTAGTCATGTCGGCCTGTGTTCTCTGTCATATGGATGCTAGAGACACTATCATATACGTGAGCCAAAAGGCGCAAACGGTCCCAGGCCAGGTAAGGTGGCACCCGTCGGAATACCGTGCGTGAGGACGCAAAGTGATATGATGTGTTACATGCTAGATCGGTGTGGCTTAGGATCGGGGTCGTAACAGAGGACATCTTATTAAAATTTCCACAAGATTTGTTGTAGGAATTACCATAATTATTAGAGGAATTACTAGAGAACGACCTAGAATTAAAGTTTCCTCTATACGCGTTATTACCAAAGTTGTTCCTACCAACAATATTCACATCGAAGGATTCATTATTATTCTCAATCAAAGTGGACAAAGACATATCATTAGGATCAGAAGAAACACTCTTACTAGCAAACAACTTCATAAGTTCATCCATCTTTCCACTCAAAACATTAATCTCTTCTATCGCATGAACCTTTTTACTAGTAGATCTTTTGGTGTGCCATTGAGAATAATTAACCATAATATTATCTAGGAGTTTAGTAGCTTCTCCTAAAGTGATTTCCATAAAAGTGCCTACCGCGGCCGAATCTAAAAAATTTCTACAAGCAAAATTCAATCCAGCATAAATTTTTGTATAATCATCCATAAATTCAAACCATGTGTAGGGAAATTATGTGTCATTAATTTGAACCTCTCCCAAGCTTGCGCAACATGCTCATGATCAAGTTGCTTAAAATTCATAATATCGCTTCTAAGAGAGATGATCTTAGCGGGTGGAAAATACTTAGAGATAAAAGCATCTTTGCACTTATTCCATGAATCAATGCTATTTTTAGGCAAAGAAGAGAACCAAGTTTTAGCACAACCTCTAAGAGAAAACGAAAATAGCTTCAATTTAACAATATCATTATCCACATCTTTCTTCTTTTGCATATCACGTAAATCAACAAATTTGTTTAGATAGGTAGCGACATCTTCACTAGGAAGGCCAGCAAATTGATCTTTCATGACAAAATTCAGCAAATCAGTATTAATTTCACAAGATTCAGCGTCGATAAGAGGAGCAATCGAAGTGCTAATAAAATCATTGTTGTTGGTATTGGAGAAGTCACATAATTTGGTATTATCTTGAGCCATCATGACAAACAATCAATCCAACACATAATCACACAAGAGGCAAGCGAAATAAGGCAAACGGAAAAAAGGGCAAACGAAAACAAGGGCAAATGGAGAAGAGGCGAATAAAACGGCAAGGGTGAAGTGGGGGAGAAGAAAACGAGAGGCAAATGGCAAATAATGTAATGCGAGGGATAACAGTTTGTGATAGGTACTTGGTATGTCTTGGCTTGAGTGTAGATCTCCATGGCAAAG
Source organism: Triticum aestivum (assembly GCF_018294505.1). Taxonomy (NCBI): domain Eukaryota; kingdom Viridiplantae; phylum Streptophyta; class Magnoliopsida; order Poales; family Poaceae; genus Triticum; species Triticum aestivum. Next base: position 307,511,771 of record NC_057803.1, on the reverse strand, counting down.
GCGCCAAAAATGGGTAGTTGACGGGAGATCAAATCTTGACTTGACTTGGTGCAAATCTCCCAGGCAACGGCGCCAGAAATCCTTCTTGCTACCTCTTGAGAATGCGTTGGTTTTCCTTGAAGAGGAAAGGGTGATGCAGAAAAGTAGCATAAATATTTCCCTCGGTTTTTGAGAATCAAGGTATCAATCCAGTAGGAGACTACACGCAAGTGGCATAGTACCTGCACAAACAAATAAGAACCTTGCAACCAACGCGATAAAGGGGTTGTCAATCCCTTCACGGCCACTTGCAAAATGGAGATCTGATAAAGACAACAAGATAAATATTTTTGGTATTTTTGTTGTATAGATTGGGAAGTAAAGATTGCAAAATAAATGGCAACATAAATGGCTAGTTGACAGAAACTAATATAATGTAAAGTAGACCCGGGGGCCATAGGTTTCACTAGTGGCTTCTCTCCAGATAGCATATATTACGGTGGGTGAACAAATTACTGCCAAGCAATTGATAGAAAAGCGCATAGTTATAATGATATCTAGGCATGATCATGAATATAGGCATCACGCCCGTGTCAAGTAGACCCAATCGATTCTGCATCTACTACTATTACTCCACACATCGACCACTATCCAGCATGCATCTAGAGTATTAAGTTCTTAAGAACAGAGTAACGCATTAGGCAGGATGACATGATGTAGAGGGATAAACTCAAGCAATATGATATAAACCCCATCTTTTTATCATCGATGGTAATAATACAGTATGTGCCTTGCTGCCGCTACTGTCACTGGGAAAGGACACCGCAATATTGAACCCAAAGCTAAGCACTTCTCCAATTGCAATAAATCTCAATCTAGTTGGCCAAACCAAACTGATAATTCGAATAGACTTGCAAAGATATCAAATCATGCATATAAGAATTCAAAGAAGAATCAAATATTGTTCAAGGATAATCTTGATCATAAACACTCAATTCATTGGGTCTCGGCAAACACACCGCAAAAAGAATTACATAGAATAGATCTCCAAGAACATCGAGGAGAACTTTGTATTAAGAACCAAAGAGAGAGAAGAAGCCATCTAGCTAATAACTATGGCCCCGGATGTCTGTGGTAAACTACTCACACATCATCGAAGAGTCTATGGTTTTCATGTAGAAGATCTCCGTGATCGAATCCCCCTCTGGTAGATCGTCGGAAAAGGTCCCCAGATGGGATCTCATGGGTACAGAAGGTTTCGACGGTGGAAAAGTGGTTTTGTGGCTGCCCTAGATGTTTTCAGGGTATACGAGTATATATAGGCGAAGGAAGTCGGTCGGTGGAGCTATGAGGGGCCCATGAGGGCAGGGGGCGCTACCTCGTGGCTGCCTCATTGCTTCCTTGACCTCCACTCCAAGTCTACAAGATTGCGTTTGTTCCAAAAGAAGATCCTCGCGAAGGTTTCATTCCGTTTGTATTCCATTTGATATTCCTATTCTACGAAACACTGAAATAGGCAAAACACAACAACTGGTACTGGGCCTCTGGTTAGTAGGCTAGTCCCAAAAATAATATAAAAGAGCATATTAAAGCCCACTAAACATCTAACAACAGTTAATATAATAGCATGGAACAATCAAAAATTATAGATACGTTGGAGACATATCAACATCCCCAAGCTTAATTCCTACTCGTCCTCGAGTTGGTAAATGATAAAAATAGAACTTTTGATGTGGAATTCTACCTAACATAATTATCAATGTAATTTTCTTTATTGTGGCATGAATGTTCATATCTGAAAGATTCAAGAAAAAAGTTTCATATTGACATTAAAATAATAATACTTCAAGCATACTAATAAAGCAATCATGTCTTCTCAAAATAACATGGCCAAAGAAAGTTATCCCTACAAAATCATATAGTCTGGCTATGCTCTATCTTCATCACACAAAATATTTAAATCATGCACAACCTTGATGACAAGCCAAGCAGTTGTTTCATACTTTTGATGTTCTCAAACTTTTTCAATCTTCACGCAATACATGAGCATGAGCCATGGACATAGCACTGTAGGTGGAATAGAATGGTGGTTGTGGAGAAGACAAAAAGGAGAAGATAGTCTCACATCAACTAGGTGTTTCAACGGGCTATGGAGATGCCCATCAATAGATATCAATCTGAGTGAGTAGGGATTGCCATGCAACGGATGCACTAGAGCTATAAGTGTCTGAAAGCTCAACAAAAGAAACTCATTGGGTGTGCATCCAACTCGCTTGCTCACGAAGACCTAGGGCATTTTGAGGAAGCCCATCATTGGAATATACAAGCCAAGTTCTATAATGGAAAATTCCCACTAGCATATGAATGTGACAAAATAGTAGACTCTCTATCATTAAGATCATGGTGCTACTTTGAAGCACAAGTGTGGAAAAAGGATAGTAGCATTGCCCCTTCTCTCTTTTTCTCTCATTTTTTTATTTGGACCCTTTTTCTCTTTTTTATGGCCTCTTTTTTTTCGCCCGGAATCTCATCCCGACTTGTGGCGGAATCATAGTCTCCATTATCCTTTCCTCACATGGGACAATGCTCTAATAATGAATATCATCACACTTTTATTTACTTACAACTCAAGAATTACAACTCGATACTTAGAACAAAATATGACTCTATGTGAATGCCTCCGATGGTGTACCGGGATGTGCAATGAATCAAGAGTGACATGTATGAAATTATGAACAGTGGCTTTGCCACAAATACGATGTCAACTACATGATCATGCAAAGCAATATAACAATGATGAAGCGTGTCATAATAAACAGAACGGTGGAAAGTTGCATGGCAATATATCTCGGAATGGCTATGGAAATGCCATAATATTTAGGTATGGTGGCTGTTTCGAGGAAGGTATATGGTGGGCTTATGGTACTGGCGAAAGTTGCGCGGTACTAGAGAGGCTAGCAATGGTGGAAGGGTGAGAGTGCGTATTATCCATGGACTCAACATTAGTCATAAAGAACTCACATACTTATTGCAAAAATCTATTAGTTATCAAAACAAAGTACTACACTTTTGCACCTTTAAGTTGCCCGAATAACTCATTGATGTTGGGAAGTGGGTACTTGTTCTTGATTGTCTTCTTGTTCAATGGACGGTAATCGACGCAAAGTCGGTCCGTACCATCCTTCTTATGGACAAAAAAGAACACCACAACCCCACATAGATGAACTCGGTCTGATTAGACCCAGACGCTTTTGTTCATCGAGTTGTTTCTTCGTTTCCTTCAGCTCCTTTGGAACAAGCTTGTATGGACTCTTGCAAACAGGTTCACTACCAAGCTCAAGATCGATAACGAATTCAACTGGCCGGTGGGGAGGCATTCCCGGAAGCTCTTCTGGAAAGACGTCTTGGTACTCACAAATGACTGGAATCTGAGAGATGGCATCCAGCTCGTCCTTCTCATTGAGAGAAAATAGTCGAATGGTTTCGTCACGAGTGGCATAGATGATCACATCGTCAGAAGAGTGTGTCAATTGAATCTCCATGGCAGCACAATCAAGTTGACCCTTGTGCTTAGAAAGCCAGTCCATGCCGAGAATTAGATCAATATCCGAGTCACCAATAACAATTGGAGAAGACAGAAATTTATAGTTGCCCATGTTGATAGAAACGTCCCGAACCATGGATCTTGCGTTCATGAATTTAACCGGAGAGACAACTGATAACGTTCTAGGAAAATCTTGAAAAACCAACTCATGCTTAGATGAAAATGGTCTTGAGATGAAGCTATGCGATGCACCAGTATCAGATAAAACTTTTGCAGGAAAGTCATTAACACGAAGATTACCCATGATCACTTCTGAAGAACCCTCTGCTTGAACTAAATTCAACAAATTTGCTCTTGCAGACTTGGGATAATGCTTGACCACTGCATTGCTTGAAGATCTCATAGGAGGAGGAGGCAGAAGGCACCTTTGGTTGAAGCACTTGTTCGCATAGTGACCTTTCTATTGACACTCGTCGCAAGTCACCTATGAGAGCGGACGATGATAAGGAGCACTTGACCTTGGAGCTTGAGTCTGAGACTTGTTCTAATAGCCTGGGTTGGGTGGGTGGGAAGATCCATGGCCACCTTTGTTCTTTTGCTGGTAGGGCCAACGAAACGGAGGAGGAGGAAGCCAGAACTTCTGTTGCTTAGCTGTCACTTGTGAGGAAGAAGAAGACTGAACTGCATCCCTGCTTCTCTTCTTAGAAGCCTCACACTTGAGCTGAGCACCTTCTTGCTTGAGGGCCATGTTACAGAATTGGTCAAACTTAGTAGGCTCAAGAAGCACGAGCGCTAACTGCAGGTCTTCTCTGAGACCACCTCTGAATTGATAGATCATGCTCTTTTCATCAGGAACATCCTGCCTTGCGAAGCGAGCAAGTTTCTGAAACTGGACATTGTATTGGTGCACGGACATGCTGCCTTGCTTGAGATTGCGGAACTCCTCATGCTTGCTCTCGGCAACACTTGTTGGAATATGATGAGCTATGAAGTATCAGCAAAAATCATCCTAGGTAATCACACGACCTCCTATGGAATCTCTATATTGTTGAAACCATTCAGCAGCTTGGTCCTTGAGTTGAAATGAAGCAAACTTGAGAAAGTCCTCAGGCCTGGCATTGATACATTCAAAATGCTTGCAGATGTCCACGAGCCAATCATCGGTGTCTGTGGCCTCGACACCGTTGCTGAAAGGCTTTGGCTGATTTGCAAGGAACTGGTTGAGGGTAGCAAACTGAGGCTGATTGTTGAAATTCCCTTTGCGTTGATTTTCTTGGTTGCCTTGACCTTGGTCGCGCTCTTGCAAGAGTTGCAAAAGCAACTGGGTGATGGCGTTGGTGGCTGCCATGACAGCTTGCCATGCCTCCGGAGGTGGACGTGTTGGCAGAGGGTTCGCCTGACTCCCATCATTGCATTCCGGATTCACACGTGTTGGAGGAGCCATCCTGAAGAGGTTGACATCCATTAGAATCTTCATAGATAGATAGAGAGACAAGGTAAATCAATGGATAGAAATTGCCACATATAGTCTTCGCAATAAACATTCGAACAAGGATGAAAGAATGAATTCCAAAATTAACATCACACGTCCATTAAGGTGAGAAGCCACTTAGATAAAGGTTGATGAATGAAGCAACAAGGTACGAATAGGAACAAATAAGTGGTAAGGATTACCCAATCACAAACCAAATATCTGCAGGAAGAAATACTAGAGCTACTTGAATTCCCACCTATAAACTCCCGAAACTTTCTGGTTATGCAATCTGGTGTTGGGGATACAGGGAGGCACAATATATATCACACAACTAACAAGCCCTACGCTCCAACAGTATCCATCCTTCAACACATAACCAAGAAACCTTCGGAAATTGTGTACCTCAACCTTCGAAAAGCATCCATTATACGAGTTATGGCAATACTCCCGAAATCCCGCCCCAGTACTGGGTGGCGTCGAGGTTATCTCACCCGCAACTGCATAAAAGAGATATTCGATGTCGGCGAACTCCGGTATTCCAGAACTGCAAGGATAAAATTGTGAGGAAATGACCTCATAGCTCAACTCCCCTGACACTGCCACAACCCCTAAATGTCACGAGGCACCAAGAATAATGTTCTTGTCACAAGAATATCGGAACGATCCAAAGATACCTGTGTGATCCTAATTTTTTTTAATGAAATTGGAGGAGGGGAAAGTCAGAACATCTACGTCGGGAGGCATCACTAGAGTGATGAAGGGACCGAGGAGTAAAAAGAATCCTACTCTCCGTTATATATAATCCTAAGACTCAAAATCTTTTGTTCTAGACTCAACAACTTCAGCGATTCGATCAAGCAAGGGCCACCTAAGTCGGGGATGGCTCTAATTACCAACTTGTAACGGCCATGATGCGTCTATATCTCCCACGTGTCGAGGCATGACTTAGAGACAAAACCGCATGGTTGTTTTGTCGCAATAGGTGTAATCTTCACACAATCCCATGTACTGAATAAGAAAGGTATAAAGAGTTGGCTTACAATCGCAACTTCACACAAATAACAAGTTGAACATACATCATCCAGAGTACAATCAAGGTCCGACTACGGAACCAAAATAAAGGAAGACAACCCCAAATGCTAGATCCCCAATCATCCCATTTGGGATCCACTACTAATTATCAGGAAACAACATGTAGTAACGACCAAGGTCCTCGTCGAATTATCACTTGAGTTCGGTAGCATCACTTGCACTGGTATCATCAGCTCCTGCAACTATTTGGAAGTATCTGTGAGTCACGAGGACTCAGTAATCTCACACCGGCGAGATCAAGACTATTTAAGCTTATGGGTAGGATAGGGTAAAGAGGTGGAGTTGCAGCAAGTGCTAAGCAAATATGGTGGCTAACATACGCAAATAAGAGTCATATGAGAAGCTACACAACGGTCGTGAAGCTAGAAGTGAACAAGAAGTGATCCTGAAACTACTTAACATAACCCAAAATCGTGGTCACTTCCCGGACTCCGCCGAAAATAGATCATCACGGCTACACACGTGGTTGATTCATTTTAATTAAGTCAAGTGTCAAGTTCTCTACAACCAGATATTAACAAATTCCCATCTGCCACATAACCGTGGGCACGGCTCTCGAAAGTTTATACCCTGCAGGGGTGTCCCAACTTATCCCATCACAAGCTCTCATGGTCAACGAAGGATAATCCTTCTCTCGGAAAGACCAGATCAGTCTCGGAATCCCGGTTACAAGATATTTCGACAATGGTAAAACAAGACCAGCAAAGTCGCCTGATGTGCCGACAAATCCCAATAGGAGTCACACGTATCTCGTTCTTAGGGCACACTGGATGGGCCAGACGTCGGGTTGGCATAGACTCTGGTTGCCTAGGGGGCACCAGACACCGCCCAGGTTGGACCAACACTCAGACGAGCACTGGCCTGGGGGTTTAAAATAAAGATGACCCTCGGTTCTGCAAAACCCAAGGGAAAAGGCTTAGGTAGGCAAATGTAAAACCAAGGTTGGGCCTTGTTGGAGGAGTTTTATTCAAGGAGAACTGTCAAGGGGGTCCCATAACCCCAACCGCGTAAGGAACACAAAATCAAGGAACATAACACTGGAATGACAGAAACTAGGGCAGCAAGAGTGGAACAAAACACCATAAAAAAGGCCGAGCCTTCCACCCTTTACCAAGTATATAGATGCATTAATTAAAATAAGAGATATTGTGATATCCCAACATATCCATGTTCCAACATGGAACAAACTTCAACTTCATGTGCAACTAACAACGCTATAAGAGGGGCTGAGCAAAATCGGTAACTGTAACACCCCGTATGTAACATGCCATATTTGTATTCCAACTCTTGCCATTTCCGGACTAAGTTATGATATTTCCTCATTGTAGGGTTTTTGTCTTCGAGTGCTTTTGTCTTTGTCATGTATCTCATATCATGTCATCATGTGCATCGCATTTGCATAACTGTTCGTCTCATGCATCCGAGCATTTTCCCCGTTGTCCGTTTTGCATTCCGGTGCTCCTATGTCCTCCGGTGTCCCTTTCTACCTCTTTTCGTGTGTGGGTATTAAATGTTCTTGGATTGGACCAAGACTTGCCAAGCGGTCTTGGTTTACTACCGGTAGACCGCCTGTCAAGTTTCGTGCCATTTGGACATCATTTGACACTCCAACGGTTAACCGAGGAGCCGAGAAGGCCTTGTGTGTGTTGCATCCCAACACCTCTCCAAAGTGGCCCAAAACACACCTAAACCCCCTCCATCATCTAGGCCGTTTGATCACGATCGTGTGGCCGCAAACCGTGCTCAATTTGGAGCCTCCTAGCTCCCTCTACCTATATAAAGACATCTTCCCCCGCGGTCGCCCGACCTTGCCGACGCCACGCCCTCCGCCGCCGCCTTCATCCCGTGCCGGCGACCGCCGACTCCGTCGCCCGGGCCGCCGCTCTGCCCTGTTCCACCGTGCCGGCGCCGCCTCGTCGCCGTTCGTTGACCCCGGCCGGATCCCGCATCCCCGGCGTCCACGTCAACTCCGCCCACCACCATCTCCATCTCTGGCGTCAACTCCGGCGAGATCCGCCGCCGCCTCGGTTCACGTGCCGGACGAACCCTAGATCTGGATCGGGTTGACTTTTTTCCCTTATTTCAGTAATTTTTGCATATTTTCATCATGCCATAACTCTACATCCGTGGCTCCATTTTGGGCATGTAGCATATCAAATTGTTCGCCTCGACGAGTACTTCATTTCATTCCATTGCATCATGTTCATTTGAGTTCATATTGATGCTCTAAATGCTTTTTCAAGAGTGCTATACAATGTTAGTTTCAGATTCTTATCAGTAATTGGACATTTGTCATTTTTGCCATGATTAATGTGTGCCTCCTAAGAACTTGAGCCCTACATTAGTTTTGAAGTATGCCATGCCATCTTTACAGGGGTGTATGCCATGCATTTTTGTGATCTTTGTGGTGACTAGCACAAGCATGCAAAATAGCCCTCGTAATGTTGCTGATTTCAGGGACTTGAAATCTTCCAAGTCTTTGTCATGTTAATATTTTTATGCCATGTATTCTTGTTGCTACAGAGTGATCCATGCCTCTTTTGAGCATGATCAGTAAGGATGTTCTGTAGATATTGTGGTGCTCTATCCATCCATGTCTTTGTTTTCAATTTATCTTGACTCAATCGAGCTCTACTTTTGCTATAAAATGTTCCTAGCAGAATGTTTACGTGTTAAGCATTTTGCCGAGGTTGTTACATTTGATCCATGCATGCTATGATGTTGTTCTTGCCATGTTTAACTTCTATGCCATGTCTACTTGCTGGGTGTGTGCTTAGTTTGTCATGCCATGCCTTATGGTGAGTGCAACGAGCTCGCAAACATGCCTACTTAATATCTGTTTTTCCATGTTCCAGTTTTCTACTAAGTTTGAATCTGTTAACGATAGTTGCTATGTTCACATGGTTGCCATTGTATTTTCTGATCCCTTTTGGCTTATGGTCAGTAAGGGACTTTTGTTGTACGCTTTGAGTAGCTTCATGACATGCCTTGCTTTGCCATGATATGTTCCTGTAGCTTGTAGTTTTCATTCTCTAAACTTTGCGTCCTGATGTTAAATTCCTGACATGTTATTTTCACTAAGCTTGTAACCTGATATCTTTTGCACTTTTGCAATGCTTGTTTGAACCTGCTATTGAGTGAATAAGCCATAGCTCAGTTATCATCTTTTGTCAAGCATCTTGAGTGGATCCCTGCCATGTGATTTGTTGTCATGTTAGAGTGCGGTAGCTTAATTTTCTTGATGCAGTTAGATGGCCTCGTGTTGTTAATCGCAGCTTTGTGCCATTATTGTTTTGCTTGCCATTTGCAAACCGTGCATCCGATTCCGGTGATCTTTATATCGATTTCGACCGAAATCAACTCATATTTCCAGTGGCACTCTTGGTTTTCCATGTTGAGGCTGGGTTCAATCTTTCTTTTCCGAAACATGCATATGCACCACATATCTCATCCCGCATATCATGCCATGTTTTGCATCATGTTGTTTGTGCATTGCACGTGGTTGATTGTGGTTCCCTTTGTTTGTATTCTTGCTTTGGATAGAGCCGGGAGACGAGTACGTGATCGAGGAACTGGTTGAGTATGCTTACGAGGATCAAGCTAACGTCAACTCGGAGAACTTTGAAGGCAAGATGACCATACCATCGAAATCACTTCTATCTTTGCTTGCTAGATGCTCACTCTTTTGCTATGCCTATGCTACGATACCTACCAATTTCTTATCATGCCTCCCATATTGCCATGTCAAACCTCTAACCCACCTTGTTCCTAGCAAACTGTTGTTTGGCTATATTACCGCTTTGCTAAGCCCCTCTTATAGCATTGCTAGTTGCAGGTGAAGATTGGAGTTTGTTCCTTGTTGGAACATGTATATTGTTGGGATATCATTATTATATATTGTCTACTTTAATGCATCTATATACTTGGTAAAGGGTGGAAGGCTTGGCCTTATGCCTGGTGTTTTGTTCCACTCTTGCTCCCTAGCCGTCACACCGGTGTTATGTACCTTGATTTTGTGTTCCTTACACGATTGGGGTATAATGGGAACCCCTTGACAGTTCGTCTTCAATAAAACTCCAGCAATGCCCAACATTGGTTTTACCATTCGTCACCTAGCCTCTTTTTCCCTTGGGTTCCGCGGACTTAAGGGTCATCTTTATTTTAAACCCCCGGGCCAGTGCTCCTCTGAGTGTTGGTCCAAACTAGAGCCCTTTGCAGCGCCCCCTCGGGGAAACTCGAGGTTTGGTTTTAGTTGTACTGAGCGGTCATCCGACGTGCCCTGAGGACGAGATATGTGCAGCTCCTATCGGGATTTGTCGGCACATTCGGGCGGCTTTGCTGGTTTAGGTTTACCATTGTCGAGATGTCTTGTAACTGGGATTACGAGTCTAATCGATTGTCTTGGGAGAAGGAATACCCTTCGTTGCCGTGAGAGCTTGTGATGGGCTAAGTTGGCACACCCCTCCAGGGATTTGATCTTTCGAAAGCCGTGCCTGCGGTTATGGGCAGATGGGAATTTGTTAATGTCCGGTTGTAGAAAACCTTAAACTTAACTTAATTAAAATGAATCATCAGAGTGTGTGGCCGTGATGGTCTCTTTTTAGCAGAGTCCGGGAAGAGAACACGGACTCGTGTTATGCTTGAACGTAGGTTGTTCTAGGATCACTTCTTGATCATAGTTTATCGACCGTGCCTTTGCCCCTCTCTTCTTGCTCTCTTTTACGTATGTTAGCCACCTTGTATGCTAGTGCTTGCTGGAGCTCCACCTCATACCTTTTACCCCTCCTATAAGCTTAAATAGTCTTGATTGCGAGGGTGTGAGATTGTTGAGTCCCCGTGACTCACAGATTACTTCCAAAACCAGATGCAGGGACCGATGATACCGCTCCTAGAGATTTGACTAAGCTCAAGTGGGAGTTCGATGAGGACTTAGGACGATACTACATTTCCTTTCCAAATGATCAGTAGTGGAGCCCAGTTGGGGCGATCGGGGACTTTGTTGCATTTGGGGTTGTTCTTTATTTTGGTTCCGTAGTCGGACCTTGATTGTATCTGGATGGATGAGTGTATGCCAACTATGTACCTCTTTTCCTTGTTCATTACGTGGGTTGTGTGAAGATTACCACACTTGCTATATTGCTTACAATGCGGTTATGCCTCTAAGTCGTGCTTCGACACGTGGGAGATATAGCCGCATCGTGGGTGTTACAGGTTGGTAATCAGAACCTTCCCCGACTTAGGAGCCCCCTACTTGATCGATTCGCTGGCGTTGTTGAGTATAGAAAAATGTTTTGAGTCATTTAGGATTATATATATCGGAGAGTAGGATTCTTTTTACTCCTCAGTCCCTTCGTCGCTCTGGTGAGGCATCCTGACGTAGTGTTTTGACTCTTCTCTTCTCAAATTTCACTAAAAAAATTTAGTATCAAGTGGGTATCTTGGAATCGTTCCGATGGTTTTGTGACGAGAACATTGTTCTTGGTGCCTCCTGACATTTAGGGGTTGTGGCAGTGTCCCGGGGAGTCGAGCTCCGAGGTGTTTTCATCACAATTTTATTGTTGTAGTTCTGGAATACCTGAGTTTCGCCGACATCGAAAATCTCTTTTATGCAGTTGTTGGTGAGATAACCTCAACGCCACCCAGTACTGGGGCGGGAGTTTGGGAGTATTGCCATAACTCGTATAACAGATGCTTTTCGAAGGTTGAGGTAAATGATTTCCGAAGTTTTCTTGGTTATGTGTTGAAGGATGGATACAGCTGGATGTAGGATTTGCTAGCTTTGGGTGAGATATTATGCTTCCCCTGTATCCCGAACACCTGATTGCATAACCGGAAATGTTCGGGAGTTTCATAAGTGGGAATTCATGTAGCTCTAGAATTTCTTCCGCGGATATTTGGTTTGTGATTGGGTAATCCTCACCAATTATTTGTTCTTGTTCGTACCTTGTTGTTTTATTCTTCTACCTCTATCTAAGTGGCTTCTCAATTTATGGAAGTGTGGCCATTTCTGTTGGAATGCATTCGTTCATTTTTTTCGGATGTTAAGACTATATGTTGCAATTTCGATCCATTTGATTCAGCTTGAATATATGTCCATCAAGATGCTAACGGATGTCACCCTCTTCAGGATGGCTCCTCCAACGCGTTAGAATCCTGAACCGCCACCACCACCTCCACCTCCGAAGGCATGGCAACCTGTGATGGCCGCTACCAATGCCAACACGCAGCTGATCATGCAACTCTTGCAATAGCGCAACCAAGGAAATCAAGGCCATGGCAACAATCAGAATTAGTTTGCTACACTCAACCAATTCCTCGCTAACTAGCCAAAGACCTTCAGTAACTGTGTCGAGGCAACAGACGTTGATGATTGGCTCGTGGATATCTGCAAGCATTTCGAGTGCAGCAACGTCAGGCCTGAGGACTTTGTCAAGTTTGCCTCATTCCAACTCAAAGACCAAGCTGCAGAGTGGTATCAGCAATACAAAGATTCCAGAGGAGGTCATGTGATTACCTGGGATGAATTCCGTCAAGACTTCAAAGCTCACCACATTCCTCAGAGTGTTGTTGAGAGCAAGCGTGAGGAGTTCCGCAACCTGAAGCAAGGCAGCTTGTCTGTTTAACAGTACAACATCATGTTCCAAAAGCTTGCTCATTTTGCTAAGAAAGACGTCCCTGACGAGAAGAGCATGATTTATCAGTTCAGAGGTGGCCTCAGAGAAGATCTTCAACTAGCTCTCGTGCTTTTTGAGCCGCAGAAGTATGATGAGTTTTACAACATGGCACTGAAACAAGAGACTGCTCGGCTCAAGTGCGATGCTTACAAGAAGCGAGTCAGAGATGCAACTCCTTCCTCAACTCAAGTGGGAAATTAGCAGAAAAAGTATTGGTTGCCTCCTCCTCCTCCGTTCCGTCAGCCTTATCAGCAGAACAGCAAAGGTGGCAATGGATCTTCCCACCCACCCAACTCAGGCTTTCAGAACAAGACTTCGTCTCATGCTCCAAGATCAAGTGCTCCGTATCACCATCCGCTCTCGGAGGTCACGTGCAACAAGTGTCACCAGAAGGGTTACTATGCCAACAAATGCTTCAATCAGAGGCATCTTCCTCCTCCTCCTCCTGTGAGATCTGCTAGTACTGTAGTGGTCAAGCATAATCCCAAGCACGCCAAGGTCAACATGATGAACGCAACTCAGGCAGAGGACTCATCAGAAGTTATCATGGGTAACCTTCCTGTTAACGATGTCCCTGCAAAAGTTATTTTTGACACTGGTGCATCACATTGTTTCATTTCTAAACCTTTTGCATGAAAGTATGAGTGTGATTATCAGCATTTGCAAAGATCCTTATCAATCGTGTCCCCGGGCAAGCAAATGACAGCTAATATCTGCGTCCCGGATGTTACTATCACATTGGGCGACTAAAAATTTCTAGCTTCTCCTATTGTTTTGGGCGACTCGGATATTGATCTTATTCCCGGAATGGACTGGCTTTCTAAGCACAAGGCTCAGCTTGATTGTGCTGCCAGGCAGATTCAATTGACACATTCGTCTAAGGATGTAATCGTCTTTGCTGCTCGTGATGATACCATTCAACTGTTTTCTCTCAATGAGAAGGGCGAGCGGGATGCCATCTCTCAGATTCCAGTTGTTTGCGAATATCAAGACATCTTTCCAGAAGAGCTTCCAGGAATGCCTCCTCACCAGCCAGTTGAATTCGTCATCGATCTTGAGCCTGGCATGGAACCTGTTTGTAAACTTCCTTACAAGCTTGGACCTGAAGAGTTGAAGGAGCTTAAGAAGCAACTCGATATTCAAGAGTTGAAGGGTCTCATCCGACCAAGTTCTTCTACATGGGGTTGTGGTGTTCTTTTCGTTAAGAAGAAGGATGGAACGGACCGACTTTGTGTCGACTACCGTCCATTGAACAAGAAGACCATAAAGAACAAGTACCCACTTCCCAACATCAATGAGCTTTTCGAACAATTCAAAGGTGCTAAAGTATTCTCCAAGCTTGATCTCCGAATGGGCTATCATCAGATTAGCATTCGTGAAGAAGATATCCCCAAGACAGCATTTAGAACAAGCTATGGCTCATAAGAATACACTGTCATGTCTTTCGGCCTCGTCAATGCTCCTCCAACATTCTCTCGCATGATGAACATCATCTTAAACGCGTACACAAATGACTTTGTCTTGGTCTATCTCGATGACATTTTGGTCTTTTCCAAGAACAAGGAGAATCATGCCAAGCATTTGAGATTGGTGCTGGATAAACTCAGAGAACATCAGTTCTATGCGAAGTTTTCAAAGTGCGAGTTTTGGCTTGATGAGGTTCTCTACCTTGGGCACACCATCTCCGCCAACGGCATAGCTGTTAATCCTGAGAAGGTGTCTGCAATTGTGAATTGGTAACTGCCTCAGAATGTGAAGCAACTCCGCGGCTTCCTTGGGCTCGCAAGCTATTGTCAAAGGTTCGTTGAGAACTTCTCTAAGATTGCGAAGCCTCTTTCCAACCTTCTCCAGAAGCATGCGAAGTATGTCTGGTCGCCTGAATGTGACATCGCTTTCAACACCCTGAAAGAGAATTTAGTCACTGCTCTAGTTCTGACTCCTCCTGATGAATCCAAACCGTTCAAGGTCTTCTGTGATGCTTTCCTTCAACGTCTCGGTGCAGTGTTGATGCAAGAGAAGAAAGGTGTGGCCTATACCTCTCGCCAGTTGAAGCCCAACGAAAAGAACTACCCCACTCATGACCTCGAGTTGGCGGCAGTTGTCCATGCTATTTTAACATGGAGACATCTCTTATTGGGAAGGAAAGTTGACATCTTCACCGATCACAAGAGTCTCAAGTACATCTTCACCTAGACAAACCTCAACCTCAGGCAGACTCGTTGGGTCGAAATGATTCAAGAGTATAATCCGAGTATTGAATATACTCCAAGCAATGCCAATGTAATTGCTGGCGCATTAAGCAGGAAGGCTTACTGCAACAGTTTGATTATCAAGCCTTACCAACCAGAGCTTTGTGAAGATTTCCGCAAACTCAATCTCCAAGTTGTTCCTCAAGGATTCCTTGCCAACCTCCAAGTTTCTCCTACTTTGGAAGATCAGATTCGTGAGGCTCAACTTCTTGATGCTATGGTGAAGAAGGTGAAGATTGGGATTGCCAAGAGTCAACCCAAGTACAAGTGCTATTGTCTTGATGACAAGGATACTCTATTCTTCGAGGATCACATTGTTGTGCATAAAGGTGACCTTCGTAAAGTCATTATGAATGAGGCTCACAATTCACTCCTCTCTATCCACCCTGGAAGTACAAAGATGTACCAGGACCTCAAGCAGTCGTATTGGTGGACTCGAATGAAGCGCGAGATTGCTCAATTCGTGAACGAATGTGATGTCTGCAGAAGAGTAAAAGCAGAACACCAACGACCAGCTGGTCTCCTCCAACCTCTTGGCATTCCAGGATGGAAGTTTGACCATATTGAGATGGACTTCGTGACTGGATTTCCCAAGTTCAAGCGTGGCAATGATACTATCTTCGTTGTCATCGACAAGCTCACTAAAGTGGCTCATTTTTTGCCTATCAAAGAATCTATCACAACAGCTCAGTTGGCAGAGCTATATACCTCCAGGATTGTCTCTCTGCACGGCATTCCGCAGTTGATATCTTAAGATCGTGGAAGCATCTTTACCTCCAGGTTTTGGGATTCTTTTCAGAAGGCCATGGGCACCAACATTCGCTTCAGCATAGCTTTTCTTCCTCAAACCAGTGGCCAAGTCGAGCGAGTCAATCTGATTCTTGAAGATATGCTCAGGGCTTGTGTCATTTCCTTCGGTATGAAGTGGGAAGATTGTCTTCCATATGCCGAGTTCTCCTACAACAACATCTTCCAAGAGAGTTCGGGCAAGGCCTCATTCGAGATTCTGTATGGCAGGAAGTGACGTACTCCTCTTAACTGGTCAGAGACTGGTGAAGGCCAACTTCTTGGCAATGACCTGATCACACAGGCTGAAGAAATGTGCAAAGTCATTCGTGAAAATCTCAAAGCCACGCAATCGCGCTAGAAGAGTTACTATAATAGAAAGCATCGTGACTTGGCTTTCGAGATCGGAGACCATGTCTACCTCCTCGTCTCTCCAATGAAAGGTACTGTTCGCTTCGGTATCAAAGGGAAGCTTGCCCCTAGATACGTGGGTCCTTTCAAGATCATTGGTAAAAGGGCGATCTCGCCTATCAACTGGAGCTTCCATCCAACTTTGCAAACGTGCATGACGTGTTTCACGTGTCTCAACTCCGCAAGTGTTTCAAGACTCCTGACCACACCATCAACTTTGAAGAGATTGATCTCCAAGAAGACCTGTCTTATCATGAGCACCCTGTTGCTATTCTTGAAGAAACTGAGCGCAAGACTCGCAATAAGTCTATCAAATTCCTGAAAGTCAAGTGGTCACATCATTCTGACCATGAAGCCACCTGGGAACACGAGGACCACCTCCGTTCTGAGTACCCGGAATTTTTTCAGTCCTAGATCTCGGGACAAGATCCTTTCGTAGTGGTGGAGTGTTGTAACACCCCGTATGTAACATGCCATATTTGTATTCCAACTCTTGCCATTTCCGACACTAAGTTATGATATTTCCTCGTTGTCGGGTTTTTGTCTTCGAGTGCTTTTGTCTTTGTCATGCATCTCATATCATGTCATCATGTGCATCGCATTTGCATACGTGTTCGTCTCATGCATCCGAGCATTTTCCACGTTGGCCGTTTTGCATTCCGGCGCTCCTATGTCCTCCGGTGTCCCTTTCTACCTCTTTTCGTGTGTGGGTATTAAATGTTCTCTGATTGGACAGAGACTTGCCAAGCAGCCTTGGTTTACTACCGGTAGACCACCTGTCAAGTTTCGTGCCATTTGGACTTCGTTTGATACCCCAACGGTTAACCGAGGAGCCGAGAAGGCCTCGTGTGTGCTGCAGCCCAACACCTCTCCAAAGTGGCCCAAAACCCACCTAAACTCCCTCCATCATCTAAGTCGTTCGATCACGATCGCGTGGCCACAAACCGTGCTCAGTTTGGAGCCTCCTAGCTCCCTCTACCTATATAAAGACATCTTCCCCCGAAAATCACGGACGAAACCCTAGAAAAACTTTCCCCGCCGCCGCCAGACATGTCCGCCACCCGCCGGACGCTTCGCGCCACCGCGCCGCGCCAATAGCTTGCCGCCATGTGTCCTGGTCTCCGCCCCCGCACCGCTGGCCCGCACGGCCCGCGGGGCCCATCCCACCGCCGTCGCCGCACAGACGCGCCCGCCCGCGGTCGCCCGACCTCGCCGATGCCGCGCCCTCCGCCGCCGCCTTCATCCCGCACCGGCGACCGCCGCTCCACCGCGCCGGCGACCGCCAACTCCGTCGCCCGGGTCGCCACTCCACCCCGCTCCACCGTGCCGGCGCCACCTCGTCACCGTTCGTCGACCCCGGCCGGATCCCGCATCCCCGGCGTCCACGTCAACTCCGGCCACCACCATCTCCATCTCCGGCGTCAACTCCGGCAAGATCCGCCGCCGCCTCGGTTCGCGTGCCGGACGAACCCTAGATCTGGATCGGGTTGACTTTTTGCCCTTATTTTAGTAATTTTTACATATTTTCATCATGCCATAACTCTGCATCTGTGGCTCCATTTTGGGCGTGTAGCATATCAAACTGTTTGTCTCGACGAGTACTTCATTTCATTCCATTGCACCATGTTCATTTGAGTTCATCTTGATGCTCTAAATGCTGTTGTAAGAGTGCTATGCAATGTTAGTTTCAGATTCTTATCAGTAATTAGACATTTGTCATTTTTGCCATGATTAATGTGTGCCTCCTATGAACTTGAGCCCTACATTTTTGTGATCTTTGTGGTGACTAGCACAAGCATGCAAAGTAGCCCTCGTAATGTTGTTGATTTTAGGGACTTAGGAATCTTCTAAGTCTTTGTCCTGTTAATATTTTTAAGCCATGTATTCTTGTTGCTACAGAGTGATCCATGCCTCTTTTGAGCATGATTAGTAAGGATGTTTTGTAGATATTGTGGTTCTCTATCCATCCATATCTTTGTTTGTAATTATGGAGCACCCTAGCTTGACTTAATCGAGCTCTACTTTTGCTATAAAATTTTCCTGGCAGAATGTTTACGTGTTAAGCATTTTGCCGAGGTTGTTATATTTGATCCATGCATGCTATGATGTTGTTCTTGCCATGTTTAGCTTCCATGCCATGTCTACTTGCTAGGTGTATGCTTAGTTTGTCATGCCATTCCTTGTGGTGAGTGCATCGAGCTCACAAACATGCTTACTTAATATCTGTTTTGCCATGTTCCAGTTTTCTACTAAGTCTGAATCTCTTAACGATAGTTGCTATGTTCACATGGTTGCCATTATATTTTCTGATCCCTTTTGGCTTATGGTCAGTATGGGACTTTTGTTGTATGCTTTGAGTAGATTCATGACATTCCTTGCTTTGCCATGATATGTTCCTGTAGCATGTAGTTTTCAGGCTCTAAACTTTGCTTCCTGATGTTAAATTCCTGACATGTTATTTTCACTAAGTCTGTAACCTGATATCTTTTGCACTTTTCCCATGCTTGTTTGAACCTGCTATTGAGTGAATTAGCCGTAGCTCAGTGTTCATCTTTTGTCAAGCATCTTGAGTGGATCCCTGCCATGTTATTTATTGTCATGTTAGAGTGCAGTAGCTTAATTTTCTTGATGCATTTAGATAGCCTCGTGCTGTTAATCGCAGCTTTGTGCCATTATTGTTTTGCTTGCCATTTGCAAACCGTGCATCCGATTCCGGTGATCTTTATAATGATTTCGACCAAAATCAACTCATCTTTCCAGTGGCACTCTTGGTTTTCCAAGTTGAGGCCAGGTTCGATCTTTCTTTTCCGAAACATGCATATGCACCGCATATCATGCCATGTTTTGCATCATGTTGTTTGTGCATTGCACGTGGTTGATTGTGGTTCCCTTTGTTTGTATTCTTTCTTTGGGTAGAGCCAGGAGACGAGTACGTGATTGAGGAACCGGATGAGTATGCTTACGAGGATCGAGCTAACGTCAACTCAGAGAACTTTGCAGGCAAGATGACCATACCCTCGAAATCACTTCTATATTTGCTTGCTTGATGCTCGCTCTTTTGTTATGCCTATGCTACGATACCTACCACTTTCTTATCATGCCTCCCATATTGCCATGTCAAACCTCTAACCACCTTGTCCTAGCAAATCGTTGTTTGGCTATGTTATCGCTTTGCTCAGCCCCTCTTATAGTGTTGCTAGTTGCAGGTGGAAGATTCAAGTTTTTCCTTGTTGGAACATGTTTATTGTTGGGATATCATTATTATATCTTGTCTACTTTAATGCATCTATATACTTGGTAAAGGGTGGAAGGCTCAGCCTTATGCCTGGTGTTTTGTTCCACTCTTGCCGCCCTAGTTTCCGTCATACTAGTGTTATGTTCCTTGATTTTGCGTTCCTTACATGGTTGGGTTATAATGGGAACCCCTTGAGAGTTCGCCTTGAATAAAACTCCTCCAGCAATGCCCAACATTGGTTTTACCATTCACCACCTAGCCTCTTTTTCCCTTTGGTTCCGCGGACTCAAGGATCATCTTTATTTTAAACCCTCAGGCCAGTGCTGCTCTGAGAGTTGGTCCAAACTAGAGCCCTTTGCAGCGCCCCCTCGAGGAAACTCGAGGTTTGGTTTTAGTTGTATGGAGCGCTCATCCAATGTGCCTTGAGAACGAGATATGTGCACCTCCTATCGGGATTTGTCGGCACATTCGGGCGGCTTTGCTGGTTTAGTTTTACCATTCTCGAGATGTCTTGTAACCAGGATTCCGAGTCTGATCGGATTGTCTTGGGAGAAGGAATACCCTTTGTTGACCATGAGAGCTTGTGATGGGATATGTTGGGACACCCCTGCAGGGATTTGATCTTTCGAAAGCCGTGCCTGCGGTTATGGGCAGATGGGAATTTGTTAATGTCCGGTTGTAGGAAACCTTAAACATAACTTAATTAAAATGAATCACCAGAGTGTGTGGCCGTGATGGTCTATTTTCGGCGGAGTCCGGGAAGAGAACACGGTCTCGTGTTATGCTTGAACGTAGGTTGTTCTAGGATCACTTCTTGATCATAGTTTATTGACCGTGCCTTTGCCCCTCTCTTCTCGCTCTCTTTTACATATGTTAGCCACATTATATGCTAGTGCTTGCTGCAGCTCCACCTCATACCTTTTACCCTTCCTATAAGCTTAAATAGTCTTGATCACGAGGGTGTGAGATTGCAGAGTCCCCGTGACTCATAGATTACTTCCAAAACCAGATGCAGGGACTGATGATACCGCTCCAGGATATTCGACTGAGCTCAAGTGGGAATTCGATGTGGACTCAGGACGATACTACGTTTCCTTTCCAGACGATCAGTAGTGGAGCCCAGTTGGGGCGATCGGGGACTTTGTTGCATTTGGGGTTGTTCTTTATTTTGGTTCCGTAGTCGGACCTTGATTGTATCTGGATGAATGTAATGATATTTATGCATTGTGTGATGTGGAGAGTGTAAGCCAACTATGTACCTCTTTTCCTTGTTCATTACATGGGTTGTGTGAAGATTACCCCACTTGCGACATTTCTTACAATGCGGTTATGCCTCTAAGTCGTGCTTCGACACGTGGGAGATATAGCCGCATCGTGGGTGTTACAGTAACATAGCCAAACAACGTTTTGCTAGGAAGGTGGGTTAGAGGCTTGACATGGCAAAATGGGAGGCATGATATAACAAGTGGTAGGTAGCGCGACATAGCGATAGAACGAATAACTAGCAAGCAAAGATAGAAGTGATATCGAGGGTATGGTCATCTTGCCTGCAATGTTCTCAGAGTTGTCCAAAGCTTGATCCTCGTTAGCGTACTCAATAGGTTCCTCGTTCACGTACTCGTCTCCCGTCTCTACCCAAAGCAAGAACACAAGCAATGGAACAACAAACAATCATGGTGCAATGCACAAGCAACATGATGCAATACATGGCATGTTATGCAAGATATGATATGCAATGCATATGCATGCCCCGAAAGGGAAAGAATGATCAAGGCATCAACCTGGCGAATCAAGTAATCCATTGGAAAGATGAGGTGATGTCGGTCGAAATCGATATAAGGATCACCCCGAAACGGATGCACGGTTTGCAAATGACAAGCAATACAAGGATGATGCAAATCTGCGATTAACACCATGATAGCACTTAGAATGCAATAAGAAACTAAGCTACTGCACTCCAACATAGCAACAAAGCATATGAAAGTGATCTATAGGAGATGCTTGACAAAACATGAACACTGAGCTATGGCTAAATCACACTAGAACAGGTTCAAACAAGCATGGCCAAAGTGCAAAAGGTATCAGCTTCACAAACAGTGAAAATACTAACATGTCAAAAACAACATCAGGAAGCAATGTTTAGAGCAAGCAAACACCATGCTACAGGAATATATCATGGCCAAAAAAGGCATGGCATGCTTCTACTAAATGCACTTAACAAAACTCCCTTACTGAACATGAGCCCAAACGGCATGGAAAATGATGTGGCACCCATGCACACATGGAAAGTTATATTAACAGTTTTAGACTTGGAATAAAAACAAAGCATGGCAGGAACAGATTCATGATAGCAACTTTGCAAGCTCATGCCACTCACCACAAAGCATTACATGACAACACAAGCATACTAATTGTAAGAAGACATGTCCACTAAGCTAAAAATAGCAAGATAAAGTTCATAGGATGCATGGATCACTAACAAAACACATGGCAACATTGATTAACATGTTAACAATCTGCAAGGAACAATATTTAGCAAAAGTAGAGCATGGTAATGACATGATACACTACTCCATAATTGCAACCAGAGGCATGAATGGATAGAGCAATATCACATCTATAAAACATGCTTACTGAACTATCTCAAAATGTGCAAGGATCTCATAGTAGCAACAAGTTTACATAGCATCAAAATATAACAGGAAAAGGACTTAGCAAAATCAGTCTGAAAACAACAACATTATGAAGCCTACTTTGCATGCTTGTGCTACTCTCCACATAGATCACAAAAATACAAGACTTGCACCCCTGTAAATATGGCATGATGGAGCTCATAGAACATGTAGACATCATGCTCATAGGATGCACACAAAAAATGCAACGAAAATGACAAATCATCAAGTTCTGTCAACATACATCAGTTAACATTTTATAGCACATTTGCAACGAGGATAATGGCATCTAAATGGATAGTAACATGCATGCCAATGACACTAACGTGAAGAACATCACGAGGCTAACATTTCAACATATCATATGCATGACTCGAAGCACAGAGCACGAAAATATAGCATGTTGAACAGGACATAAAAATGATAGGGATTGAGGACTTTGAGGAATTTCAACCTCCGAATTTCGAGATCTAGGGTTTCGCACGGCATGGAGATCGAGGAAGCCGGGATCTAGCCGGAGAAGACTCGAGCGGGGGCTGGAGAAGAAGATGACGGTGAGGTGGCGGCGACGACCGGAGGGGGGGTTGCCGGAGGAAGGTGACGACGGCGTGCGGAGGCGCGGGCCCACGATGGAGTGGCGTTGCGGCGGCGGCCGGGCGGCGAACGGGCGGTGACGGTCGGTGCAGGAGTCGACCGGCGGCGGGCAGGCAGCAGCGGGGTCCGTCGCGGGGTGGCGTCGAGGCGGCGTTGGCGGCGGGGCGCGGGCGAGGCGCGGGGCGGCGGCGATGGGCTCGGCGGGTCGGATGCGGGCTCGCCGGTCCGTAGCGACAGCGGGCGGAGTGCCACATAGCATGCCCTGATTCGCGCGGGCGGGCGACGGAGACTTGTCTGGGGCGATTGCTAGGGTTTAGACCCGTGATTTCGTGGGGATGCACATATTTATAGATAAAGGAAGCTAGGATAGTACAAATGAGGTGCGGTTTTCGCCCACATGATCTTGATCCAACTACGGAGAGCATGGAGAGGGTTTAGAAGGGTAATTGGGCTATTTTGGAGGGGTGTTGGGCTGCAACACAAAAGAGGCTTTCGCGGTTACCCGGTTAACCGATGGGGCATCAAACGACCTCCAAATGGAACGAAATTTGATAGGCGGTCTACCGGTGATGTCCCAAGGCCACTTGAAAAATCTCGGCCCATTCCGAGAATGTTTCCCCCCCCCCCCCCGCTCATGAAACGAGATTAGAGGGTGCAACGGGTGCATGTGGTAGTGTCGGATTGCAAAACGGATAAGGGGAAAAATGGTCGGATGCATGAGACGAATCCGAATGCAAATGCGATGCACATGATGACATGATATGAAATGCATGACATGAACAAAGTACAAAATGGAAGACAAAAACCCAACCACGAAGGGAATCTCATATCACATAGCCGAAAATGGTAGGAGTCGGAGTTACAAATATGGAAAGTTACATCCGGGGTGTTACAGGCCCTTTCCCCTTATGTTCGGTATTTAATTAACATACCGGCCTGTTTGAAGACCCAAAAATTTCTATTGGAGTGGTTTGCAGGCTTGTCGAGGGTAGCATCAATCTGGCAAGGCCGATCAAGTATCTTGTCTAAATTGGATGGGCCATCCTTGTTTCCTTTGAATGGCTTCTTTCGCTGACCAGGTTTAGAGCCACTGAATCCGGCGTTAACTGCCGTGTCTTCGATATCTTCATTGTTGCTTCGACGCTTGTGTTTGTTGCGTCGTGGCCTGCCATTGCCATCTCTGGCTTCAAATGTGCCAGGGTCGCTGGTACTGTTGCTTCTACGAGCTAACCAGCTGTCTTCTCCCATGCAAAAGCGGGTCATGAGTGCAGTAAGGGCTGCCATGGACTTCGGCTTTTCTTGGCAGAAGTGTCGGGCAAGCCATTCCTCACGGACACTATGTTTAAAGGCTGCGAGGGCTTCGGCATCCGGACAATCGACGATTTGATTCCTCATGGACGTCATGTTGTATTGCCCCATAAGATGACAACCTTTATTATGCAGTCTGTCGCTTTTATTCTTTGTCATCCAAGTTCGTACAATGCTCAATTTTCTCTTACACTAAATGATCTCACACTTTTGGAAGCAATTTTTATTGCCTTTTTGCACCGATGACAACTTACTTGAGGGATCTTGCTCAATCCCTAGGTAGGTATGGTGGACTCTTGAAAAAGATTTGAGTTGAAGGGTTTTTGGATGCACAAGTAGTATCTCTACTTAGTACAGAATTTTTGGCTAGCAAAGATAGGGGCAAGCATCACAAGTTAAAGGATCTATGACAATGTGACTTCTATGTGAGTATAAACAAACATAAACCATTAAGTTGTCTTCCTTGTCGAACGTCAACAATTTTGGCATATAATATTTTGATGAGGGGTCACAATCACAAAATATTTCTAGTATAGTATATCAATATGTGAATCTTCTCTGCCCTTATTAATTCTTCCATGAGTTGCATCATTGACTAATGCTATGTTTGTCAATTTCTAATAAATTTTTCTACCTATACTATTCCTTATGTGGTGCCATCACCTACCATAGGATTAGTAAATAATCTTTTCATTATTTATTTCCTTTCTTCATTTATTTCCTTTCTCTTTTTCTCTCTTCCTTAATTCTTTTCTTCATTTGCAACATGAAAGTAAAGGAAGAAAAAACTAAAACTAACTTCATTATATAACTTGCACACAATTACAAGGATAGATTACTAAGAAAACTCTCAAAATAAGAAAGGATCAAACTGAACTTTATTTCATCTAAAAGAAAAATATTGAACTAAGATAATTAAAAGCAAAAAAATAGTGGGATGATATGATACCGGGGCACCTCCCCCAAGCTTGGCGGAAGCCAAGGGGAGTGCCCATACCCGATACTCAATTCTCCTTTTGGTGGTGAGGGAGATGATGGTGGTGATGAAGGAGAGATCTTGTCCTTGGAGGAGCTTGAAGAGGCCATGGTAGATGGAATCTGAGAGAAAACAACAAGGAAAAGAGAACAGAGGATTTCTCCGCGATACGGTGATCAACAGGTTCGGGAAGTATATATAGATTTTTTTATCTTGCTGGGCAAGTATATGGTAAAAAATGGAGTACGAGAGGTGTCCCAGGTGGGCACAACCCACCTGGGCGCGCCAAGTAAGCCTGGCACGCCCTGGTGTTTTTTGCCCACCAAGGTACGCCTCCTGGAAGTTTCTTTATTTCCAAAATTTTCAAATATTCCAAAACTAATAAAAAATATTTTTGCAGATTTTTCAGAGTCCGTTTACTAACCGTATCATGTACCTCCTTATTTTAACGATTCTGGAATGTTCCGGAAGGACTCTTTTATGTATTCTTCTGGTGTCAAAGCTTGGATAATATTACTTTCAACATTAATAGGCGTACCTGAGATATAATGCTTTATTCGTTGCCCATTGACATCCTTCGGGTTAGTGCCTTCGAAATTTTTTTTTTGATGGCTCCAGACTGGTAAACCTCCTCGATGACATAAGGGCCTTCCCATTTTGAGAGGAGCTTCCCTGCAAAAAAACTAAAATGAGAGTTGTATAAAAGAACATATTCTCCAACTTTAAACTCACGCTTTTGGATTCTTCTGTCATGTCATCTTTTAAATTTTTCTTTGAACAACATTGCATTTTCATAAGCTTAGGTTCTCCATTCATCTAATGAGCATATATCAAATAACCTCTTTTCACCAGCAAGTTTGAAATCTTAATTGAGTTCTTTAACTGCCCAATAAGATTTATGTTCTAACTCAAGAGGTAAATGACAAGATTTTCCATAAACCATTTTATAAGGAGACATACCCATAGGATTTTTATAAGTTGATCTATAGGCCCAAAGGGCATCTTCTAATTTCTTAGACCAATTCTTCCTGGACCAATTGACAATCTTTTGCAAAATTAATTTTATTTTTCTATTGCTAAGCTCAACTTGACCACTAGACTAAGGATGATAGGGTGTTGCAATTCTGTGGTTAACATCATACTTGGCAAGCATTTTACGGAAAGCACCATGAATAAAGTGTGAACCACCATCAGTCATTAAATATCTAGGGACTCCAAACCTTGGGAAAATAACCTCCTTAAGCTATTTAATAGAGGTGTTGTGATCAGCACTACTAGTTGGAATAGATTCTACCCATTTAGTAACATAATCAACAGCAACCAAAAATATGTGTATACCCATTAGAGCAAGGAAAAGGTCCCATGTAATCAAATCCCAAACATCAAAAGGTTCAACAACAAGTTAATAATTCATAGGCATTTATTGACGCTTACCGATATTACCTATTCTTTGACATTCATCACAAGAAGAGACAAACTTACTGGCATCCTTGAAGAGAGTAGGCCAATAAAGTCCAAATTGCCATACCTTGTGAGCAGTTCTATCTATGGCATGATGCCCTCCATAAGCCTCGGATTGACATTTCTGTAGGATTTGTCCCTGTTCATGCTCAGGCACACAACGTCTAATAATACCATCTACTCCTTATTTATAAAGATGTGAGTCATCCCAAAACTAATGTCTTAAATCATAGAAGAATGTTTTGTTGATATGTGAAGCTAGATGGCAAATATTTAGCAACAATGTAATTAGCATAGTCAGCACACCAAGGAGTACCATTAGCAACATTGATTGCATTTAACTGCTCATCAGGAAAACTATCATCAATAGGAAGTGGGTCATCAAGCACATTTTCAAGCCTAGACAAGTTATCAGCTACGGGGTTCTCAGCTCCTTTTCTATCAATAATATGCAAATCAAATTCTTATAACAAGAGAACCTAACAAATAAGTCTAGGTTTAGCATCTTTCGTTTCAATAAGATATTTCATAGTAGCATGGTCTGTGTGAACAGTTACTTTGGAATCAACAATATAAGGTCTAAACTTATCACAAGCAAATACCACTACTAAGAATTCTTCTTCAGTAGTAGCATAATTTGTTTGAGCATGTTCTAGAGTTTTACTAGCATAATGAATAACATTCAATTTCATATCAACTCTTTTTCCTAGAATAGAACCAATAGCATAATCACTAGCATCACACATAATTTCAAAACGCAAGTTCCAATTAGGTCATTGAACAATTGGTGCATAAATTAAGGCTTTCTTGAGTGTTTCAAAGGCTTCAAGACAACCATCATCAAAAACAAAAGGAATATCCTTTTGCAAGAAACTCGTAAGAGGCCTACAAACTTTAGAGAAATATTTAATAAATCTCCTATAGAAAGCAGCATGACCTAGGAAACTATGTATACCTTTGATGTCATTAGGACATGGCATTTTCTCAATAGCATCAACCTTAGCTTGGTCCACTTCAATACCTCTTTCAGAAATTTTATGACCCAAGACAATGCCTTCATTAACCATAAAGTGGCATTTCTCCCAATTCAAGACAAGATTTGTTTGTTCACATCTCTGCAAAACTCGATCAAGTTTGCTTAAACAATCACCAAAAGACTTCCCATAAACAGAGAAGTCATCCATGAAAACCTCAACAATCTTTTCACAGAAGTCAGAGAATATAGCAGTCATACATCTTTTAAAGGTAGCAGGTGCATTACATAAACCAAAAGGCATACGTCTATAAGCATAAGTTCCAATGGGATAAGTAAATGTAGTCTTTTCTTGATCAGGTTGAGAAACAGGTATTTGTGAAAAGCCAGAATATCCATCAAGGAAGCAAAAGTGTGTGTGCTTAGATAATCTTTCAAGCATTTGATTAATAAAACGCAAAGGGGAATGATCTTTTCTAGTTGCTTTATTTAATTTTCTAAAATCAATTACCATTCTGTAGCCTGTAACAATTCTTCGTGGAATAAGTTCATTCTTATCATTAGGAACAACCGTTATACGTCCATTCTTAGGGACACAATGAACAGGACTTACCCATCTACTATCAGCTATTGGATAAATTATACCTGCTTCCAGAAGTTTTAATATTTCCGTTCTTACCACCTCTTTCATCTTCGGATTTAACTGACGTTGTTGATCAACAACGGGTTTAGCATCAAGTTCCATATTAATTTTGTGCTGAAATAGAGTGGGAATAATGCCCTTTAAATCATCAAGAGTATATCCAATAGCAGCCCGGTGCTTCTTTAGAACATTCATTAATCTTTCTTATTCATGTTCTGAAAGGTTAGCACTAATAATAACATGATGTATCTTCTTTTCATCAAGATAAGCAAAGCCACATCTTCAGACGGTCACTTGGGGGCTTCCTGCTCATTGAGCATAGCTGTGAATATCCCTTTTGATCGGCTCAATGCCAAATGTCACCTGGGGGCTTCCTGCTCATTGAGCATAGCTATGAATATCCCTCTTGATTGGCTCAATGCCACAGGTCACTTGGGGGCTTCCTGCTCATTGAGCATAGTTGTGAATATCCCTCTTGATCGGCTCAATAGCACAGGTCACCTGGGGGCTTCCTGCTCATTGAGCATAGCTGTGAATATCCCTCTTGATCGGCTCAATGCCACAGGTCACTTGGGGGACTCCTTCTCATTGAGCATAGCTGTGAATATCCCTCTTGATTGGCTCAATGCCACAAGCCATTTGGGGGCTTCCTGCTCATTGAGCATAGCTGTGAATATCCTTCTTGGTCCGGCTTATACGCCCTAAAGCACGTGGGGCCTTCCTATTCAAACATAGGTGTATTCACCAAAAAGAACATAGCATTACTACCCTTGTGAATTGGCTTGGCACACCAGGTGTATTCACCAAAATTTTCCGGGTTATCCTGCTTTGTAGAGTCTGCCACTCCGCCCGGGTAATCCCAGAATGACAAGCCGAACTCTTGATAGTCAATCTTACATAGACCCTAAACTTGTCAAGGTTAAATCGGTGGTCATGTGAGGCCAGATTCACAAAGTGTAAAAGGTTAACTCAGTGGCTTGGCGGCCCATGAAAGCCTTGGAGCTTTAGGCTTGGCAGCCTATGAAAGCCTCGTTTTCTCAATTTTAATTCATTATCTTTTCCTGAAGCATTTTTTGAGGTCGTGTATTTGCGCCATATTAGCATATGTCTTGAGATGATTCAGACCATGAAGCCTTCATCCTTATGGATCATATTTAAGCATATCTGGAGTTTGATAACCCGGACTAGCTTCGGACTATAAGTCGCCAGTATATGATAATAGCCTATGTGCTTGGAGTTTTGGCTTTAAACTTTGGGATATTACACCCCTTGTTGTATAAGGCACTGCAAAACGATATTATATGACAATTAAACAGGACATTATGTGTCCAATCTTTCTGGGTTGACACCCTTACTGCGCTGGTATGGTAAGCCGGCAATGCGATTAAATATCACAGGTATGATATTCTTTGATTTGATATGATTATGATTAAACCGGCCCTGGTTATGACATGTTTTAGTCACCAGTTGTTTACATAGGGTATTATGACCCGCCCCGCGGTAAACCACCAGGGCACTTGTGATCTGTTTGTGTGTGGGTATTGCTAAATCTGAGCTGCATAAATCAATGTTATCATAAGCATAAAGTGGTTGTCCTTCAACCCGCAGATCAGCAGTTTGCGCAAAACAAAATGTGCACGATGGAACGACAGATCAAAGTTTGACTTGCCTATTACATGACTTAGTGAGACAAAAAGATGTGCCATCTTCTTTCAAGCTTGGATAATCCGCCCAATGGACCAATGGTAAGCTAGAGGACGTATTTCTTTAACACAGGCAGCGAAGTCTTTCTGGTCGAAGTGCCATCTTCTTTCAAGCTTGGATACCTAGTAGCTATCTTGGCCGGGTCTAGCTCTGGTAACCATGCCTTAGCACGGCTCAAGGCCATCACAATGCCGGCTCTTGCACATGACCGTTTTATCTCTTGGATCCTCACACACAGAATTGACAATCTTTTCAAGACGTCACTCAGCAGATTGGGTCCTTGATTGGTTGGAGAAATCATGGCTAGCGTGCATTGAGTTCCGGTATATAGCTGTTCAGCAAGCGTATATATGGCTTTAATCTTCACCAGCATATCTTGACAAAGGTTGCTCCTCCTCAGACCTGTGTAACAATCATGGAGTGATCAGCAGCAGTTTATGATATAAAAAGACGAGAGTCAATTTTGATGCTAGTGAGGCGGCTCACCAATGATAGCAGAAACCATCTAGGATACACGGTGTTTTAAACCAGTAAGCTCAGTGGTCACCTTTTGAAGATCAGCTTCCACTTTTTCAGCCCGCTGCATTAGAGGAGTTTTCTCTTTAGCCAGGCGGTTCTTTCAGCATCAAAAACAGTCTTCAGTTTTTCTGTCTCCTCCAGACTAAATTTAAACTTTGAGTCGGCTTTCTGGGTCTTAGATTCTTGAACCTCCAGTTGAGTTTTCATATCAGCCAATTCTGATTGAAGTTGAGTAGTGGTGTCCTGTATAGGCACAGATTTGAAACCATATTCATAAGTCAGCTTATATGAATAAAGTCCCAAGCATTTTGCAAGCAGCAACACTTGGTACTTGGGGGCTAATGCCTGCCAAAAAAATTCTTCATACAAACGGTTTATCTAAATAAGTCCCAAGCACTTTGCAAGCAAGAGTACTTGACAGTTGGGGGCTAATGCATGTTGCACATCCTGTTACTACTTTATGATGACCCAGTGTGCTGCAAATGACCACAGCCGGCTCATGGGGGCTACACAAGTATCGGTTCATTCATGCCGATCAAACCGGCCCTTGGGGGCTACGGATGCAATGTTAATCATTCAAAATCCAGTTTAACTCTAAAAGTGAAAGCCAGCCTTGCAAGGATTCTACCAAAGATGTTTTTTATACTCATGGCTACTCTAAGTCTGCAGCATATGCAATCACATCATACGCATTAGACTTGGGGGCTAACAGGATATGCATACTGTATTAAGCCGGAATTCATACCTCATACTTCTGGTGCATCTGTTTCACCATGTCAATCTCAAGATCGCGGCTGGTATGAACTTGGTTGAGATAACCAGAGAGTACTTCACTGATGCTTAGTTGAGATTAATCAGCAATATGAAATCTCACTTTCCGCCTTTCGATGAACTCATCCTTGGCAGAGTGCTTGGCCCAGACAGTGGGTTTTCCCAGTTCCTTAAAGCTGGTCCCAGTGATCACAACATCGTCGGTGGGTGTTCCTGATGGTTTAATGGGGCATGACGATTCAATGCTCGAAGGATTGACATTTTTAGGGTCACTAGAGAGGTCAGGAATTTCTAATGGAACATCATGGACAGGCTCTTGAGGTTGTGGCATGGAAGGCGAGAGGGTTAAAAAAATAAAACTAAATTGTACTACTAGTACAGTAAACATGTCCCAGTCAAAAAAATAAAATAACTAACAAGTACTACTCTAACACACAGCAATGACAAAATGGAATACCTGGGTAGATGGTGATGGTCCGATCGTGGTAGATTGTGTGCCCATGTTGCACATTAGTGGTACCATGGGTAACAACTGCTAAGATAGTTGATCCCAATATGCCAAAGTCAGCTACAAGGTTCCAGGTTAGACCGGATTGCGGATGCAAATGCACATCCAGGATCGGCGATATTATTTTGATCAGGGGATGATTGGTCCCTGCAAAATAATGGAGTACTGTTAGGGATGCAAATGATGGTTTGTGCATTCTGTTTGTAATCTCCCGTACTGTAGGATGGCAACCAGATGAAACAAGTCCCTTGGCTTGTCACCGCAAAGATGCGGCCTACATGGCGCACGACATCTTCAAACGTGTAGGGGTGCAAATCTGCCGCAGCCAACATGTGCCAGCCTCTGTCGTTATTGCCTCTTGTATTGATGGCAATCCTTATGTCGAACACCACGGTGAGATAGTAATCGTCGTAGCCGCGTTGCTTTGTAGACGGGTCCTCAATTGCTATCTTCTTCAATCTCATATAGGCATCATGATACATATTCAAGCCCAGCCAGTCCGGAAGGCCGATCCCAATGGTGGAGAAGGGATCTACGGGAACGACCGCACTTTTGTGGATGTTGTGATGATGGTGGTATCCGGCCGGTGGTATGCAATCCAATCTTTATTGGCACGAACCTAGACCTATATATAAGATGGTGGGCAGCGGAGAAATTACAGGATGGAATAACTAATTACTACATGATCAAACTTCATGACTGGCCTGCTCACCGGACAAAAACCGACTTCCTCTCAATGTCGGCAACTCTAGTGGAGTCAACGTGCAACCATGGCCTGGGAGCGGTGGACTATTCGAAGGATTGTCCCATAGAATAACCTTCTCCTCCAGGATGCACGGAAGACCAACAAGCATGGCCTTTTCCCAAGCCTGTTGAAGCACCGTCTTAAAAAAGTTGGTGCAGGAAGAACCGAGTCTTGCGGCGGTGAGGACATTGGAACAACGTGCAATTTCTCCCAGAGGATCGTCGTTGTGACGCCCCAAGACCGACGCTCCAGAAGACTTCCATATTTTTTCGTGATCACCGTGTGTTTCATTTGTGCTTGCTATATTTATTTATTGTGCATTCCATCATGTCATCATGCAACCCTTTTTAAAAAACTCAACTAAATAAAACGCATAGATCTTTGATCTTTTTAAATCGAGGGAATTCAAATGGTGATTTCTCTTTATAACATATCCTCCCAATATTTTAGGGAGCTATAATAAAATATTCCATTAACTTTGGAATCACCCTTAAGCACACTCACATTTTAAATTCCGGTTTGGCTCCAATTATTCTAAGTCCTTGCATAACTTACCTCAAGAACCAACTTCATTCTGAACTTCCCCTTCATTCTGGATTTTGGGAATTACACTTGCCATTCCATCTTCATGGATAAACGTTACTTTTGGCCATGAATCATTTTGACTGAGTTGAACCACTTCCTCGAATTCCACCCCATATGGATTCCATGTAAAGGGTTTTCTAAGTTCAAATAGTCTGACTTTTGTTCAAACTTGTTTGGATCTTCATCTCCCAAAAATCTTTCGTTGATTCTATTTAAATTCCATACATTTTTATGAGACCGGGGAAATTAATCGCATGCCCAAATTCTTCTGCCAACCTTCTCTTCTCTCATTTCCTTTCTTCTAGTTCTTTGTTATTGAGAAAAAAAGGGAGGGAAGAGAGAAGGCCAGCGGACAGCCGGCCCAACTGGGCCTCCCAACCTCCTGCGCCGGCCCATAGGCCAGCTGCTCCTCTAACCCTAGCTCGATCGAACCTCACCCGTCGATCCCATCTCTATCCCTCCACTGCCAGGAGCCTCGATCCCCATCTTCCTCCGTTCGATCTCATCACCCTCTCGATCTTCCAAGCCTCCGCCAGCTTCGTCCCTCTATCCCTCGTCCTCCCACACCATCGCCCCACAGCACCTCGTTAGGCCCGTCTAGTTCCCTATCGGAGACCTCCCGCTCCGGATCTGCCTCCCACGTCTGCAACCAGTGCCGCGCCTCCATGCCGTCTTCCGCATCCCCGGCCTCCTCGTCGCCTCTTCGCCCGTCCCCGGTTACCAGTGACCTCGCTGGAGCTCCCGCAAACTGTCTTTGCCACGTGCGGCCTCTCCCTCACCCCGCTAGTGCCCTGCTCCAGCGTCGCCGCCGGATGCCTCAAGCTCCAGATTTGGCTGACCTCACTGTTCCCATCGGCCTCCCGCAGCTGACTGTTGCTGGCCATACCCATGGCTCAAGGAGCCCGAGCATTCATCTGCCCCTCTCGCCCTGCGCCGGCCTCCACCAGCACCCATGGCCGCCGCTTGCAAGTCACCACCACAGCCGCTGCGCCCCTACTTGCTACTTCGACTTCATGCCCGAGCTTCGTTTTTTGTCATGGACGTGGGGTAGCAGCTGAACCTTGCCATGACTCTGTCCCATGCTGCAAGTCTGACGCCAAGACCACCTCAAGTTCATCTACATGTAACACCGAGTACGACTACACACGGCGATGCATTCCACTACCGTTGACCCGTGTATGGTTATGTGGATTCACCAAGTACCCTCTCCGGATCGCCAAGTTCGATTACCATTGGCAAGTACCATGAGTGACCCGTGTACGATTATGTGGATTCGCCAAGTGCCCTCTCCTCGCCGTGACCCCTAACCTCTATGGAAACTTGTGCGACTAAGAACGTGAACGACTACCGTCGCTGTCGTGGAATTGTCACGGCAGATGTCCTAGTGTGAGGACTTAGTCATGAGGCCACACGTCTATGTGGTAGCTTGAGAGGGGTTGATCGGGATGAGAGTCGCAACACACAAGACAAGGATTTAGATAGCTTCGGGCCCCGAGAAACATCATCCGGTAATAGCTCTACATGTTGTTTGTGGCTAGGTCTCATTATGCTCATGAGGGAGACGCCGCATAAGCTGGCTCTCCTTTAGTTGTGTCTAGACTTAGCGATTATTTTCTTGTCCCTCTTGGGGTGCCCTGCCCCTCCTTATATATGTTGAAGGGGCGGGTTACATGACTAGTCCTAGTAAGATTAGTATTACTCTATTCCAAGTGGAGTCCTAGTCTTCCTTCCTTTTGAGGAGAATATTCCTTATGCGTTCCCTCTTAAGACGGTCCACCATAACATGAGCCGGCCTTCTGGGCCTTGGGCCTAGTCCTCTATCTGACCTGTCGTCGGGGCTATCTATGAGTCGACGGTCTCATGAGTCGTCAGACCAGTGAGCCTCCAGACTCGTAAGTCGCCAATCCTCCGACGGGTTATCAATGAAATGCCAAGTCCCAACCAGGACATACCTCCGGCCGAGTCATACAGCGGGGTATATCCCTAGTTTAGCTT
Organism: Triticum aestivum; assembly: GCF_018294505.1. Taxonomy (NCBI): domain Eukaryota; kingdom Viridiplantae; phylum Streptophyta; class Magnoliopsida; order Poales; family Poaceae; genus Triticum; species Triticum aestivum. Next base: position 307,476,873 of record NC_057803.1, on the reverse strand, counting down.
GGATTTATCAATGGTAAACTTATGCTGCAAAATAAACACAAGAGCAAATTTGACAGGTTGTGCTCCGGGTTAAATATTCTTGTAAGACGACACATGATCATCCTTAAGTCCTTGACATTTTCTCCTGGAAAATCCGGGTCAATAGGCTAGCTTCATAATCCATTTGCTGACACTGGCTCTTGTAAAGAAATATTATAAGAAATAATCCATTTGACTCGGCCTTCAATGCTCTGATTTGACAAGAATATCGCTCTTGAAATATTCAACTGATATTCAGCCGGCTTAAAGATGTAGATCTTGCCGATTTATGATTGCCAAAATTGCCGGTTATAAACAAATGATGTCGGGTTATGTAGTTGTTGCTAATGCGGGGTTAATCTTATGATGACGTCGGGTCATAAACTTTGCAGATTTCTCCGATAATAATATAATACCTGATTTCTCAAAACTGAGAATTTGAAGTTATTCCTCCCTTATATGCATACCACCTGTAGTCCCCAAGTGTCGGGTTGTCATGGTTGCAGCAACCTGGGACTTGTAATTGCCTTATGCTCATAAAAATTTCAACCAGTGTAGCCCCCAAGGGCCGAGTCATCATGCAATAATGAGCAGGGACTTTGTAAATATGATCATGTAAACTTGAGCAGCAACGTGTAGCCCCCAAGGGCCGACTCAGTAAGATATTACTGAGCTGGGACTTTGTATATGACCGACACTTGTAATATTCTCAGTAATATTCTCTTTATATATGTTGAAGGGGCGGGTTACATGACTAGTCCTAGTAGGACTAGTATTACTCTATTCCAAGTGGAGTCCTAGTCTTGCTTCCTTTTGAGGAGAATATTCCTTATGCCTTCCCTCTTAAGCCGGCCCACCATAACATGAGCCGGCCTTCTGGGCCTTGGGCCTAGTCCTCTATCTGACCTGTCGTCGGGGCTATCTGTGAGTCGACAGTCTCATGAGTCGTCAAACCAGTGAGCCGCCAGACTCGTAAGTTGCCAATCCTGCGGCGGGTTATCGATGAAATGCCAAGTCCCAGGCGGGACATACCTCCGGCCGGGTCATACCACAGGGTATATCCCTTACCTTAGCCCCCAGTTTAGCTTGGATTTATCCATGGTAAACTTATGCTACAAAATAAACACAAGAGCAAATTTGGCAGGTTGTGCTTCGGGTTAAATATTCTTGTAAGACGGCACCTGATCATCCTTAAGTCCTTGACATTTTCTCTTGGAAAATCCGGGTTAATAGGCCAGTTTCATAATCCATTTGCTGACACTGGCTCTTGTAAAGAAATATTATAAGATATAATCCATTTGACTCGGCCTTCAATGCTCTGATTTGACAAAAATATTGGTCTTGAAATATTCAACTGATATTCAACCGGCTTAAAGATGTAGATCTTGCCGATTTATGATTGCCAAAATTGCCGGTTATAAACAAATAATGCCGGGTCATGTAATTGTTGCTGATGCGGGGTTAATCTTATGATGACGTCGGGTCATAAACTTTGCAGATTTCTCCGATAATAATATAATACCTGATTTTCTCAAAACTGAGAATTTGAAGTTATTCCTCCCTTATATGCATATCACCTGTAGTCCCCAAGTGCCGGGTTGTCATGGTTGCAGCAACCTGGGACTTGTAATTGCCTTATGCTCATAAAAATTTCAACCAGTGTAGCCCCCAAGGGGCAATTCATCATGCAATAATGAGCAGGGACTTTGTAAATATGATCATGTAAACTTGAGCAGCAACGTGTAGCCCCCAAGGGCCGATTCAGTAAGATATTACTGAGTTGGGACTTTGTATATGATTCATTGGTAATAACATCATATGATGTAACCTCCACCATGGGGCTTGAACCCACGTCCACAAGGTTAAGAGCTTTGTACTCTACCAACTGATTAGTGGATCTTTCAATATAATGGATTAAGGCTTGTGTACCTTGAATTTTCGACAGGAGCAATTGGTAGCCCCCAAGGGCCGGCTCATTTATAATGTGATGAGTCAGGTCTTCAATAAGTTGAGCAAAAAATGACTTTGCATTAGCCCCCAAGTGCCATGGTGCATGCTAGGAGTGACATGGGACTTGCATATTCGATGTATTCTCAATTTGAATAATGTAGCCCCCAAGTGCCGGGTCGTAAGCCTGCGGCGACTCGGGACTATTCCTTCCATTGTAGAATAAATAATATCCATTGATAAAATAATAGCCATTGCGCTAAATCGAATTTGAAAACCTCAATCATAATACTTATCAGTTGACAAGTAAATCCGGAGTTTAAATTCTCAGCGGTTCTTGGCCGATGGCGACTTAATGCACATTCATTGTAAGACGAAATTTTTATAACCCGGTGGATTTCTAGTCTTTTAGAAAATCCTGTAGAATTGGTTCATACAACCGGCTTACATCGCCGTATCCAATAAAGGCAATAATCCAATGACTGATAAGTGCATGATTCGAATGGCGCAATCCAAAATAGAATGGCGACTTAAAGTCCATAGCCAGGGTTGGTCTAAACGTAATCATGTATAAACAATATCATACATGTGATATTGAATCGTACTGTCGGTTTATGATACCTATGCAGTATGGGTGATAACCCAAATCTTAGAAGCCAAACCTTCCAAGTATTAATATTGACATATACTGGAGACTTGTCGCCTCTAATTAAACCGGGTAGTAGAAACCACACATATATGCTTCAGATATGAGCAAAAAGTCTCAAGACAAACCCAGAAGACTGTTTGCAAAAAACTTAAGCAAAATAGAAAGAAAAATTTGAAGCTTTTGATTCGAATACGATCAGAAAGCCGGACCAAAGGGGTTAAGCTAGGATTCGAATATGATCATGTAGCCCCCAGTGGCTTTGGAGTTGCACCGATCAAGAGGGTACCGACAGCTATGTTCTCTTTGGTTCAAATACGACCTATGTTTGAACAGGAAGCCCCCAAATGACCTTGAGTGTTTTGTAACAACTCTGATTCGAATACGATCAAAGCCAGACCCAAAAGGGTTTAAGATATGATTCGAATACGATCAAGAAACCCCTAGTGAGTTTGGCATTGTGCCGGTCAAGAGGGTACCGACATATATGTTCTCTTTGGTTCGAATACAACCTATGTTTGAACAAGAAGCCCCCAAATGACCTTGAGAGTTTTTTAACGACTCTGATTTGAATACAATCAATGTCGGACCCAAAAGGGGTTAAGCTATGATTCGAATACGATCAAGAAGCCCCCTAGTGAGTTTGACATTGTGCCGATCAAGAGGGTACCGACAGCTATGTTCTCTTTGGTTCGAATACGAGGAACAGGAAGTCCCCAAATGACCATTAAAGAAGGGTACTTATGTTTGAGTTGTCTTTGCAACAGACTCTCTTTGGTCCCTTTAATTTTTTCCTGAGAACTCAAACTTTCCGAGAGATGAATTCTTCTTGAGCTGGAATTGTAAACCGGATATTGAAAGCTTCAAAGCATTATGGGAGAGACAGATTTCTCTAAGCCGGATGTTGAACCAGAATCTTCTCTTTAAGCCAGAAATTTTCTGACGGCCTTTAAATTTTTATAAATATGGAAGTAACCTCCGGGACCGGTTTATCTTTCCCTCCAACGTCCTAGTTTGCTGAAACTGGCAAGATTTACTGAGTCATACTGAGCCATATCATTGTAACCCCCGTGTCTTAAGAAGACTCAAGGAGTTGTCTTGAGATTATCCATACTTGACCATAACAGAAGGTGTATATCATTGGCGTTGATAGCGCGATGTGAATCCACATAATGTTGAGGTGACTGCGGCGGGTTATAAATGTTCCTAGATGAGCCGTGTCAACAACTCGGCCAATGGTTCCTTCCAACTGGCTGCTTGAAGTTAACCAAACTGTAGTGGCGGCGACTTGCACGCCTGCCCATTGAGCCATCCAGTGCAAATGGCGGCTGATAATACATGATAATTTGCCTCCAATTTGTTGGAAGAAAACTGGGCTAGCCGAGCAGTGACTGGATTTATACTCAATAAACTTCTCATGCAGATAGGTGCGGCCCAGTGTGTTGATGTAAACCAGGCCGCAGGAGACGGATGGAAAAGACGACCACGACATTATAGGCGGTACTGACGTATGAGTCGGCCGTGGTGTTGTCAGCCGGCGCGAACGGGCAAGCTAGCAGCATCGTGTTGATGTAGATTGGACCACAGAGACCGTGGCTTGCACATGTATTCATTGAGCATTATGGCATTGTCAAATGCTGGTGCATCATAATGGTGGTGCTAGCTATATATCTGTGACCATTACTCATGCAGTGGACAATTGTTCTGCATATAAAAATACACAAATCAAAGTAATTGTTCTTTGATAAAAAGAATATGTGCCAGAAATATACTTAGAGGGATATCACCTGATTCGCCTGGACAACAGATGAGTCAGCCATGATGTTGTAAGCCGGTGCGGACGAGCGAGTCAATCGCAGGCACAGTAAACCGCGCGGACAGGCAAGTCAACCATATCATGCTGATGTAAATTGGGTCGTAAAAGCGGCGGTTTGCACATATATTCGTCGAGCATCATGGTACGACCATCGCTCTTGCAATGAATAACTGTCCTGCATAAACAATATTACAGACCAAGGCAAAGATAAACTGCTCTTTTACAAAAATAACAGATGCTAATAAAATAAACTCGGATGAATATCACCTGATTTGTTCGGATGATAGATGATCCATTCAATGCGATAGAGGCAGTTTAGGCTGACCCGCGACTCAATATATAGCCCTGACGGCTCAACACAGCAGAGGCGGTTCAACACGGCCCCTGCGGCTCAACACAGCAGAGACGGCTCAAATGCAACAGAAACGGGTTGCCCGGCCGGCTCAAGGCGAGGCAGTCAGGCAAAATCGGCGTGGCGGCTTACCACAGAAGTGAGGTGACTCAGGCAGAAGCCACGGCCATTTGGACCTAGCAGAAATATGGATCATACAAGTGGTTTTGAAGTAGAACCACAGGCTCGGACTGCGGGTCAATGATGGCGTGAGGCAGTGGCAGAGGTAGTTTTACGACCGCTACGGTCTACTACTTAATTTGCAGATTTCGGCTTGACTTGAATCCGAACTGGCTCGCAGATGGCTCTAGGTGGTGGAAACGGCTCATAGCAGGCAAGACGGGTCACAGCAGGGCCCAATCCGGGTAACTCGGGGCGGAAGTGGTCAACCGATGGTGACCCGATTTGCGGCAGGGGCGGAAAACGGCGGCTCTGAGACAGCCCGACAGAGATCAGACAACTAAAACCGGCTCAATATCAACTGACCCAAAAACAGCCGCCGCACAAATGGTGCTATGCCTGATTTACTCTTGATGGTAATAGTAGTGGAAGTGGAGACAGAGTTTCATGGGTGATGCTCCACGTGAGGCCACACAAATATGACTTTGCCTTTTGTACTTGTGCTCAGATCTGACTGGATTAATACTACTAGTAATAGTGATTTTCCCCAGCTGTCTCTGGCATCACGTGCCTCCAGTTTCAGATCGGAAACAATGGTTGTTGCTATTTTGGTTTTGACTGTGCTGTATAGACTTCTCCAGCGGCGGATCTATCTCCTGGTGTATCCTTTCCTTTCTTATTTTATTCCGAGCTCGGGTGATCTAGCTTGTCCTCTGTCTAGACTTGGTCAATGTATTGACAGTAGAAAAATGTATGGGATATTGGAGTAGCAAACTCGGTGACGAGTACGCGTACACAACTCCTGTTGCTTTCGGTCTCTTGCACGCGGTACATCCAACATCGATCTGGCTTCAGATCATTGGTGACTTGATGGCTTGATCGATCGCTAGATGCCGCGCATAACAATCGCTGAGAAAATTTGATCACGTCCCTTCGATTGCACAATGACGCGAGGACTAAATTCCTGTTGGCCTCTTTTATCGGCAGATTGCCCGACAATGGCGATGGACAAGTTGTCACCCTAATCTTTTTGAACCTTAAATCTCACAGATCTAAAATCTGGTTTGATGAACTGAACTTGATGCACACCCTTCCAAACCGGCTCACCCAGAAAATTGCAAACTTCTCGACCCCTGGAGAGATCCCTCCAAGAACCCAAC